>NC_040907.2:33335041-33644298 GCF_004126475.2 Phyllostomus discolor
AGAGTGAGCCATGGGCGGGGCTCTGGCTCTGGGTCTCATTCATTCAACAAGTTCTGGCTGAGGGACTTTGGGTGAGTTACCTAACTTTGCTGTGCCTCAGTCTCCTGCTCCAGAAAATGGGGATCTACAGCCTGTGTCCCAGAAGGGAATCATCAGGATTACATAGGTGGACACAGGAAAAGCACTTAGAACAGCACTTAGCAAATAGCAAGCCACTGAAACATTTTACTAATTAATATTATTAATTAAATATTATCATTGTTGCTTATGTTATTCAGCCAACCATCCCTTCATGCTTGTAACACACATTTGCTGAGCACCTTTCTGGAAAGGCAGCATAGTGTTAGTCAGATTGGAGTCCCAGCTGGGGGTCCATAGACATGGGTGCACATCCCGGCTCTGCCCCACAGGCTGTGCGACTAAGGGCAGGTGACACATTGTCTCACGCAGCAGTCAGCTGTAAAACAGGAGTAGCAGTGCTACTTACTTCATGAGGATAGATGAGATGCCTGGCACATATCAAGCAAATGGACCTGGCTGTAGCAGGCACTGAAGTGTCCATCAGGTGTGTGCGTGTGATTCACGTTCCATACAGAGGCCTATGCAGACACCCCTTAGCCTGGAAACATCCTCTGCTCCTTCCCCTTTTGTTCTCTCCTTTCTGAGGCCCAAATGGAATTCCTTTTGGGGCCATCTATCCCTGGGAGAAGGCTGGCCATGGTTTCGGGAATTGCAAAGGTAAGGTGGCACCCAAGGCGGCAAGCAGCCTGTCCCCGCACCTGACTCCCGCGTGCATGATGGGTGAGGGGCCTCTCTCTCCTTGAAGGAGAGAAGGCCATCAGCTCAGCCTGTCCACCCCCAGCCTCCACGGCAACTCCAGATTCCCAGGGTCCAGGAGATGCCGCAGATGCTGGGGAGATAATTCAAAACAGGCAGACAAAAAGATGGATCCAGGAAGCACCTGTGGCCGATGATGTCTTTTATTGTCGGGGCCTCCTCAGCATCCCCGCTCCTTCACCCACCCACAGGATTTCAGCCTGCACTTGGAGACTCAGGCTGAGAGCCCTCAGAGCAGGATCTGGATGGGGGGAGAGGAGTGAGGGGACCCTCGTCAAATGCCCAGGCTCTAGATGAACAGGAGCCGAGGCAGCCTCTCCAGTCTGCCTCCTCTCCCACCCTCGCCCCTACCCTGACCAGGACAGATGCAATGAGCTTCATATGGTGAAGGTCTTTGTCCTGTGTGGGGAGCTTGAGGAATGCTTTGTCCCCAAGGCCACCTTGTTCCTTACTCCTCACACACATGGCTGCCCAGGCCTAGTACCATCTGATTCATATTGCACTAAATGTTCAGGAAGAGCGGTCTTGTCAGGAGGTTCAGAAGATGAGAAGAGGAAGGAGTCCAGCGTGAGAAAGTTTGTAAATTCCTCTGGAAGAGCCCTGGAGACAGGGGGAACAATGACCCTGCGCCAGGAGACCAGGGGCTCAGTGCCCTCGGTAGCCTGGGCCTCATCTCTGCAGAGTGCAGAGTGGGCCTCAGCCATTTCTGAGCACTCCCACCCTTGGGCCCACCCTGACCCCCAGAGAAGCACAGGGTTATGAGCTTAGGGAGGCCCTAGACTGCCATGCACACCAGCTATGTATCCTGTAGGTGACTTCACCTCTCTGGGACTCAGATTCCTCAATTTTAAGGTGAGGGTACTCACAGTTACTACCGCACATGATTATTATAAGGATTCAATGAGTTAAAAGCACTCAGAACCAGGCACACAGTGAGATATTAACAAATATTAACTATAATTATTCAAACTTCTTTTGGACTCTGAGTCTTATAACATTAAGGACAAGGGCCCAAATTGCACTATGGTTGCCCTTGTGGGCTGGTGAGGACAGTTCTTCCATAAGGGTTGGATGGAGCAAGGGCTGCAGGACCCTGCAGCTGTCCAGCAGACACCTCTGCAGCCTGGTGCTAGCACCGTGGGACACACGTGGACCCAGCTGACCCTTGCCTTTGGGCAGCTCCTGAGGTGGCGGAACGCCCCAGGAAGAGAGGATGGCCCTTTGAGTGTGGTCGGGTGCTCTAGCAGGACAGTGGAGGCAGGTGGACACAGCCAAGCAGCAGCAATGGGGAAAGTGTGGTCAGAAGAAGGTGAGGACTACAGGTGAGTAGGGTGGGGACACAGGAAAGAGGCTAGGCCATTGCTCAGGCTGACCATAGTCCCATCTCAGTTCAGGGCTCCAGCATCCCCCGAATTCTCTAGGCAGCCACCCAGGAGACCTACAGAGTCCTACAGGGTCCTTCCACCCCAGCCAATCACCAGTCTCTAAATCCTAAACATCTCTCAAAACTTAACTCTCCTCCTATTCTTACCACACTGCCAGGCCCACCACCCTTACTTCCTGCCACAGCTGTGCTTCAGCCTCCTTCCCAGTCTCCCCACCTGCAGCCCAGCTTCTCCTCTCTTGGGTGCCAGGTCAAGGCTGGTCTCTACAAGGTCCCATCTCACCAGAGGCTTCTTCACAGCTCTCGCCCCAGGCCTGAGTGGGAAGGCAAGATGCAGCCCCATGGCCCATGGTCAGGTTGGCCTGTGGTCAGGTGCAGCCCATGGACTGGCAGCAGCAGGCAGGCTGGCCAGTCCCACCCCACAGACTCCTGCTGCTTACCTGCGGATGGTCTGCCCTGCGGGCGTGTGTTCCACCTCCAGCCCTGCCTGCCGGAGGACATCAATGACTGTATTGTTCCCCAGGAAGTGACCTGGAACACAAGAGACAAAGTGGACTCAGTCATCTACCAGGATGCCAGCAGCTGGGGACAGTCTCACTCCCGGAAGCTGACCCTGGCCACCAACTGTCCAGGTCTGGACAGCTTTCAGCACTCCATGAGTGGGTGGTACATACGTGATGCACTTGCTCTGTGGTCTACACTGAGGATACAGGTGTAGCTCATATAACCCACAGACCCAGATGAGATCAGGAATCACCCTTCTTCAGCGGGATGCAGGACTGAGGTCTCAGAGCACAGGGAAGGCTCCCAGTTAGGAAGGTTAGAAAGGATCCTCGGGAGGCCAAGGAACTGTGGAGGCAGCAGCTGCTGGGAGCCAGCACCCTGTTGGGCCTCTCCTGCTCCCTGACCCTCAGCTTCCCCACCTGGACAGCATGGGCAGAGTGGCAGTGGCCCCTGGCACCCTCTCCACCCATGTGCCTGCCCTGCAGCCCACTCCCATGGGCAGCTCTCTCCTGCTCACTATTCATCCCAGAACCTGGGGGAAATCCCTGCACTGTTACTGTAATTGCCTGTGACGGGTGGTGACAGGTGGGAAGCAGAGGGTCAGCATGTTGACAGCCTCAGGGGGGTCTGAGCACAGAGAGTAGATAGGCTGTGGGGGAATGGAGAGGCTCCTGCACAGAGGAAGCCAGGCTAGGGGGTTGCACAGTGGCTGGAGCAGAGGGTGAAGTTCATAGCCCTTCACCAGCCAGCCCTCCACCCCACGGCTGGTTTCACCACGCCTGTCAAGTCCCCTACCCAGCAGTCTCTGGCCAGCCTGGCACAGTCCCTGAAACCCGCCTCTGGGTCACTGCATAAGATCACTAGCTGGGAACAGGAGGTGGGTTCTAGATCTGGACTCACTGTGAGACCTTGGGCAATCCCATGATGCTGGAATGCCATTTCCTTCTGCACACAAGGGAGTGGGATGCATGATGTCTACGGGTTTCCCTAACTCTTGGATTCCATGGAGCAGGCTTTGTTTGACTCTGGAGACCTTTATGAAAGTGAGCTCTGCCTGCCTCCTTCTCTCCCTCTCTTCCTCCCTTTCTCCACCTACCCATTTGATAGACCCAGAGTGAGTGTTACCTAGTGCTGGACAGTGGTGAACAGATAGGGGACTGTTCCAGGCACTTGCAGTCTTGAGAATCGGGCTTTTCTTATCCAGGCACTAATACTATGATGAAGGAAGCACACAGGAGGCATCTACTCCAACGTGGGATTAGGGGAGACTTCCTGGAGGAAGCATCACTAGCTAGGTGATGAGCGTAGTGGGGTGGCACCAAAGGGAGGGTGTTCCAGGTAGGGGGAGCAGCTGGTGCACAGACTAGGAGGTAAGAGAGGTACTTCTGGGAAGCCAGCTGCAGAAGACAGACAACATAGGTATGACAGGCCCTTCCAGGCTCTGGCCCTACCCAAGGCTGTTGAGGGCAGGAGACCCAGATTTCTGCCAAGGTTGTGAGTCTCCACTACGTAATCCTGAACAAGGGGCTTCTCTGCCCCTAGCCTGTATTCCTGTGTGTCACATAGGCATGCCTCCCTTCAGTCCACAGCTTGGGCAGCTATAAAACCCTAATGAAGCAAGAGGAGTGAATGTCCTTTGGAAAAGCCCAATGTGCTCTCCTGACCGATGGGCTAAGCTGGCCCCTTGCTGAGGCCACAGAGTCATCCCCATTCTTGCTTGTCCCCGAGCATGACTGGGCTGGAAGGGGCCTGGGTGTGGCAGCTTCCAGTGCACAGGATGCAGGAACTCCTTGCCAGCAGCTCTTGGAATCCACTCCTGGCAGCAAAGCCAATGCCTTTCCTGCCTCCATGGAGACCTGTTTAAAGACGAGGGCTTCTAGGCCCAACAGTGGTCTGCCTGGAGGATTTCAAGAGCTGCCAGGGACAACAGCCTGCCTCAGGCTGCACAGGAGCAGCAGTGAATATTTGCTGAAGGCCTTGCGGCTGCTCCAAAAGGAACATTCCTGGGGCTGGCAAAGTGGGTATATGGAGAGGCCCGGCCTTAGCTGAGTCTTGAGCATTTCCCAGCAACATTTCCGTGTCTGGTCAGCACCACATCCATTCTCTCCACCTCAGTGGTTTAAAGTCCCTATTGGGTAGCTTAAGACCCAAATCAGAAGACTTTAGATACTTTGAGAAGTTGGAGGCAATCAGGAAAGATGATTTCAAATTGCCATCCCTCTTTAAGCCACACTCACCTTCACCTCCTTCCCTCCAGGACAGGGAGAACGGTGTCCTTCCTCTCCCTCCCTGGCACAAGGCAGCTCCCTGCATGGCTCCAGGAGGTAATTTTCCCATGAGGCCATGCCCTGGGACTGTACTGTGCTAGCTGTTCACTTCTGAGCTCATGTTCCCATCATCCAATGTGGGGCTCAGTTTTACAGGACCACATAACACTGTCCTTTCCTGGCTCATCCTCCTCTCCCTGCTGCCTGTCTGTCCTCTTGGTGGGGTCCTCTTTCTCCTGCCCAATAGATATGGGAACCCCTGGGAATCCTGTCCATGGTTCTCTTTTCTTCTCACTCTCCTCAGTCTATGGGCAAATCATCCACCATATGGTTTCAGTTACCACACAATGCTGACCACTCTGGAACCTCAGCCCCAGCTCAGACCCATATGTCCAATGGCCTGTTGGACATCTGAACCTAACACCCCCCAGAGCCTGCAACATCCAATTTAGCCTCCCTTCCTGCAAGGCGTCTCAACTGAGCTCTGCTCTCCAAGCCAGATGGGCCCTGTCTTGATTCTCTGTTCCCTCTCCTCATCCTCATCCACTTAGTCATCAGAATCCCCGATTCTACCTCCTATCCATGCTTGACTCTGGCCCAGGTCACTGTCACCTTCTGCTGAAATAACCTTCTTCCCTGCAGCTAGAATGACCTTCCCATACCCTAGAGCTGCCTCTGTCAGAGCATGTTCCCAACAAGCCATTTGATGGGACACTGTGAGCTTTTCAAGGACAGGGGACATGCCTGATTCATCTGTGACCCAGGGATGAGTCCAAGTCTGGCCCCCCAGTGGTAGTTTCATGATTGTTGAATGAATGAGTGACAAAACCTGCTACTCTATATCCTTTCCATGATCTCATCCAACGCTCAGGAGACCTGAGCTCATGATCCCCTCCCCTTGTAGCCCTGGCCAGCCCTTTGGTGTTGCTCATGCAGATTCCACCAATCCCAAGAGCTTGGCTCTTAGACCTGACTCTGAGTCAAGGCCCAGTGCATGCTGTCCCCAGGGGCTGGCAGACAGGGCCTAGGCATGCCTCCAAGATCAGAAATCCTGAAACTGGCGCCACACCCATCCTGGAACCTGCAGGAAGGTGTGGAAAGTTTCCAAAGGGGCCCCTGGTGTTGTTGGGGTTTAGCCTCTGTGGCTTGCCCAGGCTCCTGGGGTCTCCTGGCCACCGCTCAGCAGCTCCTTCCAGCACTGACAGCTGTGCTCTGGCCAGCTCTCTGCAGAAAGGCACGTTCCATTTCATCTGCTGAGGCCATGTGGATGAGGAGAGGAGGAAAGAGAGGGAGGACAGTGGGAGTGGGGCACACAGAGACACAGAGACAGAGTCAGGGAGACACACAGAGAAGCAGAAAGAAGAGAGAGATATCACAGGGAGACGGGAGCTCAGGACACAAGGAAACAGAGAGGAGAAAGACAGTGGAGAGGAGGAGAGAGGGGCCCAGGCACAAGCAATAAGAGACATATGGAGACACAGAAACAATGGTAGGGAGAGAAGGAAAAGGAGAGACACTCAGACAAAGAGAGAAAGGAGCAGAAGGAGACAAGGATGGTGCAGTGAGATACAAAGAGACAGAGACAGAGAGAGAAGGAGAGAAAGGATCAAAGAGGAGAGAGGAGAAAGAGAACCCCAAAATGGAAACAAGGGGCATGGTGGAGGTGAGACTAATCTACTAAGGACCTCAGGGACAGCTTCCTAGAGGAGGGGCCCATGTAGTCAGAACTCACGAGATGGGCAGGATTTAGACAGAGATGCAAGGAGCAAGATCATAGGTCTTGAGAATGGTGGGGCTGGTATGGTGTTGTCTCCCTTGACCTGCAAGCCACAGTGCTACTTAAAGGGCATTCATATACAAACAGGGAAGGTGCCCTGCTCTGAGCAAGCACAGCCCGACCATGAGTGAGTGCAGAGAAAAGGGCTCTTCTTCTTTTGGGCCCAAGCTGGCCTGTGCCAGGGCACAGGGCTCAGTGAACAGAGCATAGGCTGGTTATAGCCCAACAGTACCAATTTAGCCTCCGACATGGAAAGATAGGGTGGGACAGAGAGCAGAATCCTATCCTGGGGTTAGGACAGAAAACCTAGTTCAATAGCCCCTTGGCTGTGTGACCTTGGGCAGCTTCCTGGATGGTTCTGTGCCTCAGTTTCCCCATATGGTCCAGAGGTCCTCCCACCTCTATGATTCCATCACCTGATGACCTGAACACAAACTCCTGCTTAGTGAGCCTCCTGGGTCATGAGGCTTTTCCAACATTCTTTCATTTCCTCCTCACAGCAGCCTTCGAGGTCCCCCAGGTTATGAGGGAACTGGAGCCCAGTGAGGGGACGTGACTTGCCCAGGTCACACAGCTGGTGAAAGGTGAAGAGATGTCCTCACTCATCGCATGTCCCTGCACACCCACTCTGAGGTACTCATGGCTGTAAGGGATCCCAAGTTCATGTTTTGGGGGCAGGAAATTGTCAGAAACATGTGTACCTTCCAAGGTTCACCAGATCGGAGGGAAAGTGTGTGAGTGCTCAGCAAGGACAACCCACCAATTAACAGGGTAATTTCAAGGCAGTGTTGGGGGGCCAGGTGGAGGGGAGGGGGGAGGACCAGATGTTCCTACAAAAGCTCCAAAGTAACATGGGCTCCCCTCGGCCAGCACACATGTTTTCTCTCCTGTGAGTCCGCTGGGTTTCCAGTTTTTTCCTCCTGGAAGAGGGATCCCAAGCCCATATTTATGTTCTGTCTGAAATTAATGCAAGGGAAACTTTCAAATGCTAATCTAGCTGCCAGGAGCAGCAGCCGGATATCAAGCGACAGCGGTGTTTGTTTTCATGAGGAAGTGTGACAGGAGGGCTAAACGGAGGGACCAGGGGAAGGATGGGCAACTGGAGGGTCCAAGGGGCCTTCCCTTCCAGTTGAGCTTCCTTGCTCCTTCTCCTTTCTTGCTCCTTGCTCTTGCTCCTGCTCAGGGCAGGGTGGGGGCTTGGACTGAGAGGACATCTGTTGCACTGTCTTGTGCCAGGACCTGAGACACAGATCTCCACCTCAGAGGAGATCACAGAGTGGAAAGGAGACAGGCGGCATGAGCTGTGCAGTGAGGGAGGGACTCCAGGGGCTACCTGTCTGAAGGGGAAGGAGTGGGATCCAGACTAAGGGGGTCAGTGAGGAACCTCAGGTGAGTTAAGGAAGAGAAGAAGGCAAGGTCTCCCTGACACAGGATATTGCACATGCATGGGCACAAAAGGGGAAAAAGAGCGTGGCATGTGCTGGCCACCAGCAGTGGTTCTGGGTTGTTGGAATAGAAAGTGAAAGGGGAGGTTGACAATGGCAAGGGCTGGGGCAGGGGGGGATGAGTATTGCTGTTCTGAATCGAGGCAGGGTGAGACTAAGGAACACTTTCCCAGGCAACTGTCCAGCTCAGTGACAGAGTGAGTTCCCCATCCATGGAGGCATGCAAGCAGAGGGTCAATGAGTGCTTGTCAGGCCCGTGCAGAGGGAATTCAGACACCCTACAGGGAGCTGGGCCTGACTGGGTGGAACTCAATTCTGCCCCTTTGCTGTCTGCTTCTCCCTGGTGGCTGCTAGAACTCAGGATATCAGAAACAAAAGGGCCCTGAGATTTCCGCTGGTCAGCTCAGCTCTGCCCTTCATGTTGCAAAGATGGATGTGAAACTGAGAAAAGCACCCCACCTACCATCTTCCCTGCCCTTAGATGGTAGCAAACACTTTCACTTTCTCACTTGATCTCACAACAGTCCTGCTGAGGGCCGAAGAACTCTCCCAGCGTCACACGGGCAGAAAAGGCAGAGCTGGGGTTTGCCTAAGCCCATGCACACACGGAGGGCGTCCATTTAAAGGCCACTTCTTGGAGGCAGCTGTGGAGGCTGGGGCTCCCTGGGCACAGCGGGGGCTCTCTCTCGGAGCTGGAGCTGCTTCTAGGCCTCTGACACCTGGCAGTTGCCCATGTTGGGGGTGCCCAAGCTCACCCTCCAGGCTAACACCCTGTGTTCCTCTAAGATCCCCAGGATTTGAGCCTTTTCGTTTCCTTTGGACCAGATCCTCTTTCAATCAATGTTAGGTTTAGAGGTGAGGACGCAAGCCCTGGGGGTTTTGACCAGCGTGTGCCCTCAGGGCTAGCTAGAGCCAGCAGTGCTTTCCTTTCTCCGCCAGCCTTTCCTGGGATCTCCCATAGGTCAGGCGTGTGCCAGGTCTTGAGAACCTTGAGATGGGTCAGGCATGGTGTCTCCAGACCCAGGCAATGGCTGTGCAAAGT
This sequence comes from Phyllostomus discolor, assembly GCF_004126475.2. Taxonomy (NCBI): domain Eukaryota; kingdom Metazoa; phylum Chordata; class Mammalia; order Chiroptera; family Phyllostomidae; genus Phyllostomus; species Phyllostomus discolor. The sequence goes on from NC_040907.2 coordinate 33,344,298, forward strand.
GATTCGAGGTCAGCAACAGGGCGTTGTGGGGAGAGCACCACAGACAGAGCCTGTGATGGGTTCTGTGGCATACAGGGGGCAGTGGCTAGCCCAGGGCTCCTTGAGACCATGGTAAGACTCTACGACATCCAGAAGCTCCCTTTCTAGAATTACAGTACCCAAACCCCCTGCTGGTCAACTATGTTGGCAGGGATGGAGCCTACCCGCTTCTGAGCCTCACTGTCACTTGGAACTGAGACCTGCAGTTCTTGGGGTTTTCCTGCAAGTGTCCCAGCTGAGTTCTCAGAGGTCACAGAGCACTTCTGTACTTCCGTTCTGCCCTGCTTTCTTCTGTGTGAGCCCTGTCTCTGGAGGATTATGGACTCTGAGGGGCCAGGACCCTGAAGTAATAACAACACAAAAGCTCACATTTACTGCTTGATGACACTGCATCAGGCCCTGAGTGCAAGGGCACCTGCCTGCCCCTTAACTCTCAGGCTCATTCTGCAGAGGGGGACATCTGTGAGCTGAGAGAAGGTAGACTGTCAAGGCTACTACCTATAAATCCTGGGTTTCCAACTCATACAGCCTGGCTCTGAAGCTCATGCTCTTTATCTAGGACACTTTCTTCTCCTCCTGCCTTCCCTACACTGGCCACATAGAGTGCTGGACCCACAGCTGACATTCCATAAATTCTTGCTAGCTGCAGCCTGGGACAGGGGGCCTCCCCTGATCCAGAGGGCAGGGTTGGCTCCAGTTAGGGACACACTAGCAGATGGGATGTTCTTCTGGCTGGCTGGAGGCTCTGAAATAGGAACAGTGACTCTGGCCAAGAATTGCAGCCCAGAGCAAGCATGCCAGCTGCCAGATGTGTACTGGTGGGGGCAGCAGGGTCCTTTGAAGCACGGGTGGAAATTCTGAAACACTTCCGGACACTGTGGCCTTGTGGGGAGTGTGGCTGGCCATGGGTGTTTGCCCGGGAGGGGAAAGCAGCTGGGCATCTGCTGCTTGTTTGTAGGCCCTCTTGTTTCTAAGGTTGAAGGGCCTCCATGGGCCATGGCCACTCTTCTGTGCCCAAGCATGAGCTCTGGGGGACTTCCTTCTGTTCCTCTGGCCACCAAGTGGAGAGCAAGGTGGGGAGGGAAGTGGGTATGAGTCTTGTCCTGAAGACCGTGGGATGATGTGAAAAAGTCAGAAGCAGCTGGACCTGCTCCAGGAAATTGCAGCTGCTCTCACTTCCTCCAGGAAGCCTTCTCTCACTCAGTCTGCCTCCTTTCAATGCCATGACTCAAACCTCTGTGAGGTATGCATGGGGTTGCTGAATGTTGGGGCCAGAAGGGATGTCAGCCCTCCCCCTGTCTAAGCCTCTCTCTACACAGCTGAGGAAGGAAAGTCTCAGCAAATGCAATATGGAAGGTCACAGAATGCAACAAGTGTCCACAGCACCGGCATGCTTCCCCTTCCCACTCTCACGTCCTTGACTTCACTCTCACCTCGCCCTTTCTTTTCCGTCTCATTGATCTTCTCCTAATCTTCCTGCTGCCTCTTCCTAACTCTCCCCTCCCTGCTTAGCACTGAACACCCTCCTCCTCCAGCCTCCAACTGTATGGCTGGACCCACAACAGTACCTGGCACTCTATTTCTAGTTGGCTCTGAGGGTTTTTCATTTGTCAACCCAGTCTCGCCTTCCAAAAGGCAGGTGTGAAATTGCTGCATCCCTGGGTTTCTCACTGTGGGGGTGGCAGATGTGGGTGCTGGTTCAGGTATTGATGTGAGTAACACAGGCAGAAGGTCCTTCTACTCAAGGGCCTCAGGGTAGGCAGGTTCATTTCTTCTTTTGTTCATTCATTCATTCATTCATTCATTCAATAAGTAGATATTGAGAGCCTCCTCAGTGCTTAGGGTATGGACAGCCTAGATTGAGAGATGGCAAAGGTGCTTGGCATGTGCCAGGCTGTGATAGAGGTATCCTATGGGGCCCAGAGAGGAGACAGGAAGGACATTCTCAGTAGAACAGAGGGCCTGAGCAGCAGATGGATTATTCTTTTTTAGGGAGGCTGCTCATCAGGAGGAATGGCCTAGTCAATCAATGTTGACCATCACTTCTCTCCTGTTCAGATTCTTTTCCTTCCCTTCTGCACCTTGACTTGCCCATTTGCCAAATGGAATAATAAATACCATCTTGTCTCCCTCCAAGGGGGCTTGAGAACTCGGAGGTCATGTGTGCTGATGGGTCTGGCTATTCTTAAGCAGGATGGTGCCCACCCTCCGGGAGCAATTGCTGCTGTTATTAATTAAAAAGATGCGTCCCTGGAAGTGGATCTTCCAGCCCAGTGACACTGTCCCAGGAGATAACAGTGGCACCCCTTTGAGCCCTGCTGTAATTACAGATTCATGAAAAAACAAATAAAGTGGTTTTGGTTCAGGCTTAAACAAGAAGAAAAGATGTTAAAGGTGTTCGGCATGTTGGCTTCGATCTTTCCCTTCTCTCAAGCCTGGGTCTTCACCACCAAGCAGCCTCTGCGTCCCAGCCCTATAGGCCTGTTTCTGCTTGTGGGTCTGTGGGCTGTGCGGGTGCTCAGGGTAACAGCTCCAGCTCCTCTGTCTCTCGGGCTCACATGGTCTCCCTTTTAACCCTTCAAATCCTCTCTGCCTGCACCTCTTCTTCTTGTGGGGGCAGGTGGCAGTAGCCCTACATGAAGGAAGTTCCAGGTCCTGGAAAGCTCTTCGCTCCATACTCCTCCCAAGGAATCTAAGAGGGATTGAAGCAAACTATGTCAGGATGTTACAATGCTATGATGATAGATGCTGGGATATTAAAACTGCACAGTCCTAAAACAACATGATGTTAGGATCAAAGGACTTTGTAATGTCAGAAGTTAGAATTACTTTCAGATTATAGCATGTGAGGGTTATAGAATGTATGATAACCTGCAGTAACCTCTAGCTCTCAGAGTTAGAAATGAATGGGCCCTAAAGGCCTCTCCTTGAGTCTGGCTACATCTCCAATCTGCCTCTGCCAGTTTCTACATTACTTATTCTATTCTAGGCTACAGGGCAGTCGAACAAGTAAATACATCCTGAGAAAGCCCCAGTTCCCTGGAACTAGGGACAAAATTGTCATTTTCTTCTAGTGCCTGGGACTAGGGTTCAAGGGATGCCATGTGACTGAATTGAATGAATTTGATTTGGGGTGATTTGGTCCAAGATGTCGTTCTAGAACATTACCAGGTGTTGGCAATTCTGAGTAGGTTTGTGCCTGCCCTGGGGTAGTTCACACCCCGGATGCCCACTGATCCGGAGGTACTAGGATAAAATCAGGAAAAGGCCTGGAGGACCATTCACATTCATACCCAAGCTGCTCAGAGTTGCTGTAAGAAATCTTATAACCTGTGTCTTGAGATTACTGTAGGTTCCTGGGCCCACACTGCCAGTCAGCATCATCTGTGTTCCCAGCAGACAGAGCAGATATATGGCAGGCATGTGCCCTAATCCTGATCCACAGCAGACATCACTAATCAATCAGGACCTCTTCCCTGCTGAGCTCTGATGCAATACTATCATCCTTTAGACCATCGCACTCCAGGTGGCCACTACCAATCAGTCACAGTTGGCCCATGATATGAAATCTATTTAACTTCCTGTCCATGATAGTACTTGTGGCCAATCTCTCTTGAATTTATGTCAAATGTTCTCTTTAAACCAAGAAACCTCCTATCTTCCTCCTCTTTCTCTGCAGATGACTCCACATTTTACTTAATACAGTGGAGCTTTTATTAGAAGAAAACTCTTTTGCCTTCCCACCACCAAATTACCTGCCTGCTGGCCTCCTCCCCCCTTCCCTTTGATTACAGGTGAGAAGGTGCTCTCCTCTATCCAAGGCCAAATCCTCTACTTGAACTCTGATTCCAACCCTTCCTGTCTTCTCAGAATCCTGGGCTAGTAATTTTCTCCTACTCTTTGTCCTGTATCATTCTCCCTCTACTCGAGTCTTTCCATCGTGGGTTAAGCATGCTCTGTTCTCTCCTATCTTTAGAAAAGGTGGGTGAAATAATACAGTCACTAACATTTTGTTTTGCCAAGTAAGGGCTTTAAAAGCCCCATTTGTTTTATATCACCATTATGTTTTTAAAAAGGATATTTAACTTCAAACACAGTAGAAAAAAGATCATTTCAAACTAAAAGATAAGCAAGCAAATTGAATAAAATTAGCTAATAAAATAGTCCCCGCCTTGTACTTATTTTTCTCAGTTTTTTGTAGACCAGAGGAAATCCAAAAACCCACATAAGATCTCTGGAGGCTCTCCAGGGTCAGTTTGTCCATCTTCGTGATCCTGGCAGTTGGGGATTGGACCACCCCTCTCCCTGGGTTGGCTCAGTCCTCTGTGGCAGTGGCTTGGTTCTTTCCAGAACATTGGTTTGCACACTGGCCACAGCTACCTCCTGGGGAGGAAGGGCTTTCATCCAGGTCCCCAGATGTCACCCAGGCCTGTGCAGAGCTTTTACACATGCCTGCACCCTAACTGTCCCTGAACCTGAGGAAGAGGTTCTTCCACTGGCCTCCAGAAAAGGCCAAATAGCGCATCACTGTAGAAAGCTCATGGGCACAAGGAAAGTATTCTTTTGTGAGATGCACCAGCTAAAAAAACAACCTCCCCACAAAATCATCAGCACTTTTGGAAGTATACAGTAAGGGCCCCGTGCATAGGAGAAATGGCCAGGACCTGCACCCAAGAGGCGAGGATTCAAAGGTCTGCCTGCATGGCCTCACAGAAGCCATTCATCCTCTGCAGGCCTTGGTTTTTGCTGGGAAAATGTGTGTGATAAAACCCATCTCATGGTGTTACTATGAGGATCAAAGGCAATAAAATCCAAGAAGTTGGACCTGTGGCTGGCACATAGCAGGGGTTTTATTATAAGGATCCCTCCATCCTGGTGGAGAGTTTTAACCCTGTGATCTAAAATGGCCTGTGATCTAGCACAGCCCATTGAGGTAGTTATATTAACCCTATTTTACAAGGAGGGGCCGAGGCCCTTGGAGGTGAGATGGCTTTCCCAGACTCACTTAGTTGACAGTGGTAGAGCCACACCTTACACCCAGGCATCCCGACTCCAAAGCTCTCACCCTTTGCCCCAGATCCCCCTGGGGAGCAGAACAGAAGAGGGGCCAATCTACCATCAGCACTGGAAATCCCAGCCTCTGGGCTTTCAAGGCACGATTCTGGGGTAGGGGTGAGCTGGGAAGGGTCTGGATAAGCACTGGGGGGAGGGGGAGGCAGGTGAAGGCAGGAACACCCCTGGCCTCTCTCTCCTTCCTTGGCTTGCATGACCCCTTCCCAGGGCTTTATAGCCAGAAAGCCTTCAGGGCCTTCGATGGCTTCTGAGGCTGGCCTGTGGCAGAAAGGCAGAACCTGAGCAGGGGTCCTGCTCAGATAACTGGCAAGGCAAGCCCGGGGGTGGCTGGGTGTCTTCTAAGTATGTTTCTGTTTCTCAAGCTATTTCCTGGGGACACCCAGTGAAAACTTGATCTGAGAGGCCTTTGCATGAGTAGACACATACCTGGAGGATGGCTAAACATATCTCCAGTGCAAAGGCCCTCCCTCCCTCCCTCCCACAACCTTGGGGTCCTGTGCCTTCTTTGAGGAATGGACAGTGGGTGGGCAACAAGAGTCAGACTGACTCAGGCCCCCAGGGCCCAGTGGTCTGGGAAGGCCTGAGACAGACCTGCAGAGGTACCTACCTATCTAGAGTTCATGGTGTGGGTGTGTCTTCAGGCCCCCTCCCCCCGCCACCCCACAGCATAGTGTTTTGTCTGGCTCTGCACCCAAATCCTCAGCCTGTCACAGGATGTGGGAGTTGGGAGTTAATATGGTTATAAGAATGCAATGAGGCAGGCATGGATGTCTCTTGCCATGGATTGTGTGTGGACACATTCCAGGCCAATGCACTGACTGTCACAGGCCTGCTCAGCTGGCTCCCTGCTTACATAAAAGAACAGAGTCCATGGGTCATAGGTCTCAGGCTGGGTCCTGTCTTGGCTTTGTTCTTGACTTGCCATGAGCTTTGCCCATGTTCTGGCCTCTGTGGACCTCATTCTTCCACGACAACAATGAGGTAGACAGACTTATCCAGACTTAAAATTCTTGGGTCAAGGCATAGATTTATAGCACAGAGTGGTCCATGTGTTCCAGGCGAGGTTGAGTCAGAAGTGGCAACTGTCAGCAACATCTGCACATGGCTGCAGGCCTGTTGTTATTGGAGAGCAAGTCTCTGAGAGCTGAAGTGGGGTTTACATTGCCCTGACTTTATTACTGGCTTGTCCTCTGGCCTTACCAGGCCCAGAGGAGACCAGGAGGAGAAGATCTGGTTAACATTTATTTGTTCTTTTCTTCTCTTATTCATTCTTTCACACATTACCAGGCTCGGAACCTTTACATGCTACTAAAAACAAAGGGATGATTAAGTGGTGCCTGTGCTCCCAGAGCTGAAGGCAGGGATGGGAGACAGACTCAGCGCCATGTACAGGCTACAATGTAGGGATCAGTGCAGAGATGGTGAGAAGACGAGGATGCTGGAGCTGATGAAGGCTTGGACTGGGACAACCGCAGTGGAGATAGATGGAGTAGACAGGTGTGAGTGTTCTTGGAGGTCTGTCAACAAGACCCATGCAGGACCAGTTGGATTTCAGAGATGGGGAAGAAATTAAAGTTGGACATGATGCCTACATGCTGGCCTGGTGCCTGAGTGGACATTTGTGTCTCCACACATGAACTCAGATTTCAGGAAAAGAGGTCAGGGTCCAGGGCTGCCCACACTGTTGTGACTTTAATCTCTAGGCTCTCTTGTTTCCTTGACCACAGGAAAGAACTGGTATTAGCTACACCCAGACCCTAGGCAGACTCTAGTCCTGGGCCCTGGGGCCAGTGGGACAGAAAGGCCCTGCCACTCAGTGGGGCATGAGGAATACTGGATTATTTACTTGCCTTCAATGGTCAAGTTCACTATGTTTTTTTTTTTTTGGTCAGAGAGGAGGCTGGGGGCTGGTTGAGATCAGAGTGGCCAACTGTTGTGGTCAGCTGGGGACCATTCCAGAGCAGGGTGCCCTTTCCAGATGTCCACGGTTGGGGGCAAAGGAAGCACCTGGATGAATGGATGATGTGAGAGGGTGTGTTGGGGAGCACTTACTTCCCTGCACAGTTCCCAAAGCTGTCCTGACTCATGCCAGGTCTCCAGCAGGTGTCCTGCAGCTGGAGAGTGGCCTTGTCCTCTCTGTATGGTTAGTCAAGGTCCCACCCCTGCTGGCTTCTCCAGGCTACAGGAATCCCTTCCTTCTCTAAATGCTGCTTGAACAGCTCCTGCAATTACAGATGGCCCAAGTGAGTTTTGGCTCCTTCTGTTCAGATGAGCAAACTGAGGCTGTGGAAGGGGAAGGGGCTTGCCCTAGGGTACCACAGGCTGAGGCAGAGTTCCACCATGAGCCCAGAGCTCTTCCTGTCCAGCTTCAGATGTGGCCTTGAAGAGGCTGCCCCAGAGGTCCTGTCTCTCTGAGGCCATCCCATGTGCCTCTCCTATGCTGAGGGCTGCAGAGGAGGAAAGACAGGCACAGACAGATGAACCCTGGTTCTTGCCCTTGAAGTATATGGGGTTGAATGGCAGGTAACAGTGGGCAGGAGGAAGACAGACCTCAAACAGTAGACATGTTCCATAACAAAACCAAGACCCGTCCAGGTTAGACGAACTGGTTGACTTGATCTAATTCAGCCTGACCGGGGCAGACCATGCGTGAGTGTGTGTGTGTATATGTGTGTGAAATGGTCCAGGGGAGGGAGGGATGATAGGGCAGCACTATGAGTGCTCACCAGGCCTGGGCTTAATTCTAACAAAACAGGAGGCAAATTCAGTTAACCCAAATTGAGGTAACATGAGAAAAAAATACATTTTTTATAGCTCTGGAGCAAAACTTGACTAATAAAGAAGGCAAATGTAACATCCTGGTCCCCATATGGACATCACTGTCATTAGCTGTGCCAGCCATAGAGAAAGGAAAGAGTTTTGGAGAATGAGAGGGAGAGATAGAGGGAAGGAACAGGGAGAAATGCTGAGCAAGGACTGCACCTGGACATCTGGACTTCCCTTTGTATGAAGAGGCCAGAGCACCCAGGAGAAGTATCAGGTTCATGATCCACAGTGAGATAATAAAACTTGTGTTAATTGTCACGATGATGATCATAATAATTGAGCTTCCATTGTGATTTTTTACTACATGGCAAGTCATTTGAATGTTGTTACTAATTTCTACAACCCTTCTCCAAGGAAGATATTTTCAAATCATTGAACAGTTATTGCTATAACTTATAGCAGAGGGACTTGAGCCTTTGAGAAGGCACTACCTTTACCCATGGGGACTGATATGAAAGAACTCTTGACTAGAAGCAGGAGAATCACTTTGGGTCCAAGCTCTGCTGAGCACTTGGTAGCTTTTCCTGCACAATCTGGGCCTCAGCTTTTCCTGTTATGAAGTAGAGGTTGGGAAAGGGTTTAGTAAATCTCCCAGCCCTTAAGAATTCTGCAAATAATCCCTTCCCCACTCCAGTCCAAACCTGCTCCGAAGGCAAAGAAGCAGATCTTGTCTTCATTTTCCTGAAGAAGTGCCATGACCCTCTTCCCCATCCTCTCATTTCTCTTGTAGATGAGCTCCTGGCGGAAGTAGCTGTCAATTTCCTGGGCTGTCACTTGCTCATGCGGTGGGAGGGTGGTGTTGATAAAGTTGGGCAGCTGTAAAGGTAAGACAGAGGCTGCCTTCAGTTCTTTCTGGAGCAAGGTGAGCTTCAAATAAACACACACAGCCCTGGTGGGGCGAGCAACTTACCTTTCTTATGTCCCTACGGTGAGCTATTATGTTTTTCATCTATTCCAATAACCAGTTTTATAAATGAAGAAAGCAAGAGTGGAAAGGTCCAGAGACATGCACGAAGTTACAGAGCTAGCAGAGAGGCCGAGCCAGGAGAGAGCCCCAGACTGCTGCATTCCCATGTGTATTACTCCTCTGTCTCTGCCTTGTTGAACCTCAGCTTCCAGACACTGAGGTCCTGGGAGGCGGGACAGAGCTCAATTGCTTCATGTCAGCAGCCTTGTTCTGGCACACATAGGAAATTCTGTTTGGCAAGCAGGTGTGGATGGCCAGCTGAACTGCCTGGTGTAGGAGAAAGGCCATGAGGTATGAACTCAAGCTGACCTGGGCTTCAAGCCCTGTTCTGACGCTGTGACTTTGACCAAGTTACTTAACTTTTCTGAGCCTCAGTTTCCTCATTGGTAAGATGGGGCTGACAATATATTTGGGGGGGTTACATGAGATGATGGGTGCATTCAGCCCATTCCACCTTACAGAGATGCATTCAGTCCATTCCACCCTACAGAGATAAGAAGAGGGGTCCTAATCTTTGGTTTTCCTAATGCCTGAGCCCTGATTGGCCACCATGTGTTGCCACCACTATCCATCCCCAACTCCACCACTTCCAAGGATATAACCCAAATTCCTCCATCCTTCTTAGGAACTTCAACTCCAAGACCATTGCTTCCTCCCATAATAATGGTTTATTCAACAATCTGTACTGGAACTATCCAGATTTCTCAGTTCTGGGCCCACTGCCCACACCCAGCCACGTGACCTGGGGCCAGCATCACTGATATGTTGTTGAACTAGGCAGAGAGCACTTTGAGTTCAGGGACACAGTCCTTATCAATGGCTGGAACAGAATAGGTGTCCAGTAAAGGTTTCTGAAACTCTGAACATAAAGTTGTGCTGTTCTTCCTCACTACATTGCCTCTTCCTGTGTTATTCCATTCCCAGCATATTGTCTTTCCAACCTGGGTGGTGGGTCAAGTGTTTTCCACTGTAGCTTGCCACATGTTGGTGTGGCCTCAGAGGAAACCATGGACCATTGAGGAAAAAGAACATGCTACCTTCTTTTCCCACACCTGTCAATGTCATTCCAACCTCCAAGCCCGTCTCCATAGGTGTCTTTCTCCTGGTGTCCCTTCTTCCACTTCTCCATCTTCACCGGCCCAGGCATGAAGCACAGGACAGAAGGCCTCGCTAGATGGAGAGTCTGACATGAGGAGGCTAATTTCCTGCATGATTCAGCCCCCAGAAGAGTTATGTGGCCCAGCCACATGGCTTCTAGAGCCACTGACGAGTTGTCAACACTCTTTCTCAGGAAAATGAAGGCGTCAACGGAGTCTGACCCTCGAGGGACTTGGAGAAGGCTGGGACATCTGTGTGTGATATCTGCTGGCCAAAGACCAGTGCATTCCCCAGAGTGAGAAGGGAGGGACTTCTCTTCTAGAAAGTCTTGTTTTGTGGTTGTAGGCTGAACAGGGCAATGCTATGACTGGGTGTCCTAAATCCGCGCAGTGCACATGCTGCACAGGTGTAGGCAGCAGCCACTTTGTGCCCGATAGGGCCAGCACAGAGTTGGTGCTCAGGGGCTTTTTGGCAAATGGATAAATGAAGAAATGGAGTTCTTACTCTCTCCCCAACCATGGAAAGGATGACTGGCAGCCCTGGCAGCACCAGCATACTTAGATTTGATGCAGTTATAAGACAGGCAACCCTGCAGGCTTCTGAGTGGAGGGGGAACACAGAAAGCTTGGACTCGGAAGGATTAGTTCTGGAAACATGGACCTCACAGGCTTCCCTTCATTCCTTGAACTTGGGAAAGAATGTGAGATGATGTTGTACCAACAAATAAATATTTTTTCAATCAGTGAATGAACGGGTGACTGAAGCGGCTGAGAGGCAGAAGAGTGACGGTGGGTGATGTGAATGTGGGTCCTGGAGTCAGACAACCAGAACAACTTGGGCTGGACTCTCTTTTGCCACTACCCAGTGGGGTGGTCTCTATAACTAGCAAGTGACTTGGCCTCTCTGAGACTCAGTCCAGAAATTGGTAACATGGGAGTAATGTATTTATTGTCCGTACTCAGACACTTACGACAGCAAAAGCTCATACATAGTTACAGTCAGGAATATTAACAAGAGGGGGCCAGTCTCCCCTAATCGTGAACCTGGAATGTCCTAGACAAACAAACCAAGACACATGTTCACCCTGTTAGGTGGCTCCTCTAGCTCCTCAATAGCTCAGCACCCCATCAAAGCATGGATTCCCCATGTTCTCTTGTGCAGGTCTGGCTCCCCACCCCTGGCAGCAGACTCAGTCTGAGGGTGCTCCATGACCCTTAGCTTGATACAGGTTTGGACAGTGGAAGTTCTCAGGAGTCTGTTGGATGAATGGGGTAAAGAAAGGGGATGAGATGAGTCTACTGAGGTAGGTGATGCATGAAGACCTGCCCCAGTCCTGGTTGTGGGTCAGGGGAGTCTGCACTGATATCATACCTCATGGCCCCACTCTGGCTCTGCCCAGCCGGTCTTCTCATCACCCCATCTCAGACCCACCCCTCTAGGGCCCTGGGGACTGGACATGTCTTCTTTAAAATCTTACGCTGCATCCTGCACTTAAACTTGTCACAGAAGAGTTAAGGCTGCCGACAGTTCTAATGACATCATTAATTGGTTCCCATCTCCACCCTGGCCCAAACCCAGGCCCCATCCTTGGTGTGGAGTGAAGGCCCATTAGTATGACACAGGCAGAGAATGCCAGCCAGCCAATGGGCAGCCCAGGACCCACAGTATCTAGCCCAACTCCTTTGCAGCTTTAATGCTAAACTTTCTGGTTGCTGTCCTCATTAATTTTTTTTTAGTTCTCTAAGGAAGGAATGGAGATTCATCTTTCTACAAATGCACACTCTTGCTCAGGAAGCAGAGCAGGGAGGGCCCCTGCCTACACCCTTGACAGAGGGAAGAGGAGTAGAACGCTGCCTTCATGGCTCTCTGACGGTTCTGAAGGCCTTCGCTTTGTTATCTCTGTCTCTGCCCCCACCCAAAGCCACCCCTTACTGTAGCCTGTGCCCTCAGAGGGGAAAGGTGATGAAGCCAGCCCCATCCCCCAGGCTAGCTGTACAAAACTGCCATTCAGTTAAAACTTCTATGCACTGTGCTCTGCACTTCCTAACACCGATCTTACTTAATCCCTACAACATATGTAGTCCACCTACCAGAGACAAATAGTGGTCCTGGACACAGGCTCAAAGGCAATCTGAGCTTGACATCCCTTGAGGTCACCCCAGGCCTCCCTCCCTCAACTTAGTGTCACCCAAGCCTGGCAGGGCCCTGTCCTGCACATTCTGCCTCCTAGCCCAGCCACACCATGGCCAGGACATCTTGAGTGGTGACCAGGTCACCTCTGCAACACAACTCTGTCTGCTCATGGCTTACCATCCTTACCCTAAAGATGACACAGGGCAGGGCTCTGTCACAAAGCACATGGCTGGTGAAATGCCAATGAGTTTCATGGTGTCTGAGTTCTTCTCTCCTCCCTTCCTCCGCTACTGAGAGTCAGAGCTTTCAGAGTCCTGAGCCTCTTATCTCTGGCTGGGTCATGTACCTTACTACATTCGTTCATGCAACAGTTGCTCACTCACGCACACTCACTGCCAGGCCCTGTGCCAGCACTGGGACCGAGATGAGCACCGCACCCTTGCCCTCAAGGAACTCCGGGTGTAGTGAGATGGCACGTGGACAGAAAGACACGGCTGGGCCCCTAACCCAAACTCACCCTTCTCCAGCTCTCTCTCACTTCTAGATTGTTCACATGCAGTTTCTTCTGCTGGAACAACCTTCCTCCTCCTGTCTGTGGCCAATGCAGGTTCTTCTCTGACCTCTCATCTTGCAGGAATCTTTCCTTCTTTACTCAGTGCCCGTCTCTACCCCCAAGCCCATCTGAATTCCTACTCCTGCCACAAACTCCAATTCATCCTCTACTCTCCCTCAAAGCAAGGATCACACTTTGGTGTGATTGCTGGTCAAATCTTCCCATCTCTCCTCTGAGCCTGTCAGCCCCAAGAGGGCAGCTCTCTTGGGCTTCCCCATATCCTTTATCATAATGCTGAGCCTGCCCTGTTCTGTGCCAGGAGCTGCTTTAGCCAGTTGGGATACAGTGATGAATAAAACAGATCCAAGTGGCCCTCAGGGAGCTTCTGCTTTAGTGGGGAAGGACAGACAATAAATAACCACTAACTAGTGAATCAGATATATAAGTGTGTGAGAAAATGATAAATGCCATGGGGGAAAAACAGAGCATAAGAAAGGGGGTGAGAGCATGGGACTGAGGCTCAGGCTGAAGTTCTTGGTCAGCTAGTTGGGGCACTCCTCACTGAGATGATGTTATTTGAATTAAGTCTTGATGGCAGAGCAGGGGTGAACCATAGTGACACCCGGGGAAGGGCATTCGCAGCAGAGGGAACAGCCCGTGCTGAGGTGAAGCATGCCAGCTGGCTTCCTGGAGCAGTAAGGAGGCCTGTGCAATTGGAGTGGCGGGTGTGAAGGGAGGGAAGAGGACATGGGGTTGGGGGAGGAGATTATGGGGTCACACAGGGCCATTGCAGGGACTCTAGCTTTCCCCCTGAGGGGCATAGAGAGCCACTGCAGTGTCTTGAGCAGGGAAGTGGCCTATTCTGACTAATTCAACTGCTTCACAAATGAATGGAGATTCAAGCACCATGACATAGAAAGCATGGTGGGGGCCTAGAGTTGCCTGGAAGAATATCTCACTCCCTCCAGTGTGTCTGGGGGGAGTTTCTCAGAGGAGGTGATGTTTGACCAGGGGGAAGGAGACTAAACATGGGCAGACCGGTCTGAAAGGATAACCTGAATTGGGGAAGAGCTGTCTGTGGCACAGGTCAGCAGGACAAACTCTGTGCCGTGGGGCACCTGGACTATGTCAAGGTCAGCAGAGAGCAGGACATGGAGGGCCTTGAATGCTGGACAAAGTTTCTTGGAATTTATCACAAGGGCAATGGGAAGGCCTGGTGGGGCCATGCTCCACTTCTTGGATTCCCACCCACTGTCTCAGCCGGAACTCAGCCTGTGGGTGAGTTTTTCTCTAGGCCTCGAATCAAGGCAGAACACTCTGGGCCAGACTCCAGCCCAAGCTCTGAGTAACTGTGGGCTTTCCCTTCCCTGGGCTTTACTTTCCCCCGATACTGAACTGAGCCTCCCAGAGGACTCCCTGTTCTTCCAGGCTAAGCTTCTAGGGTCAAGTACTGCTCTTTATAATTTGATAACCCAACAACTAATGAGTGGTGCAGCCTTGCACATGTCTCTTCCCCTCTCTGAGCCTCAGTCTCTCCATCTGTAAAACGGGGATCCCAATAGTTCCTGCTTACCATGGCTGGAGAGAAAGTTGCCTGAACTTGACACATAGTTGGTGTCTAATAAATGCCAGGTGGGCCTGACTTTGGGAACTAGTAACCCAGAGGCTGCCTGAGCTGGAGGAGGGGGACCTCACCTGTGACGTGTCATGGTTGAAGATGACGGCATTGAGATCCCCGCAGTTGTAGTGCTTGATGAGGTCCTCTGTGGTGTAAGGGGCCTGCAGGCTCCCGGCCCGCACGCTCTCGTGCTGCAGCAGGGTCTGGTTCAGGGCAAATAACACCTGGGCAGAGGAGAGAAAGAGAAATAAGGACTGTGTTCAGGGACCTGGCTGAGGTCCCTGACACCTTCAGGACTGGCATTCCTCCCTCTGGACTTTGGGGCAACAGGCCCTGAAACAGAGAAGGTGTGTGGGGCCAGCATCAGCTGGCACGGTCTCAGTGTTTCCACATTTCCAGCTCCTTACTCACTGGCCTGTGAACACATGCAGCCTGTTCTCATCTCCAGCCCTCTGCCCAAACAGGTCCCCACTCCTGTACTGAGTATTAACATCTCATCTAACAATGGGACAAAATGAGAACCCTAGTTGTACCTGGGTTTTAGGATGATGGGTACATTTTACTTTGGGCTCCTTTCTTTTCCTCTGTTTAGGAAAGTTCTATAATAAGCACAGACTCATTTTGTAATCAAGAACACCCCCAAACAAAGCAAACAAACAAATGACCAAAACAAGTTCAGATGTCAAAGCCTAACCCAGATGCCACCTGCTCCAGAAGTCGTCCTCACACTAGGCAAAGGCTTAGGGGCTGGACTCCCCAAGTGAGACCACGCTGACATGTAGCATGTGTTTCCTCAAGGGCCTCTATGCTCTGGGCCATGGTGCTGGGCCCTGGGCACACAGCTATGTCCCAAGCAGACCTGCCAGGCATCGGATCACTTGGAGCACTACAGAGAATATCAGATACCCAGGTTCTACCCTGGAATTGGAATCTCTGAGGTGGAGCCCAGGGTGTGTATTTTAACAGGCTCCTTGGGAACTTCTCTGCAGCCTGATTGCTTCTGGCATTTGAAGACCATGGGTCTAACGAAACACGGCTTGGTTGAGGTACGAGGGCCCTGAGAGATGATCTGAAGTGTCCCATGAAACTGAAACTGAGGCCCATGAAGGAAAGGGACTTGCTCAATTTTACACAGTGATTGTATCCCAGACTCCCTTGGCCAACAATAAGGAGGAGCCTGGCATTATCTGAGTTATCTAGCACAGATATAGGGAAAGACTTGTTGCAATTCCTGCGCAAAATGTCAGAAGGTGGTCTCTGGTGACCTGTCCTGTCGGTCCTCAGGCCTTGCTTATTCTGTTTGCACACTGTCTTGGATGGCAGCCCCCCAGCCTCCTGATTCACACCAATGCTGGCCCAAGCATCTCTCACTGGGTCCACGGCATTAGACCCACCCCATGCCTTCCCTATAGACCCCCTCTTCTCCCAACTATCCCATATTCTTCTACCACAGTCAACTTCTAAAAGCATAAATCTGATGATCTCTTTCTCTCTCTTTTTTTTTTTTTTTGCTCAAAACTTTCATGGGTGCCTCCCGCCCTCAGGACAAAGGTCTAGCTCTTCAAGAGAGTCTTTGAGGCAGTGACACAGATTCTGCTGCTCAATGACCTCATTTTCTACCCAGCCCTTGTGTCTCCAAATGTTCAACAACTCAGCAATCTCTGTGCCTTGCACATGCTCTTCTGTGCACCCCACCTCCATTCTCCACTTGCAGATTCAGATCTGGCTGTGCAGGCTCGGCACAGATGTCTCCTCCACTGAACTTCTCTGGCCCCTCCGTGGGGCTCCCAAGGTCTCTCTGCATTCATGCCCTGGGCCAAGGAACTCAGTGCCTCCCTCCCATTCTGATTCTAGACTTGCTCTATAGCCAATGGGATATTAGTAACCGCTTCAAACAGTGGCCTGAAAAGTGCAAATGTGCTGCTTCCTCTTGCACCTCCACCACTGCCCTGAGCAGTCCAGGCCAGCCTGATGGGGCATGAGACATGTACACAGCCACATTGCTTCAGTTCTCCCACCACGGCCATCCTAGTCCAGCCAACAGTCAGCCAGCTTCCAGACATGCAAGCAAGCCCAGCAGAGCCTACTTGCACCTGGGCCCCGATGGCTGAGCAAACGCCCGCCCACCACTGTTGCCACACAGCACAGTTGTGGTGACACTTCCATCCATGTTTCCCTCCACTGGGGTGTGAACATTAGATTGTAACCACTGTTAGTTACTTGTCTCTTTCATTAGGCTACCAGCTTCTCGAAAGCAGGAAGTGCCCCTCACTGATTTTGTATTTGCAATTATCATCATGGGTCCTGGTAAAGACAGCATGTTACCCTCTCCTTTCCTTAGCACTTTGACACCCTCTGTGGCCACTTCATAGTTCAAAGCTGCTTAGTAATCCCTCAGACTAGCCCCTAGAATTTTGGTACTCTGTCTGCCTTTGGGTCAGAACACCAACACATAGCGGAAGTTCCCACCAAGTGGCATCAGCTACATGGTCCCAGAATATATAATATGAACAGAAAAGCTCATTTAATAATAGGTTCACAAAATCTGGCGAAAAATACTGTCATGGGCAATGGGGCCAAACTGTGCTCGTTAGGTCACCTCCATCCATCTCCTCCCACTTTTGCTCCTCACGGTCAGGAGAGTTGGACTGAACTTGGATGCAGCCGCCCAGTCTGCTCCCCATAATGAGCTGGCTGGAGATGAGGTCAGACCCCAGCACCCCACCTCTGGGCCTTCTCCAGGTTCTGGCCACTACCCCTGAAATTCAATCTGCAGCCACCTGGTGCAGGGTGTTGATGGCAGCATGGTGGCTGTGGATGGATCACAGGAGGCAGTAGACCTGTTGCTGAGGACATTGCTAAGGCAACAGGCACTTCCTCCCACATGGCACATGCCTTGGATGAAAGCATCCGTGTCAAGCTGGAATGCTCTGCTTCCCTCCTCTGGGGCCTGAGACACATGGACCTCCTGGGACCACACTCTGCCACTGCACACACCTGCCCCGATGCTTCTCAGAGTAGGGCTGGCCAAGCACCACCTGGCCTGCGATGAGGTCATCTGCCCAGGCATGCAGAAGACACGCCTGGAGGAGAAATGGCTCCCTTGGACCTTCTTAGCCACATGTAGTCATTTCCTCAGTCATGTGGCCCTCATGGAGCTGAGAGGTGTTCTAGTGAATTAAGCATGTGACAATCGGTAAGGTGCTAAGAACAATTCTGGCATGTAGAGAGTGCTGGATAAATGCTTGCTAAATGACACTTGGAAGAAAATAGTTAGACCTTAACTTTTCTCGATTGGAACTGGAAGAGCCCCTGGAGGTCATCAGGTCCAGTGGTTTTTCAAACATTTTTTAGCCATGGAATACTTTCTTTGTTATTGTTTTCCAGAGGGATTATTTGTAATTCAAAATGTGGAGCAGATAAAAATGGAAACTTCCCTGATTGACATAAGGGAGGATGATTGGAGCATGAAGTCCTGCTAGTTCAAGGTCCCCTGCAGCAGGGACTCCCAAAACTTCTTTGTGGAATCCATGGGTACCCTGGAGCCCAATTTGAGGACCACTGATCTCATGCTGTGCCCTCTACACATAGGAGAGAAGAGGAGATAGCGGCCCAGAATAGGTGCACCCAAGGACACACTGTGAGCTAGTAGTAGAGTGGGCTCACACCCAAGTCTCCTGACACCCTGACCAGGATGCTTTGCTGTACCCTGGACCTCTGGGGCTGGATTTCCAGCTGTCCACTGGCATAGTCTATGTTCATCCTGCACACATGGCCATGCCCATTTTCTTTCTGGAGCCTTGTGAAATAGCCAGAAATGGTCATAGAGTATTTATTATTAGCTTATTACTGATAGAAAATTGAGGCCATATGATTGAAGAGGCCTCCCTAGTGTGGCACAGCAGGGTGTGGTGGGCTGGGACTGCGACCTGAGCCTGTCGTCTGGGAACCCTCCTACCTCTGGGTGGGGTTTGGTGCCTCCCAGAGACCCCACTGTTTCCCTTGGTCTTAGTGCTTATCCCAATGAAGGGTCCATTGCAGACAATTCCCTGTGCTCTGGCTGTCTAGACTAAGAGCTTGGCGAGGGCAGGAAGCCTGCCTCTTCATTCACTGTTGAACTGCACACATTCAGGAACTGCTTCAGAAGGGAGGGAGCTGACCCTGAATCATGGGTCTTTTTCCCCACACCTACCACCCCATATCCATCATTTGCAACTTATGATGTAGTTCTCACCCAGCCATTACTAGGATCACTATGTTTATTGAGCACTTACTAGGTGTCAGGAATCCTTTAAGCTCATATTAATTTAGTTAATCTTTACAACAGCTCTGAGGCAGGGATAATATTAACTCCATTTAGTAGATTAAGAAAAGGTGAAAAAACAACAAAGAGGCATTCATTCATCAAAGATGACAAAACTGGAGGGGGTGGGACATGCACCTGAACGTGGGCAGTCCAGCTGTGGAACCATTCCCTTGGTTTAACTGATCACCAGTGCCTCCTCTTGCTCTCTCTGGGAGACAGCCTGCAGGGATAGTACCCCTACTGCAAGTGGAAAACCAAAGAAGCAGAAAGACATGGCCCAAAGAGGGGAAAGACAAGCCCAAGACCACATAGCTTGTAAAGCACAGAGCCAGAATTTGAAATCATGTCTGTCTGGCTCCAGAGCAGGTCCCACAACCACACTTCAAAGTAAAATGTGCTCCATCATGAGCATTCTTGGCACTTCCAATAGACATAGAGAAGCGACACTCATTCATTCGTTTGACAAACATTTACCTTCTGTTGATTCTCTGCAGGGATCTGGGATTGGTGAATTAATTGGGCTTTGTTTCCATACACACGGAGCTCATCTTGGAGGCAGACTTGCCTGCCGAATGGCCATGGCAGTAAGAGTGGTTAAGGGGCGCCTTGCCCTGACTGCTGTCTCCCTCCCGTTCACCCTGAATTCCTGAGCCTGTGCTGCTCCCAGACTCCCAGGCCTTGATGACTTCTGCTCCCGGACTCTTTAGAATAACATACCCTCCTTGCCTGTAGCCTCGGTGGCCCACTCTAGGATAATGTTTATGATAAGGCTTTGACATGGAATAACAAACACCAGGTGAAGGCTAGAGTCGCCTTGCTGCCCCTGGATGTCTGTGTGCGAAGGCCTTGCCACCAAGAGCCCCTGAACATCCCAGGGGCCCCCCGCTTCAGTGCTTGCTGGCCAGGAGCTGGCCTGCGGCGTCTGCTGAATGTAGGCCCGGAATTTAAACACATCTTCAAACACGGGCCTAGAATGGAGTGAGGCAGGCGCCAGGAGGGTGCGGATGGGTTTATTGTTCCAGATTAGTCTAGTAAACAGTCCTAAATGGGCTGGAGTGGTGAACACTGAGGCCTTGTGTTCACTTGACAGCTCAGCAACGTCATTATGAGAGGAAGGGAGCAGGGCCCCCTTTGTCAGGAAGAATGTGGAACCCGTAGATCCTTTGGACAGTCTGGGCTCGCAGGCTGGGGTGTTGAGCTCTTCTAGCAGGGGTTTGGCGATACTCAGGGAGCACCTGCCATGTGCCAGGCCCTGTCCTAGATGCTGGGGATTTAGTCAGGGACAAAAGAGACCCAAATCCTGCTCTCATGGAGCTGACTGCCATATAGGGGGTGGAGGGGTGAGGGGGGAGAATGGAGAATAAATGAAATATTTAGTAAAATATTAATATTTGGAATGTTAGAGACACAACAATGATTCCATTGAACTGGAAGTTAAGTCTGCCCCTGGCTACTTTGGGCTCCTCATGCCCCTGCATCAACAGGCAAAGACAGGAGTTACTGCGCTGGCTGAGTGACTGGCCCCTACCACTGTGGGGGAACTGGACCACACTCCACAGTAAGGAAGAGTAAGTACAGAGTTCAGCAGTTCTCTTAGGACATGTCTTACTATTACTGCACACTGTGCTTAACCAACATCAGTGAAAACCTACAACCCAATCCAGGCAGGACTATGAATGGCCCCAAACCTGTAGGAATGAAGGTTTGGGTAACCCTACCAGGTAAAGAACCACAACTAGTACATACGAAAGGCAAAGGGAATATGGCCGTGGAAAGGGAAGAAGGTGATTATAAAGACCATCTCTGACCACGTCACCAGTTACAGAAACAAGGACTCTCGTCAGGACTAGTTCCTTCTTATTTTGTTAAGAACGTATGTACGTGTATGCAAAATTTTTGTTTCCTTCTCTTCTTTTTCTGTTCTCCTCCCCCATCATGTAACATAAGATATACTGACTTTATATCATAGTATTTAAGTATTGTTAACTTTATATCATATTTATAAGTTATAGGATGTCAAGGAAAAGAGTAAATGTCACACAAGTATGTTCTAGGGAAGGCATTAGTGCATTTTGGGTGTAGGCAGGATCACTGTATCATGTTAGATGGAATTATGACCTTGTTATTATCTTTATTTTCAGATTAAGTATGGTTCAAGGAGATACATATGGGTTGGAATGGTGAACACTGAGTTGGTGAACAATGGTGAACAATGGTGAAGTTGGCAAGGGGGGGACTTGTGATGTTGACTTTATTACATTAGCATGTCAGATTCCATGAGTCGTTATAAGGATGTTGAGAAACCAGCCCACCCCATAATTTTCCTGGAAATGGGATTGTTATTCCCACATGACAAATAAGGAAACTGAGGCCCTGAGATGGTCAAGTTAATTGCACAAGGTCTCACTTTGAAGAACTGGAGCAGGGATTCAAACACAGGTCCAGCTGACAGGCCCTAAGTGCTCTGATCCCTGTAGGCACAACCTGAAAGCCACCTCCACCCAACCACTGGGAGGAAGGACAGACATAAACAAGAAAGTAGGGGCCAGTGTGCAAGACCCAAATTCTGAGCAGTCAGCTGGGAGGGAGAACGAGAGCTAGAACCCTAGCCATGGGGCCTGGTCAGAGCTGACATATGAGGAGAGGAGAAAGGTCATCTTTGCCAAGGTAACCCCACCTGGAACACAGCCTCCCCGAATTGTTTTCATTCTTGGCCTGGCCTGACAGAACCTCGCTCAGACCCACATTTGTGCAGGGGTCTTCTTCCCAGCCTTAGAGTGAGGACCTTCCCCTCGCTCCCTTTCTGCCTAGATCCCTCTTCTACCCACGGGCTCACACTCCCATTTCACCTGTCCGCAGAAGCTCCTTCCCCAGGAGGACTTCCCTGGGCCATGGAATGGGCAGGTCCCCTGCTTAATGCCCCCAAAGCACCTGACATTTCCTGAACCTTTGCATTCCCCCTGTTTCCCTGCTCGAAGGTGACGCATGAAGGTCAGGCGAATCATGTGTCCTTGAGCTGTTTCTCCAGTAGAGAGCACAGTGCCTGACCTGCATAGTAAAGGCTTCATAAATACTTGTAGAATGAATGAATGAATCAAGAATGAATGAACGAACAAATGAATGTATGATTGAATGAATGAATGAAAAGCTGAATGAGCTGAATGAGCCACCCAAATCCCATCCCAAACAGCTCCCTGCTGGGACCCTGTGCCCCTAGGGCACAAAACTAGGAGAGCTGAGTCCCCTGGATCATGGATCACGTCAGTCTGTCAGCGCCCTGGGTCAGAGAAGAGGGCAGCTCTACCTGGCAGGAAGCCTTCTCCAGCTGGGGGGACATTTCCTCAAAGGTTAGAACCCACCAGGCTATGAGTGAGCTTTATTTATTTATTCTCCTTGCCCCATTGGCAGCACCAAAACAGTGCCAACACCTTCCCTGCTTGCTTCTCAGTATCCTGAGTTCCCTGTGCCTGTGCCACAGAGTCCAATCTCCGAACACCGGGCTGCTAGGTGTCGGACATCCAAGCAAACACAGGTTTCCTGGAGGTTGAACTGGCTCTGGGCTGGGAGGCAGGACTAGGATATAGTCACCATCTGAATCTCCACTAGGAAGCCCTGGGCAAGTCACTTTTCTTCCCTAGGCTTTGTTTTACCCACCCATGAAAAGGATCAATTCACACATCCATTGAACAAATGTTTACTGAGCACTTAAATACCAGATGTTCCAGGCCCTGGAGGTACACAGTAAGCAAACAAAGATCCCTGCCCTAATGGAACTTTCATTTCAGCTGGAGGAAGCTGGCAATAAATAAAAACAACTAGTAAAATACCTTTGTTGGAGAATGACCATTGCTAAGGAGGAAATAAAGCAAGGAGTTTAGGAAGAGTGTGTGTGTGTGTTGGGGGTTGACATTTTAGATGGGACATCCAGGAAAGGCACAGGGAGAAGTGGCATTTGAGAGGAGATCTCATGGAGATGAAGGAGGTGGTCCTGTGGATATCTGAGAGAAGAGTGTTCTGGGCAGAGGGAATAGCAAGTGCAAAGGCCCTGAGGCAGAGCAGGCCTGATGGGGGTGAGGAGCAGGAAGAGGCCAGTGGGGCTGGAGAGAAGTGAGCGAGGGGAAACTAGTAGATGAGGTCTGCCTCAGGCAGGAACCCAACAGAAAACAGATGGTGCACTGTCAGTGAAGTGAGTTCCAATGAAGTAACTTCAGCTGAAAGGGTAATTGAAGCGTGTTGAATGATGGGAATATTCACAAGAGGTGTGGACAGGAGATAGTGGAGCTGGAGGAGTAGCAGCAGCAGCAGCAGCAGGAAAGCTTCCTGCTGCTGAGCCTTAAAGGGAAAGGGGTGGGTGGTCAGAGACCTAAACCCGACCAGAGCCACAGCCTTCAAAAGGCAGCATAGCTACCGCTCCCTGGCCTAGACCACGGCAGGCTGCCGGGAGGAGGGGGCCAGTGCGGACAGATACGTCCTAACTTCCTTCCCCTCCTGCCAGTGCTTCCCATTGGAATCAGGGTAAGGGAGCCCAGATGATGTCACATCAGTTCAGAGCTCAGAGAAGGGAGAGCAGAAGGTATGTCTGGAGAGGTAGAAGGGGATTTCCAGGACAGTCAGCAAGGCATGGCAGGGTGGGCCGTCGAGGCACATGCCGCAGGGCCGGTGGGCTGGAGCCTTTGGCTCCACCCTGAGTGTGATGGGGAGTCCAGGAGAGTGTGAGCAGAGGACTGTGGTGGCAGCTTTGTCGACATGGAAACCAGGGAGGCCAGAATGAAGCAGGGAGCTCAGCCTGAGGATGAAGGTAGCTCTGTCTTCCTCCCAAAGGGGGAGGAACCGAGCACGCTCCTCCCTTCCTCTCACCACACCCTATCCCAAACCTTCAGCCACAACCCAAAGAACCACTGACTTGGCCTCTAGCACAGATGTTCCCTGCTCCGTGGACGCCCACCCGCTGGACCCGGCAGTGTGGCCACATCCTCCATCTTCCCTGCAGTGTGGGCTGGCTGAGCTCTCTGTGCTTTCCTGGGCGGGCACTGGAGGCTGACTCACTCTAGCTTTCCTTCCTTCTTTTCTCTGAATGCCTAGTTTCTCCACCCAAAGACCACCCTTAAAGATCCCAGCTTTCCTCTTCTGTCCTTCAAGTCATGCCAGGAAATGCTCATAAATCCAGAGCCACCCACATGAGGAGATTAGCATTCTGCAGGAGAGGGAGGCTGATGGCTGGGCTGGGTCTGGGTGGGAGGGGTAGGCCCAGAAGCTGGGGTCTCCAGGAAAGGAGTTAGTGTGGAGTCTGCCTTGCTGGAGGGCAAAGGAGTCCCTCAATTTTCAGTTTTAAGTGCAGATAAGCCCAAGGGAGGCTGGAGACCCAGATTCTGGTTCTGCAGGCTCTGACCCAGCCCAGTTGTGAGATCCATTCTCTAGGTCACAGGATCCGCCTCAGAAGCCTGAGGATGTAAGACTACTTCTTAGCTCCGGAAGTCATGTTTTAGGAGCCCAACACTACTGGATAGTAATGTCTCACCATCCCATGATTAAAATTGTTTATAGTTCTGGGCACTTTGCATATGGAAGCTCATTTACTCTTTATAACAGCACTGTGAGGCCAACATTCCTGACCCCCTTTTACAGACAGGGAAGACAAAGCTCAAGGAAGAAGCGACATCCCATGCTGTCCCATTGTTGGGGCGCCGTAACCCAGGGCATTAGCTTTGCCCAGGCCCAGCACACGGAGCCCTCTCTGCCTCTGGTGCCAACCATCTGACACAGAGATGAATCTTTTTGGCTCCCCAGTAACTATTTCTGGTCTTCCAAATTGAATATATACCTGGCATGGAGGAAAAAAGGTCAAAATGCTTAGAATGTTTCAGAGAATCATCTAGGCCAACCCATTCTGTTATAAAGCTTTGAGGAACTTCAAGGTGGTGGAAGAGATGGGCAGAGAAACAGGTGAGTATAAAACTAAGTGATAAGTTATTGGTAAAAGGAGAAAACTGGGGGCTTTGAGGGCCTCAGAGAGGGTTTCAGACGCAGCCTGGGAGTCAGGCCTGTGCTTTAAGTGGGGCTGTGCAGGATGAGTGGGGTTGAGAGGGACGTGTGTCCCAGGTAGAGGGACAGGGAAGTGGGTGGCATGTTGAAAGAGGCACCAGGAGTCAGACCAGGAACAGATCCAGTGGTGAAGGGCCTTGGTCTTGGCCGTGGGCTCGGCACTCTGCCCAGCAGGGGTACTTCGCCCTTCTCTGTCTGATCTCCAGACAGTGGGCTAGTCACCTGGAGAGGCTGAAACAGAGGGGGACCCACAGATGAGCAGACTGAGAGACCTGCAGAGGGATGATGGTCTACACGGTAGGTGATTGGTCAGCAGTGACCCTGGTTACCATCATCATCGTCGTTGTTATTATTAAGCGGCTGCATCCAGTGGTTGGAGGTGTGTAGTTTTATGTTTCCTGCTGTCTCAGACCTGCCTGCTGACACAGCTGCCTAGACTTCAAAAGGCAAGTCTCCATTTTCATTTGCAAAATCAGTATGGAATTCCTAGAGGGCTTGTCTAATTCCTTCTGGTCTGACCACACGGCAATTACCAATTTGCAGGGGGGGAGGGGGGAGCCTCACAGGCCCTGCAGCAGTATGGGGACCTCTGATCGGCCTTGGTCCTGGGCGGCAGCCAGTGAAGACGGGACTGGAGCACGCACCTCCAGGTGGCCTGGGGTGGGAAGTGAGGGGCTGGCCCTGTGAGCCTGAGCCCTCCATGCTGGTGAATGAAATTGCTTGTCTGCAAAGCTATAGGCCACCAATGCTTCATTGATGAATGGTGCTTAGGAATAGAAAGGGCAGGGCTCTGACTCAGGTTCAAATCTGGGTCCTGCTGCATGCAGCCTGTGTGAAGTTCTTGTTCTGGATCTTTTGGTGATATGCTGCTATGAGAACATGGGACAGGGCCCTTCTGGGCCTCAGTTTACCCATCTGCCAAGTGGGGAGAATAATATTTGTCTTCCCTGCTCAGTTAGCTTGCATTCTAAAAACCTTGTAAGTCATTACTTGCTAAGCAGGAATGGGGTGGCCCTGAGGAGCCAGCGCATGTGGATTGGATTCTCATTCACTCCTCAGTGTTTAACATGGATTAGTTCCAGGCCCTGGGCTAGGTGCTGGGGCCATGTCACCAAATCAGTACCATTTCTTTCCCCAAGGAGTTGAAGGTCAGGGGTGGAGAGGAGCAAGGCAGGAGGTAGCCAAGGAAGACTTGCAACAAGATGCTAACAAAACTCAGGTCATTCATCACCCATGAAAGCTGGGCTCAGGGATGGACACAGCAGAAGGACAGGCTCATGCTGCCAGGGGAGGACCACACACAGGATTCCTGGAGAAGGTGATCCCGCAGGGACACCTGGAAGGAGCATGCACTTTTCACGCAGAAGAGCAAGAAAAGGAATTCCTGCAAGTGTTAACGCCCATGCAAAGGCTGGGAGAAGCTGGCGAGTTCTGGGAAATGCAATGACTCCCATTAGCTGGAGGGCAGTGTGTGGCTGGCGGAGGGCATGAGATGGGACTGGAGCAGTGAACAGAGGTGGGATCCAGAGCTCAGACTTTATCTGAGAGATCAGGGGAAGTGGCTGAAGTTATGGAGCAGGGATTGATCAAAGCAGGCTTTTGGTTTAGAAGCTGCCCTCTGGCTGCTGCCTGGAGACAGGATTTGAAGGGCAGAGACTGCAGTCAGGAGATAGTGTTAGCCCTCTCAAGGCCAGGAAAGGTGAGGAGGCCCCACTTGGGCCTGGGGGTTTGGGGGATTGCATGGAGGAAGTGAAGGCAGGCTAGAATTCCAAATCTTTCCTGGCTTGGATGTTTTAGAACCTTCTAACTCAGGGTTCTGAGTCTCTCTCCTTGCACATACTGCCCCCTCTCCTGGCCCCAAATTTTGGGACTGGGCCCTCACCCTCTTTTCCTCCACTTTAGGAAGCCTTGAACCCCACTCTGGCAGCCACTGGACAGAGGAGGAGCAGGTCCAGAACAGCAGGAAGGAAAGAAGGCTGCGTGGGCCTGGCACAGGACCCGTGGCCTTGACAGCCCGGGGATGGATGCTCTTGCTGGAATACATCAAAGGAGACAGCTGCATAGAACTTGACCTCACAGACAAAACTAAAATGCAGTGCCAACTTCTCCTGCTTTTTGCCTGTTCAAAGTCACAGGAGGTACTTCCTGGCGGCAAGGAGAGTTGCAGACTTTGACTCTGCCAAGAGAACATCAGACGAGGGGGGTCCTTAGAGGAGGATGCTGAGGCCCAGAGAGGGCAGGAAGGCGCCCATGGCCACACAGCGAGCTGGGGGTGAAGACTAAGGCAGGAATGAGGCATCTGTCTATTCTACTTAAGCAGCTCGGGTCTCCTATGCCCCCTTATCCCTTCCTTACCCCCCACCACAGAAAGGAAAAATGTTTTTAGACCCAAGGCAAAAGAATGTGGAACTGAAATCTGAGCCTTGGGCCTTGGGAATAGGACACAGAGAAGTTAGACACATTCTGGATGAGCAAAGATCTGCTTACACTGCAGATGGGAAATACTCAGGGCTTTCCAAGGCCTCCGTGTTGTGCAGGTCTGACCTGGGAGGGCAGGCCGAGGATGAGCCAATGGGAGCAGAGAAGGATCCCCAAAATTGCTGGTTAAAGGGCCGGTCTGCTTCTAGGATCCATCATGGGCAGAAGGAGGACGGCTCCAGCCCCTTGCCTGCCTGCAACCTTCTCATGGGGCCTTGAGCCCACGCTGGCTCTCTACTACCCTGCCTGGACTTGCGCCAGGGCCCTGCCAGGTCAGGGGTCCTTGCTGGCCCCCGCTAGTCCACACCCACACATCCTTCCTGCCCCACCTAGAAGCTTACCTCCTCTCAGAGGGCCTTCCTGCAGCCCCAGCCTCTGTCTGTCCCCCTTTGTGAGCTTCTGCAGTTGGGAGGTCCAATGTTCAGAGCCAGTGAGGGTGCTTTTTTACGAGTGGACGGAAGGAGCACTCTGGAAACCCAGATGTGGGGCCAGAGCTGGGCAAAAGCTCAAAGACAGGCCAGAGCCTTGGCATTAGGAGGGGCCTCAGAAATTGTGCAGTCCAGGGGTTCTCAGTGGAGGCATTTCTTTTCAAAGTCCACTCAGCCCCAGGCTCCTGCCACATCTCCTGGGGGACACGCCACAGTTGCAGGGAGAGGGGCTGCTGGTGGAGTGCCAGGGAGCTCATCCCCTGCCCGGCAGGCCCGTGCCGCAGCGGGGCACACATGCAGACTGGGGAAAGTGCCTCCCTTATTCTGTCTGAGGTCTGCCCCTGGAAGCTTCACCTCCCACTGGAAGAGCCAACCTGCTTCTGAGACGGGCGTCTGTTCCTCAGGAGATGAGGGCCCAGTGCCTTCACAGGACACGAGGGGGGCTCCTCGACACCTATCCTCTTGGTCACACCCAGGCCCATGCAGCCAGAGACTGGCCCTGGGAGGTCAGCAAGCCTGGGAGGCTCCCCCTCTGCTCCTCAGCCCCCCTTTGAAGGGGATCAGGTTCCCCCACAAACATAATTGAACAAAAATATGAGAGAGAAAAGGTCTTTGTTCTCCCATTTACAGCGTCAGAAAATATGTAACAAATTAGCCGTTTATGAGGTAAGAGAACGGGGCTGTGCGCTGCGGCCGGGAGGCAGGGCCGCCGTACAAGGAGGCCTTTCAGCGCTCTGAGTGTGGGGGGCGAGCCAAGCCTGGGAAGGACGGGCTCTGCCCCAGGCTGGCCTGCCTGCAAGCACAGCCTGGCACCAGCAGGGCGGAGGGAGGCCCATCTGACCCCTGCTTTGGACTGGGGGAAGCCTGGCCAATGGAAACACGGTGCCAACCAGTCAATGGTGAATGCAGCTCTTGGAAGTGTCAGGTGGCCAGAGAGTGGAAGTGGGGACCAGAGGCCTGGCTTCCAAATCTACCTCTGACTGGTGCCCCTGAGTGACCCTGAATGATGTCTTCTTCCTGGGACCTACTTTTCCATCTCTCATAGGAGGACGCTGTTCACAATGATATCTCAGGGCTCCTTGGATACTTCTCTGGCTGCAGGAAGGCCTTCGTGGTGTCCCTGCTGATTTTGCTGAACCTTAGAAGTGGGGAGGTGGTTCTTGGCTTTGCACAGGGGTTTTCTCTCAAATACCTTTGAATTTTCTTCCGGGGTTCGATCAAAAAATTCCAGCAAAAGCATCAAACACAGAATGTCATTAAGGCCAAGGGGAGAGGGCATTACGTGGAACCAGTGATGGGGAGCCTGGCTGAGCAGGAAGCAGCCTGTCAGCAGGGAGACAGGAGAACACGTCTCTCTTCAGCCTTGTCCTGGCCCTCATGTGTTTCATGGGCGTGCCCGGAAGGGCAAAGGGCTGGGCTGAGAGCATTTCAAAGGAGATTCTCTGGGTTATCCAGCTTGGTGATCCTCAGAGCTGGGACTGAACATCCTCTGACTTCACCTGTGACCTGGCAGTCAACAAGCCTGTCGTTCACACTTGATGTCTTTGGCATCTCATGATTTGGAATTTCTGATTCTGTGGTTAGACCCTGAGTTTCCCCAGAAATAGGCACATGGCTGGCCAGTAAGGCCCCGCAAACTGCAGGGTGGGATTCTCTCCGGCAGCCATGGTGCCCTCCTGGACTCTCCTCCAAGTCACACAGCAGTGTTCCAGCCTGGCCTGCACTTTCCTCTCCGGTCGCACAGGGGCAGGCAGGAGGCTCCCAGAGGCCCCGGCCTCAGAGCAGATGCTGGTGAGATCACGGTCCGTGCCAGTCTGGTGTAAGGAATCCCCAAGAAAACGGGGCGCTGGGCTTCAGCATGAATATCCTGAGTGTTTCGTCTGCAGTCGCAAACACATCGCTTTCCTGGATCTGATTTTATTTATTTTGATTGGATCTTAACAGTTCTTTACAAGGCTGAAACTGAAGCTGCCTGGAAGTCCCCGGGAGACTTGCTAAAACTTCAACTGCACCCAGTTTAGCAGAGCAACTTGAAAGTCAATCAGCGGTGAGGGACAATTTGCCTCATTATTTCCAGCCCTGGAATTTGGCAGCAGATGGAATTCTGGGCCTCGTGCGGACGCAGTGCTGGGAGATGAACACAGCCGAGTCTGTTGCCCTGGGGTATGTCCGTGCAGGGTCTGAAGCTGGACAGGCTGATACTCTGTTTGAGGGCAGGTGGTACCAGGAAGAATTTCCCACTAAGGGGAACAAGGGTGACAGGGACCCCCAGCCCCAGGTTCAAGGCTGCTGCTCCAGGCCCGTGTGGGTCAATCCTATCACCCATGTGAGTTGAGCCCGGCTGACTTCTGGGGAACCAGAGGTTAATGGGACATAGTTGCTCTCCTCCAGGAAGCAGACCAGGATACTGGGGAACATTCTTAACAGGAGGGAGCACCTTCTCCTCGAAACCTTACTTTCTCGGTGAGGTCCACTCGGACCCCTGACTTAAAATGGTAACCCCTCACCCCACGCACTCCCACGCCCATTTACTCTGCTATACTTTTCTCCACTCACCACTGCCTAACACATGATGTTAGTTATTTGTTTATCACATTCCATAAGGGCAGTGATGTTTATATGGTTCATGAATACCTCTCCAGCCTCAGAACATGAAAGGTCCTCAGTAAATATTTGTCACATGAATGAATGAATGAATGAATGAGTGAATCTCGTGGCATTTGTTGCCAATTCCTATTCGTGGGTCTCCCGAGAGCCTGGTCTTTCAGCAGTAGGGGGCTGGTACCTGGGAGAAGGGATAGTGGTGCTTTCATACCATTGGATCAACTGCTCCCTTGACAGACAGCGCTCAGAGGGGAGCAAGGGCCTGACCAAGGTCACACAGCACAGGAGCACGTGCTTGGACAGACCTTCGGGATGTTCCCTCGGACACTTTAAGCTCCCTGGGGCACCAGGCCCTGTAGGGGAGGGGGACCGGGAACTCTCAGCAAGGCCAGCAGCGGTGGGCATGGCTGGGGCCCAGCTGCTGGGCTACCCTGCCCACTCGTCCTGCCCTCCTGCCCCATGCAGGAGCAGAAGTCAGAGGATGTTCAGCGGCACCAAGTCAACAGATGCCACTCATTGCACACCAAGAACGTTGTACAAGCACACACATACAAAATCTCATTTGGTCTTCTCCCAAATCCTGTGATAATCATGAATATTTCAGTTTGAAAAATGACAAAACTAAGGCTCAGGGAGGTCGAACAACTGGCCGAGGTCACAAAGGTGGTGGTGGGAGCTCTGATCTCAGCGTATTCTTTCCTTCCTCTGGGGTCTTTGGGTCCCACCCCCCATGTTTGTACTATGCTATGTTGCATTGTGTGTGGTGGTGCCTTGCATGGCAGCCCTTCCCCTCCCCCACTCTCCCCTTTGACAGAAAGTCCCCTAGATGAGCAGAGGTTCTCACCCGAGCTGACAGGGTCCTCAGTGTGCCCAAGCTCCTGGGTGTCCCTTTCACACGCCAGTGCTCATGCGAGGCACTAAGCCAGTCATCTGAGAAACGGGTCTGAGAAAGCCCAGTGCTGATGCAGGAGTCGTGGGGGCCTGGAGGAGCCTGACTCAGCTCCAGGATTTGGCTTTGGGAGCAGGAATGGCAGCTCTGGGTCTTGGGATGGGAAGGAACCTGCCTGTTTCCCCCGGCCTAGAGGAACCCTGGCGATGCCCTTGCCTGGCAGGCAGGCTCTCGGGGCTGTGCAACCTCCTGAGCAGCAGCCCCCCACCACTCCGACTTCTAGAAAGTGCTTTCTCACAGAACTGGCCCCTGCCCGAACACCTCAGGTCAGCCTACCAGCCCCGTCTGTGCTCTGTGGTCCTGGAAAGACTGCAGAGGTTTGGGCAGGAGCTGCCCCTGCGTGGGTCAGCCCTTCTCCAGGGGGATGCCCCGCCTCGAGTGCCAGTTCTCTCAGCACCACCAGCATGGATTCCAGAGCCCCCAACCCTGGTCCCTCTCTTTGTACACCCTTCAGGCTGTCATCATCCCTCTTCAAAAGCAGATGCAGACGCTGGAGGAAGAAAACATTCTACAGGGGTTGGAACAATGAGGCGCCGCTGATTAACTCTCAGCCAACCAGAAAATGTAATTAACCTCACTGCCCAACTCCACGCACTGGGTAATGCTGTCTCTCTCTCTCTCTCTCTCTCTCTCAGACCTTCCCACACAATGCGCACACTTACTTGCACACCACGGAGATCCTGCACAGTCTCATGTAGATGCACACCTGGATGGGCACAGATCCCCAGGCACACAGACACACACCTGTAGCCACAATCACACAGTCACACTTACAGCCACACTCACAGCACACACAGTCACACACACAAACACACACTCCTCCAGTGAAGATCTCGCTGGTCCCTAGGCCTGATGGTCTCTCATGCTTTGCTCTGGGCTCCTTCCTCCTTTCCATACTCTGGGGAGCAAGCTCTCCACCTTTCTACTCTGGCATCCATGAATCCCAGAGACTAGGCCACTGCTTAGGTTTTTCTGTTCTGGTGTGAAGTGCAGACCCTACCTCTGCTACCTTGGGTTCAGCAGGCTCCTTTCAGTATATGTACCTCACGCCCCGCCCCCGCCCCACCAAGCTTCCTCATCTCAGGCAGTGGGGTGGGGGGCACAGATAGAGAATCTGGCCGTGGAATCCAATCCTAGGCACTTACTAACCTCGGGCTGGTCCCTGGATCCCTCCAGGGTATTTCCTCATCTGTAAATGGGGACACCTTTCTTGGAGGGTTGCTGAGAAAGTTAGAAACAATGTACATCCTATGCTTTTCATTTCTAATTCTTTTAATCCCCTAACAACCTTACAAGAGCGGTGCTATGATTATCACCATTTAGAAGGTGAGGATCCTGAGGTACTTAGGTATTGGCTAGCAAACACGGCTGTGGTCATTATTGTGGCATTACTCCTTCCCAAGGGGCCTTTCAGTTTTGTTCCAGTGCCTGAGGGTCAGGAAAATAATGACGAGACACTCTTGTGTGCACCATTGACCACCGATCCAGGTGATCCTGTAGGAGAGGGCTGTGGTCACACAAAGAGCACCACCTGGGCCACCCGTGAGGTCCTGGAGTCAGTCTAGCTGGGCTCCTGGTTCCCCTGGGGTGAGTGCAGCTTCGCTGCCCTAGGCTGGCACTGGGGCCATGTGAGGGATCAGGGATGGGTCTGGGGGTGGACGAGCGACCCTGATGATGTTGCCAGAGGTTGTGCTGTCAGCATCTGGTCTTGCACAATGCAGGCAAGGCCAGTCCTCAGGCATAGGACCTGGGGACGCCTGTGATTTCAGAGCCTGGGACTGGGACACCTGGCCGTCCCTGAGTATCTTCAGGGTATCATCTGCTCCTTACCCCAGAGCTGGATTCCTCCACCACCTTGAAGGAACAGTGACTGAGGGGACATGGTGCTGGCAAGGCTTTTAGGAATTGAGTGTAAGAGGGGGCTGGCCTGGCACAGCCATGAGTGTGCTCAGCCTTTGGGTTGTTCGTGTGTCCCCTGGGTGGCTGGGGTTCTCCCTGGGACGGGTAGCTGGAGAGCTGGTGCAGGACTGAAGGCAGAGGTGCCGGGAGGCCTGCCACACTGATGCAGTGTCAGAACGGTTTTGGAATGAATGCCCTGAAAACCCGTCCTCCAGCTTCACTTCCAAGGGAGAATGAGGGCCTTGCCACCCCAGCAGGGTCATGCCTGGGTCATGCCTGGGGCAGGAGGCTTTGAGGGCAGGGAAGAGCCCCAGAGGGCCCTCCTGGGCCCCTGACCCAGAGTGCCAGCCTCTGCTTCTACACCCCCTGAGGTGGGAGCTCGCTAAGACCCGAGGCTTCAGGGAAGGTTGCTCTCCAGTGGGTATGCCTGATTCTTGAAAATGAAAGTGTGTGTTTGCGGGTGCAGTGGGACCAGGGGTGCTGCTGATCTGGGAGGAGAGAGGGAAGGCCTCGCCGCAGCCTGAGACCAGGGTGGTGGGAGATGGGCCTCCAGCTCAGCTGGACAGGAAAGCAGAGACTTTGCCATGGAAGATCAGTGTCACGGCACCAGAGGCCTGTGAGGGTCTTCCTTCGAGTTTGAGGGTCTTTTTTCTAGTTTGAATCTCTGCACTTTCACGAGGTGAGACCAAGGCCTGGAACTGAAGCCTGTGAGTTCTTGTCAGAGCTCCTTCTGCCGAAAACTAGGTGAGGGGTGATATTTGAGGGGCTCCAGGCATCACCATCACTGACAGGGGGCTCCCCTGCCATCTGACTGAAGCAGCACATTGCTCCCTCTCTGAGGATTGCAGGTGTCTGCTCACGGGGGTAACTCCCTGGGCTCCATACCCACCCCTCCCTAGTGGCAGAGCATGTCTTGTCCTGGGGCCCTAGTCCCTGCTGCTGTCCTTGGGAGGGATGTTGGCAACTTTCCCATCCTTCTTGTGCCTGGATTTCCTTGTCCGGTAAAGTGGAGGCTGTTAACCCCTACCTTGTGGGGTCATTGCAAGGGTCAGCGACATAGTTGGAAATCCCCGGGCACACGGACTGACATGCACAGGGCTTGGGCTAGGCCCTCCCATGCTGGGTGTGAGATTGAGGGCCCTGAGGGAGCAGGTAGCTTCACAAGGTCTGCTGTACCTGGGAGAGAAGGGGCTCCAGAGCCCAGTCAGTTCACAGCCATTTGGCATTCCTTGTCCTCTTCCCTCACTCCTCCTTTTCTACCCACCTGGCAGGCCTGCCTGCCTGTTTAGGCAACACAGAGACATCAGTCCCATTCCTCCCATTCCTGTCAGTATTGCAGGGGCAGGGCTGAGCTGGGCCAGGTGGGGGTGGGGGGTCCTTCACAATGACAGTTATCAGCTCCCCCTCAACATTCCACAAATTCAGTGCTGGACTCCAGAGACCACCTCTTGACACTCACTTTGTGTGTGGCATGTGCTCTCTACCCCAAGATCTCATTGGTCATCACATGAGGACCCTGTCCTCACCCTGTGGGTGGATAGAAGTGCTCTCCCCATTTCACAGATGAGCAAACTGAGGTCACAGAAGTGCAGCAAAGTGCCCAGGCACACAGCCCACCCATAGCTGGAGGAAGTGGCACTTATTCCTATGCCCACCTGCCATGGCTGTACCCTGTTTACTTTGTGGCTCACACTTCCTGGAAGCAGTGGATGCAGGCAGAGAAGGGCTGTGTGGGAGAGAGGTCCCTGAAACTAAGAGAGACAGCACAGGTGCAAGTGACAGGATGAATTACTGAGGGTGACATTGGAGGCTCCTGGGCCTTTAATAGTTTCTTTCCTTTGTTCTATTGTTCCCAGGCCCTGGAGCCTGTGGAGCAGCTAATCATGGGCAGTTACCGCAGTGGCACATCATAAACAGTCTGTAAAAGGCCCAGGAGCTCAGCTCCTGCTGCACAGAACCAGACAGCACCCCTACCGCACTCATACACGCATACACACATGTATGCGCACATGGACATGCCCCCACACATGCATTCATGTGTATGCACGTGCACATTCACACATGCACATGTGCATACACACATGTATTCATAAACTCCCCACTGGAAGAGGCCAGCCTGGCCAGCACAGCTCTGGGCCTACACTGTGTCTTCATCCCTGTTGCAAGCCCCCGTGAGGGAGATGGGGGGCCAGCCCAACTTTCCCCCTGGCAGATCTCAGGCTCAAAGAGAGGGAGTAACTTTGCCAAGGTCACAGGATAGGCTATGGGTGGAGCAGGGACTAGATGTCTTGGTTGCAAGGAACAACCTAAGAGAAAAGAAAGATTGATCCCAGTGGTATTCCCAAAGTACTTCCAAAGCTGAGTTCTCATGAATTCTCACATTAGCTGTCTTGGAAACACAGAGAGTGAGGCTTAGGGGAGAGAAAGCTATAGTCCATTACCAGCTCCAGTGCTGGAATGACCTTTCCACAGCAAAAATCTGCCCACACTGGTTTGCTCCACAGGCCAATATGGCTCCCATGGCTGCCTTACCCTCACACCTGATTGATCCTTCTGTTTATAAGTCTCTCTCTTACCCTCCTACATACGGTTCCAAAAGTCAGTGAACTGGTCAGGAGTCCCCCATGACACAGTTCTCTTCCACACTGTTACACTTTTGCTTCAGCTCTGCCCTTTCACTGGAAGATTCTCCTGCTTCTGCTCCACTTGGACTGAGCGATCATTCTGTATGGGTTTGCACTGAAGAGCTCTTGGATCTTGGATGCTAAACTCTGAAAGGGAAGGCACACAGGGGCTCTGGCCACAGCACCCAACACCCAGCCTGGTGCACAGTAGGTGCACAGAAAAACTCATTTCCTGAGCACGGTTCATCCTTGCAGGAGGCACCCCCTCTCTCCCCCATGAGAGGAATTCCTATAGGCTCTGGGAGCCCTTGGGGAGACATTAAGTGGGAAGAGGCTGCCAACTCCCCAGCATGTTCCTCTTCCCCTTTAAGGAAGCTCACTCTCTGAGGCTATATGGTATGTGGAGTCTTGGCTGGAGGTAAGAGCTTATTTCTTGTTCTGCCTCCACCACTGACTTGCTGTTTGGCACTGGGCAAGTGCCCACCTTTCACTGGGTCTTGGTTTCCTCATCTGTTCAATGGGAAGAGGTTAGAGCCTCCAACAGAATAGAGACCAAGTCTGCATGCTCATCAGCACAGGCTCGGTGCCTGCCCTCTGCCAGGCACTCAGGAAACAATTGGTAGCCCACCAGCAGTGATTCTTGGTGGGGAGGGCATGGTGGCAGACTCTTGCTGGAGGTTGGGTGGAAGGTTGCCTGTACTATGAAAACAAAGCAGCTCACCTGGCTTAAAGCAGCCAATGGTGGGCTCCCTCCATCACACATGGGCCAGGGCAGAAGGGTGCACTGGAGGTGAGCCCACAGACTTAACTGTGGTTGAAGAAATACCTATCTGTGTAGATGAAAGGGCACTTCTAACTTTACCATGGCTGTTGGTTGTGGTTTAACTCATGATATATAATTTTATTTAATATAAAATATATTTAATTCATGCTCTCCAATGTCTTTTGCATATATAGTTTATTTCATGATATATATTTATGTTGAATAAATAAGAGGGTCACATGTTCATGTTGAGTTAGAAGGAGCCCTGGTCTTCAAAATACAAAGAATAGAGAGACGCTGTCCTGGGTGAAGGGGTGTTTGAGGAAGCCATTCTAGTGGAAGAAGCCACTGGGTCCCTGAGTCCTGTTTTTGTAATGTCCCACTCCATGCTGGGAGGTGCTGGGCAAAGGTGGGAAAACCTTGGGGTCTCATTGCCTTGCTCTCTCATGGGTCCAAGCTCCATGCAGGATCAGGGGAGACTGGTGTGTGGCCGCAGAGTAAGGAACAGGGAGGGTGTTCTAGGGCCCTTGCTGGGGCTGCTCAGGTTGCCACCCAGGCTTCCTTGCTCCCTTAATGCCATCCACCCCAGGAGGCTCCCCAGAGGCAGCCTCTAGCTTCTGAGAACCGGAAGGCAAGTGGTGGGGGAGGCGGCAGGGAATTCCTCAGCATGCTAGCTCAGGACTCTCGGAAACATGCACATTCAAGGAATTCTGCAAGCAGGTTGTTTGATTTCTCAAATCAGCAGGGGTATCTGCATGTGCTCCACAAGACAGACCTCCTGGGTCCAAATGCCTTGTCACCTCCATTGTCTGTGCGTCTTGTGGCAAGTCCTTTGGTCTCTCCTTTCTGCATGTATGGCCCTTAAATTGCCAGGAAGCATGGGGTGGAGAATGCTCAGGGAGCTCCCAGAAGATGCAAAGTCTAAGAGAAGCTCTCCTCAGGTTGCGCAGGCACCTGACTTGCCTTGTTGGAGTGAGGTCAAGGCCTCACACCTGGGAGAAAACAAAGGGCAAATTGAGAAGGGGCCTATTAGGGAAAATCATCCCAACAGCAACTTAGCACTGCTCACAGTGGGCACTGAAGCCCCAGCAGGGGAACAACCACTAACACTTTGGCTCACAGTGAGATCCCTCCTATTTTAACAGGAGGTGTTTAAACAAGTGATTTACTCAAGATGGAGCTGTTACCACCTCTGGATAGCCATTGAGGCTGGTCAAGAGCACTGGAATGTCAGAGCATAAGGAGGTGGGAGTCCCAGCAAGGTCAGCCAAGGTGCAGTGACCTCAGGCCAGGACAACAAGCCCTTCCCCACAGGCTTGCAGCTGAGGGCCACACACAGTAGGGGCCCCAAATGGTAGATACTCCTGCCTCTTTCCTCCAAGGCTCA
The DNA here is from genome assembly GCF_004126475.2 of Phyllostomus discolor. NCBI lineage: Eukaryota > Metazoa > Chordata > Mammalia > Chiroptera > Phyllostomidae > Phyllostomus > Phyllostomus discolor. The sequence continues at coordinate 33,382,085 of NC_040907.2, forward strand.
GCTCCCAGCCTGGGCCCCATCCCAGTGGGACAGCGCTTTCCCCCTTGCTGGCTTCAGAGTTCCCTCCTTCCTCACAAACAGGCTCCTGAACCAAAAATTTCCCCTCTGAGGTTGGCTGGTGGGGGTCTCTGAATCTGTCATTTGGCCCCCACAGCAAGGGAGGAACGATGCAGGCAGGAGGGGAGGGCCAAATCACTTCCCCCTGCCCTCTTACCTTCTGTATGAGATGGTCATTGTGAGTGGAAGGTGCATGAAGGCCAGCAGGTCAGAAGCTGCTGCAGCCTTTGAGGGGACAGAGGGCCTCAGTTCACAGAACCCATAATAAAGAACACTCGTAGAATGCTTCCCTCTTGTGAACAAGCTCAGAGGCCAGAGATGCTAGCTCCCCTCCTCAGGGCCTCTTTCGAGGTGGCCCTGTTGCCAGGGTGTGGACTCCCAGAGGAGTTCCTGCCCTCAGGCCTCTCCCAGAAGCTGCTTGTGGTCTTTCCTAGGGTAGATGGGCTGAATTTGACCCAATGACAAAGTGTGTTTCCACGTCAAGAACTTATGTCCCAGAAAGTGAGGACCTTGAAAGATTAGGGAGTTGCAGCCCCTCATAGGACAGGTGTGGCCTACAGTGGTCTCACAGCACACAGGGAGCAAGGCAGGGCCAGAGCCCAGCCCCCTTCGTCACCAGCTCCTCATCTACAAGGCGCTGCCTTTGTTCTGTGCATGCCTACTGTGCATCTGGTCAGTAACATGTGATCAACACGACAGCAGTGCTGGTGGGACCATGGATGGAAGATGATGCTGTCCTCCAATGCTTTGCTAGCACAGGAGGAAGGGTTGTGACAGCCAAGGAAACAGAGGCCTGAGAGGAGAATGACCAGCCCACAGTGACCCAGAGAGGGCCTGTGCCAGCTTGTCCCTTATGACTGGACATCAAGATTGGCCTGGTCTTGGCTTTTCAAAATCTTCTAGGAAGCTAATTTTAGATATCCCAGGGGCAAGACACAAAGAATGTGCTGGCTTCTCAGACCATGAGGCTGCCCACAGAACCCTATTTGGCCTCAAGGAGGAGCCTCCCGGCTCACTCACCCCTCCCCTGGGAGAAGGGCTTAGATTGGGCACAGTAGAGGGGAGTGGGAGGAACTCGGGAGCTGGAGGGACTGGGGGTTGAAACGCAGCTCCCGCACAGACTCAGATTGTAGGGGAATGCTGCTGTGCCTCCGGTTCCTCAGCTATCACAGACGGCATGTAATTCTAACCCACTTGCAGGAGTAGATGCCCTAGTCTGGGGCCAGCCTGGATTCCACCCTTCTGGTGCCCACTCCGTGCTGGTCCTCAAGCCCACCTCCCAACTTTTCAGCCCACCACTCCTCTCTGCTCCCACTGTCCTGTTCTGGCCACCTCTTTAGTCCTCATTCCCAAATCCTTGTCCCCTTCACTTCGTTCTCCATCAGTTCTAAAGTCCAAATCAAAACACAAGCACCCACAGCACATTCAACGAATACTCCATGGATAGCTTCACACACGACACCTAAGACACTCCTGGAAAACTTTACTGACACAACACCCTGAGGCACACTCACTTTTTCCAATACAACGTCAGGTTGTTACCCAGCGTCAGGGCCCCGGACTCCCCCTTCTGGTCTCTCAGCAGGGCTCATCCATGGTTACGCCCTGGCCGCTCCTTCCAAAATGTCAGGCCCTCTCTGGCCTCTGGGCCTTGAACTTGTTTCTCTCTTCCACTTCCTCTGCTTACCTTCTGTTCATCTTTAGAAATCTCAGATGACTATCACTCCTGAGACCCTTTCCTGCCTGGTCTGGCGACCCCCTGTGCTCCCGGCACTCAAGTCTTTCTGGGGTCTCACTACCCTGCCCTGGGATGGCTCACTACCCTGCCCTAGGATGGCTCACTACCCTGCCCTGGGATGGCTCCCCTGGGGCAGGGTAGTGAGACCCTGGAAAGGGCAGCAGAAAACCATCCTCATTTACCCCTAGCCTCATTTTATTATCTTCCAGGCTGGCAATCAGAAGAAGCTGGGTTCTAGCCCCAGCTTTGCCTCAAAGCCACGTCACCTCCCTTTTCCAGGGCCTCAGTTTCCCCTCCTAAGAAAAGGGACATGACCCCACTTTGCATGTCTCTGAGGATCAGACAAGATAACAGTGGTAAAAGGGGCTTTGAGAAGCACAAAACTCCAGCCAGACGTATAGGATGACAGATATTATTCAGGCACAAAGAGGGGTTTCTCCAGAGCCTGTTATCTCTTCTTTATTTTCTTTCAAGGAAACGGCGCGGCCCAGCCCGCCTGCATTATTGTTGGCACTGTGCGCCAGGGGCTGAGGGAGGCAGAGAGGGAGAAGGAATCTTTAAGAGAGACTCTCTGGGGGACACTAATATTTTTAATAGTTTGTGGGTTATGAAGCAAATCTCTGTTCTCCGTATTATATATCTCGGCTGAGCCTGAAGAATGTTTCCAGAGTCTTTAATGAAACTGAAGCAGTTACCCAGCAGAGAGAGAGAAAGGAAGAAAGAGGAGATTTATTTGCAGAGATGTTTGCTCAGAGAGAGGAGAAAGCGGCCGGAGGCAGGGGGCCTGGCTCGGCCACATTCCCGGGCCATTGAGTGCCCTGATCCTGTCCTTGGTCGCACTGGACCACCTGTCCTCACCTTTGAAGAGCATGGGCGTGCACATGGTCTCCTCTCCCCAAAGCTGGGGGTGCCTGTGCTTTCTTTCCCCTCTAATTGTCTGGAGAGGAGGGTGAACTCACCAGCAGTGGGGGGACTGGCTTTTATAGCACGTAAGAGAGCCGGCTGCAGCCCAGAGCCTCGGTGGGAGAGCGGAATTATTAATAGGTCCTACCGAGGCCTCGGGAAAAATGCAGGACTGCATGGAGTTTAAAAGGTCAGTGTGAATAACAAAAACAGACTTTCTGGGGAGTCAAAATGGATTTAAAATACACTCAGAGGAGCCTGGGGCTCCTTTGCTGTGGTGGGCGCAGCATGAGAGTCTTCGTGTATTTGCAGGCGTGCGTGCACACGTCTGGGTTCTTGAGACATTTGTCAGCTCCCAGGGAGCTTTGCTGGAGATTTCAGTCTCACAGGGTGTGTGCTCTGGGCAACTTTTGAGTGCCAATAGTAGTAGCTCAGAGGCTGAGCTGCTGTGTGCCAGGGCACTCACTCACCCTCTCTATAAAGTGGGGAGAGTGAATTAGCTGATCCTGAGGACATTTCCAAAGTTGCAGAGGATGGAAGAACCTGGCCTCGGCACTACAAGAACCTGAGTTCTAGTCCTCAGCTGGTCATGGAGCCGGCTAGGCGATTTGGGGCAAGTTGGTTCCTTCCTTTGGCTCTGGGGTGTAGTTCTCACCCTCCAGGGCTATTGTGGGAACTAAGCGAGCAGAGTTTGGGACATGCCTGGCAAATCGAGGTGTTCAAGACACTTGGTCCTTTCTCCTCATGTGAGGCCCCATTTTTTTCAGGGACTCATCACTCATCCTTTACCTACATTTTAGAAGATTCATTAATTCCATTAGACCAATATTTATTGCCCATCCACTATGTGCCAGGTGTTGTTCTAGGCTCTGAGATACAGTCAAAACTCCTGCCCTCTGGAGCTCACATCTTATGATCACTGTCATCTGCCTGTCTTGGGGTCAGGTGAGCCAGATGCTAAAAGAAGAGGTTGGAGGTGGGAACAGAGACTGGGAGCCCCAAATCTTGAGTCCAGTCAGACAGGCATTTACTGTGACTGTGGAGGAGGCACCTCATCTCTCTGAACCTTGGTTTCCTAATCCATAAAATGGGGTAACAATAGCAATCATTATTTTTTTGGAATGATTAAATGCACAACACTAGTAGGGGCTTAATAAATATTTGTTAGTAAATGAGTAGGTGTAAAAACATTTGTAAACTTTAAAGGGCTGTCATCCTTCTTACTCTCCTTTTTATAGGCTTATGCACATATATTAAGGCTGCATGTTGATGGGTTGCAGTAAGACTGTCAGAAAACTGTAGCAAGTCTCAAGAACTTCATAGTGGGGACTATTATTTGAGCACCTGATATATATTAGCCTAGTGCCAGGTGCTGGGGGAATGGAGATGAATCTGGGAGACCCCTTGCCCTTGATATATTGTGTGGTTAGGGAGATGCAGCTAGAAACTAATAGTCAGAAACTGTTTGGGGTTATTTCTATGGGTCAGAGGGAGGCACTGGTGTTCATGAGAACCCAGAGAGGCAGCTAGCTCTGCTTTGAGGATCTGGGAAGATATGATGATTTCTTGAAAAAAAAAATGACCCCTACCCAACTGTCACACTCATAGGCTCCTAGTCTCAAAGTGTTCTTTAAGCTCCTCCTCCTTGTTTTACAGGGTTAGAAGTTAGAACCATATATGTTGTATTCTTAGGGCGTACCTATGGTGAGTGGCAGAATCTACCAGGTGTGACTTCCAGCCTAGTAAGCCCTCGGAACTTGCATTTCAGGAAATCTGAATTTATTTAAATACAAGTATCTAGACCAGGCAATGAATTAGTGATGATGGTAGAATGCCAGACACTGTGGGAGGTGGTGTCAGACCTCTCTGGTTCCAAGACTGGAAATTCTGATCTGAGTCCAGATTTGCCTCTTCCTGAGCCTAGGTCAGCAGGGGGGAGGACACATCACAGATGAGGAAACCTGGAGCAGGTCAAAAGCTATAGCCTGGAAGAGGAGCTAAAACTTAAAAACTAAAATGCCTCTTCTGGATAGAGCAGTGGCATGTGGTTGAGTTCAGGTAACAGAGACCCTGGTCAAAGGTGTGGCCAGTGATTGACCACTGAGAGGAGAGTTGTCAAGCGACAGAAGATGCTGGGATAGGTGAAAGAACTTTCCCCCTTGGCAGTTGGAGCAAACCAGGACCTCACCTTCTGTGGTAACATTTACCTGTACTTCAGTCTACCTTGATCATACCCTTCTGGGGACTCACATGACCCTTATTATAATAACCATGCCTCTTGGGACCCAAAAGACTTTCAGAAAATCACTTTATGTGTTCCCCTAAAGCAGCTTTCCCCTTCATGCCATATATTCTGCCTCCAGGCAGAAGTGCAAAAAGGTGGACATCAGTGAGCCACTCCGTGGAGTAAGGACTCCAAAATTTCTCTCCTACATGAAACCAGTAACAACACTGTGAAAAAAGAAAATGATCAGAGTCAACTTTTTCCAGAATTCTGGAAATTAACCAAAGACTAGTAGTAATCCAGGGAGCATTTATTCAAGAAAAACAGCTTAATTTCTATAAGCATGGCTATTCTTTTGGCATTTTAACTTTCCTTACTCCCACCTCTCGTTCCCTTGGTGGGAGTCTTGAAAACCAACACCTGCAATTACAGTGAAAACCAGCAGGCTGGCAGCCACTAGAGGTACAACACGGTGTGGAGACTCCTTTGCAGTCTCACTCCTAGACAGCTGTCATTCTGCGACCTTCAGCTGATTCCCTGGAAGATCTTACTTTCAAGGCTGTGTGCATTTGACCTAAGTTGGAGCTTCTTAGTGCTAACAACCTGTTCTCCAGGAGTGTTTGTTGAAAACCAATCAGAGGCAATTGTTTAAGTAGCCTGAGGCAGTAGATAATGGTTGGGGCAAACAATAGATCATTAGCTGAACATGAAATTAACTGAGCAGAGACTTTAGTGGCCACACATGACAAGGAATACACTCTTCACAGCACTGGTGCAGGAAAGTCACTAAACAAACAGTAACAACAACACAGAGGAATAACATGCCCTGACCTGAGAAGGAGGAAGAATCTGATTTCTCAAGCTGTCACACTGTATGATTTTAAATACTTAGTTTTCAACAAAAACTATAAGACATGCATAGAAACAAGAAAGTATTGCTCATAAATAGGAAAAGCAAAGCAATTAATAGAAAGTGTCCCAAAGGAAGTCCAGAAGTTGTACTTACTAGTAGACAAAGACTTTAAATCATCTATTTTAAATATGTTCAAAAATTAAGGAAATTATGTCTAAAATAATAAAGGAAAGTAAAAGAATGGCATCTCACCAAATATAGATGATCAAAAAGACATAGAAGGTATTTTTACAAAGAACCAAAGAGATCTTTACATATTGTGTAGATGAAAAGTATAATAAATGAAATAACAAAATTCACTGGGTGGTTCGATGACAGATCTGAGCAGGCAGAAGAAAGAGTCTGCAAACTTGAAGACAGGTCAATTGAGAATGCGCAGTTTGAGGGACAGAAAGAAAAAAATAAAGAATAATGAACAGAGATCTATAAAACACCATTAAGTGTATCTACATGCTCATAACGGGAGTCCCAGAAGAAGAGAAGACAAGGTAATGGACAGAGAGAATATTGAAGAAATAATAGCTGAAAACTCCCCAGGTTTGATGAAAACCATTAATTTATACATCCAAGCAGGTGAATGAACTCCAAGTAGGCTAAATTCAGAGAGATTCAAACTTAAACATATCATAATCAACCTGTTGAAAGCCAAAGATAAAGAGAGAACCTTGAAAGCAGCAAGAAATGACTCAGTACCTTTCTGAATAAGATTAATAGCTGACTTCTCATCAGAAATCACAGAGGCCAGAAGGCAGTTGGATGACATATTCAAAGAGCTGAAAGGAAAAAGGTGTCAATGAAGATTTCTATATCCAGTAAAACTATCCTTTAAAAATGAAGGCAACATTAAGACATTCTCTGATAAACAAAAGCTAAGAGAATTTGTTGCCAGCAGACCTTCTCTGTAAGAAATTCTAAAGGAAGTCCTTCAGGCTGCAATGAAAGGTCACTAGACAGTAGCTTGAATCTAAATGACAAAATCAATAACAATTGTAAAGGTAATTTCATAGGTAAATATAAAAGACAGTATAAATAACTTTTGGGGTTTGTAAATCTTTTTTCCTACCCATTTAGAAGGCAAGTATATAAGGAAAACAATAACTAGATCTATGCTGATGGGCTTTCTAATACCTAGGGATATAATTTGTAAGACAACTACACAGAAAAGGGGAAGGAGGAAAAGGAGCATTAGAGGAACAAAGTCTTATACATTATTGTAACTAAATTGATATTAATCTGAAGTAGATTGTTATAAATTGAGATATTGATTGCAATCCCCAGGGAAACCACTAAGAAAATAACTACAAATGCAAGTAGTCTGAGACTTGGATTCACATGGCAGGGTTGTCATTTCATTGTCAGACAACCTTGGGCAAGCTACTTGCAATTTTTGAGCCTCAGTTTCCTCACGAGACAAATGGCGATAATTAATCCACAGGCTGACCCATCCCCCAAGAAGGGAATAAATGTGCTGTGCACATTAAGGGAGGACAGGGATCCCGTCTACTGGATGGTGGCAGGCCACACTGATAGCCTGGCTGTGAATGATACCTTCTTAGGTGTGTGACATTGGGCGAGTTACTCAACTTCTCAGAGCCTCACTCTCTTCGGTACAATGGCAAAACAACAGCCCACATGGAATTAAATAGGCCCATGTGCTTTTTCTTATTTGGCAGAGTGTATATACTTGGTATCCAATACATGTCAGTGATTATTCTTAACTCTGAGCAACCCAAGGGCAGGGATGATCACTTAACCATCTCTGGGTCCCCAGAACCTGGCACAGGGCAGCCACCCAGTAGATGGAGTATTCATTAAACCAGATGAAGCTTAATGTCCTGTGAAAGTTCACACCACAGGGGAGAGGCCTGGGGCTCAGGAGGCCAGGACTGGAATTAGGAGAAAAAAGTCACTGGTGGGATCCATCTCTGTCCCCTGCTGGGCCTGGGAGTCCCCGGTTCTCAGCCAAGCCCACCAGCACAGTGGGTGAACTCCTTAGAAGCAAATGTCACAACCTCAGCACCAAGAGGGGAAGGGTTTGCGTTTTTCCCACATTAGGACATCTTGATAAGAATGGGATCCTGGCCTTGAAAGATATTTGGGGTTCAAGGGTGATCAGGCCTGTTTCAAATCTCTTAAAGGGACCACATATCCTCCCTCGGCCACGTACCACCCTCTTCTCCTTCACAGCCCACTTTACCGACAGTCCCCTCTTCTCACCTCCCTCTTCCATCATGCCACTCTGTCTTTCAATTATGGCTCTGGCCAAAGTCTCCAAGAGCCTCCTCATGAATGAATCCAAGCCCAGCACCTAGCTGACTCTATCACCTGCACCATCAGGGCTTGCAGGGCCAGGAGAAAGGCTAGGTGAATTTCTGCAGATGCATCTTCCATGGCCTGAGTCCAGCTAAAAGCTCTGAGAGTGACACGTTAAAAATAATCCCAGAGGGCAATGATTGCCCAAGGCTTGCACTGTGGACAATGAGCAGGAAGCAGGAATCCTACTGCTCACAATGAACCAGGCCTTTTCTAGGCTCTGTTCAGGGGTTTCTCCATTTAGTTTGCCCTGTGCCCTATAAGGTGGATAGAATTACGTCCCCCACTTCCAACCATGAGAAACTGAGGCACAGAGCAGTTAGATGATGTGGTCATGTCACAAAACAAGGGGATGAGGCTAGGACTGGCATTCAAGCTGTCTAAGGGCAAGGTCACACTCTTCACCAGAACCCGCTTAGCCTCTTAAGGTAGGACATCCACATGTCCGAGCAGGCCAGGAAGGGCAACAGGATTCCTGCCTTTGCTTAAATTAGGGCTAATTTCAGAACTTGGGGTTGGATTTCAAGGAAAAAAATCAGCTTCAGTGAAAGCAGCACCAGGAGAAAGCAGAGTGAGAAGCAGAGGGGGTGCAATTTGTTTGCAGTCAGAGTTGGCCACAGTCCTCCCTTCCCATCCTTCCTCCCCCGAGGGAGACTGGTTTCCCTCATCAGGCATCCACGGCAGGGTTCTGACACAGGCTAATCTCTCTAGAAGTCATTCTCCCAGGGACCTGGAGATGTCCTAGCAAGAAAGAATGAAAATTGCCCTGCTTGGATGACGGGCGTGTGTAGGAAAGGCTGAGGCCTCTGAGAGCCTCACGCAGCATCGGGATGGACTCTCCAAGAAGGGGGTGAACACCCATCTCTGGAGGGAGTCGATGGAATTTGTAGCCCTAGGTCATAAGGCTGCAGGTGGCCCTGGGGTTCCTGCTGGCTATCTGAGTCTCCGAGTTGGCCTGAAGCTCACTGAGTGTCCTTGGGGTTTGCACTCACCTCTCTAAATCTCCTGTTTCCTGTTCAGCAACATAGGGTGTTGAATGATCCTTTCTAGGGTCAGTTACTGCTGACAGGCTCAGATATTCACCCCCAAGTCACCTCCTGGGGAAGACCAACTCCTTTTGGGGCACTTTTAAAGAGATGCAGTGTAAGCCACAGACGACGAGCTCGGCTGCCACCCCACAACTGGCAGACAGACTCAGGACCAGAGGACATGGGACTGAGGGCCACACAATAGCTTCAGCATGTTGGGGCTTTCAGCAAGTGTGGACAAGGAGGTGGAGGGATGAGTGGCACAATCAGAGGGTCAAGACTGACTTCCTATTACTCTTAAAAGGAAACAGGGGTGTATGTTTCAAACCAGAGGCTACAGCTGGAACTGCACGCAGCCTGCTGTGTGGGGCAGGTCTGTCAGCCCCAATACTCTGATAGCCTCATGTGGGAAGATGATGGCCAGGCATGGAGACTGACAGCCCTGCCTTACCCTCTGCCTAGCAGAGGCCACCTCCAGCTTCAGCCCCATAGAACAGTCTGGAAATGTCCACTCACAGGCTGGTGTGGGGGTTAAGTGAGATCACAGATGCAAAGTACTCTGATGATAGGACATGCTGCACAACATAATAGGTGTTACCTGAGAGGCCACAACCCTGCCGCAGAGTCTGTTCCAAAAGACGAGCCCACTGTGTAAAGAAAAAGATTCTGCCAGACACAGCTAGCAGGGGACACGTGGGATAAGCTTTACGCTGAACATTCCTCCTTTCAAGTGCCAGAAGCCTGGCCTCTCCTTTACTCCCGCCCTTGATCCCCACCACACTTGGGTATGCATACATGCACTCAGGTATATACACACTCCCATGCATGCATGCACACATATGCCCTCCCACATGTTCATACATATGACAGCATGCTCATACTCACAGGCAATCACACCCACAGTGCACACATATACACATGCACACACTCACTCACACCTAACCAGTCTCCCAGGCAGGCTGAACCTGACTCTTAAAAGTCTCCAGACACCATTGCTTTCTCTTTCCTAAGCCAACACTGCCTGCCTCCGGACTGCAACTTCCTCCACCTAGACTAGTCTCCCTGCATTCCCATAACCCATGCTCCAGCCTGCAGCCAGAGGGAATTTTGTGAAATTCAAGTCACATCTCTGAGAGGAAATGAAGACAGAGAGAACTAAGGACGTGTACACCTGACAGCTCTAGAACAGGCCTGGCTCCTGAGTGAAGCACTTGGTGACTGGGTTATGCTGACGGTGTCCTCCACCCCCACACCACCCCATTACTACAACTGCCAGCAACAGACAACTTACTGAGCAGAGTAAAAGGGCCATGTGCTTAACATCTGCTGCACTACTGAATCTCTCTGAGGCTCTGCACAGCTGGAAGCAAGCCCCTGTCTACCTGGTGGAAGTAAGGTGAGGATGATGAGCCGCATGTGGGCACTGTGGCGCAGACTGGTGCTCCACCGATGGCTGAGCTTGTTGCTGTCACTGCCGTCACCCTTGCTGTAAATTGGATTGGTGTGGTCACCCGCTGTGAACTGGGAGCTCCTGGAGGAGTTCACCTCCTCAGTTCAGTTCTTGGCCCTGGGGTGCAGCTCAGGACCAAGTTTGCTGAGTGAATGATCTGATTATCTTGTCTGAGTCTCTATTAGCTCGTAAGAGCTTAAAGGGGCAGAAAGAGACCAGAGCGCAGGGTTGGCAAGTCCACTTCACAGATGATCAAAGTGAGAGGCTCAGATACACTTTAGGACCAGGGCGTGCTTTCCACAGCAGTGTATCCTTATAGGGAGGGCTGCTTGGTTTTCTATATATTGGCATTATAACGCTGGGGATGAGGAAGTTAGTCATGTCTGCTCCAGGGATGTCCTTCCATTCAGTCAGCATTTCAATGGCACCTACCATGCACTGAGTCCTTTCACGTACATGGTCTCAATTAGTCCTCAAGACATCCTCTCTGTTTTCGGAAGTAGAGACAGACTCTGGGAGTTTAGTAACATGTTCAAGGTCAGATAGCTTGTAAGTGGTAGAGCCATCATTCAAACCCAGGTCCCGAGTCTAACATTCATTCTTTTCTCTGCTCAGACAGACCCTAGAGGCCCAGTACCCTGGCCCTCCCTGAAGCAAGGCAAGGTCTAAAGCAGGCCCCAGACTTGGTCCCCAGCATTGCCCAGACCACTCACGTTTGAAACAGAATTTGGCAGACCCACTGGGATTAATTAATTACAGGCCTATCTTCAGGGTGGCCCCGTCGGCTATCGCGGCGGTTGCATACCTGTTGATTGCATAATCCATAAATACATTTGACATCTTTAATTGGAATCAGGCCCCCGACCCTGCCCACAGTTGAGTTACGAGCTCCAAACTCCCTGTTGGCAGCCCTGAGCTTCTGCCTGAATCGGGGCCCGGGGAGGAGGAATCAACTTGGGGCCTGATGACATTTCTCCAGGATCACAAAGCAGAGAGAGAAAACAAAAATCATTGCTCCACTCTAAGGATGGGGCTCTTCCTCAAGCGATGTGGCTGTGTATCACTTCCCCACCCCATCTCCCCCAATCCAGAACACCTTCGGGCTTCTGCACCATGTGACAGCAAAACAATGTATTGGGTTTGACAGATGAGTTTTCGGGGACCTCTGCTCCTCTTACAACAGTCTGACTTTCATGCATCTCCACTGCCAAGGTAAGTCCAGCCCCACCCAGTCCAACACACACAAACCAGATGCTGCAGCAATAAGACAAGATGCCCTGCCTGCCTGATCACTGCAGGGGCATCTGGACTAGCATCTGAATCCTGGAACTGTCACCTACTTGGTTTGTACTTTGCATAAGTCACACAGCCCATCTTGTCTCCTTGCACTCATTCAGTCCCTTGCTTGCTCAGCATCACTGAAGGTGGATCACTTGCCAGGCTCTCTGTAAGATTCTGGCTGCAGGAGTGGAGGGGAGTTGCAGCTACTGAGGAGTTTCCTGTCCAGCAGCCCATGGCCCAGAAGCAAAGTGTGGACATAGGGGCCAAGGGAGGAAAAGGCCAGGAAGCAATTATCTAGGCTTGGGGAGGGACAAGGCAGAGGGAAAGGGCGTTAACCAGAGCCATGGACCTGAGCTGAACCGATCTTCCTGGACAGATCCTGCAGGGCCTACCCTCCACCCCCACCCTCTCCTCTGCCTTGTTTGATAACACAGAGGGTTGTTGTGAAAATTTACACAAAAAGCCTGTAGAAAGTATTGGTACAATGTAGTTCTTTGATATTAGGTTCTCTTTCCAAGCTTTTCCCTTCTAGACTCATGTGGAAAATTACAATATTGGTAGGGCATGTTTGGATAAGAGACAGGTGTTCTTATTGCCCCTGACTTTGGGTGACCACCCCTAGGGCTCAGGGGTCATAGCTTGGCCCACCTGGTGAGAAACTCCACCTCAGGGCGCTCCACTCACACACCAGCTGTCTCTAAAAGCCGACTGTTCTCCCCAGATCTCTCAACCCCCTGTCTTGCTTTTCCGACTCTGCCTGGTCCCCCACTGGGGCTGTGACTGCCCAGATGGAGGGGACTGGTCCTATACACATCTTTCCTTCCTCTCCCTTAGCACCAGTCCCTATGGCTTCCAGGTGACCCAGTTTAGAAAACCAAACTTCAAGAAGGAAAAGGTGTGTACTGACATAGGACACGTTGGCAGCCGGCATAGCCCTGCACTTGCTGTGGACCCTGAGCAAGTGGTTCATGTCTCTGAGCTCACTTTGCTCCTCTATACTGGTACTAAGTGGTTAACTGTGTGATTCATTCATATGAATGTGTCTACTCCAGAATTGTTGTAGATACTGGGGAAAAAGCAGCAAGTAAATCAAATTCTCCAACATGTTGCAATTACATTCTAGTGGAAGAGATAGGACTTAACAAACAAGTAAATATATTGTGTCCTGGGGGGTGATAAACAGTGGAGGAGACATAAGACTGGGTAAGGGAGATTGGAAAGTGCAGAGGTGGTGCTATTTTGTTCAGTGAGGTCAGGGAAGGCTTCACTGAAAAGGGGACATTTGAGCACAGATCTGAAGTGGGTGTGAGAGCAGCCATGGAGGATATTGAAGATCAGTCCAGACAGAGGACATCTTCAACACGAGGGAAGAGCATGGCTGGTATGTCTGAGGAACAGCGAGAAGGCCAGTGGGGTTGAAGCCCAGGGCAAAGTGTAGGCAGAGGAAAGGACGTTAGGTGAGGTCATGGTGGTAACAGGGTAGGGGCGTGGGGTGGAGTGATCACCATGAAGGATCAGGTCATAATGAGGATATTGGCTCTTCCTCAGTGTGTTGGGGGAGCCATTGGAGGGCTGTAAACCAGGGATGGTGACAAGTATTTTAGAAGCTAACCCTAAGTGCTGTGTGGAAAGTGGAAGGCAAGGGGATGAGGGAGGAAGCAGGGACCCAGGAGAGACATTACCTCAGTAACAGGCTGGGGAATGGGGTGGACTTTGGGCCAGGGAGATAGAGGAGAGCTGGCGAACCATGGATGTCCAGCCATTGGGTCCAGCATGACATAGAGACCATAGGATGTGCTGATGAACTGGAACTGGACATAGATAGGAGTGAAACAGAAGAGTCGAGAATAAGGCCAGGTATTCGGGCCTGAGTACCTGTTGGAATGGAGGCTCCATTTCCTGAGACAAGGAGCTGGTTTGGGGGGTTAGGAGGAGGCTCAGAGTCTGGTTTGGGGTGTAGTAATTTTGAGGTACCTGCTGGATAACCAGAGAGACATCAGAGGACAACTGGACATAGGAGTTTGGGATTTAGGAGAGAAATCCAGGATGGAATAGGCATTTGGAAGATTAATTTAAAAATGAGTTACGAAGGAGAAGAGGTTTGTGGATGAAAAGCCAGAGCTCTCCACATTTGGAAGTCAGAGACATGAGGAGGATCCAGTCAGGCAAGGGGAGAAGAGGGAAGGTGGCCCAAAATTCAAGTAAAAATTGTTTTAAGAAGAAAAAATCATCAAGGGAGTCAAAGGCTGCTGACAATTAGACACTCTTGCAGGAGAAGACAGACGAGATGTGTGTGGAACCCAAAATGCAGAGGGAACCAAACACAAGGTCATTAACCTCCCTCTCCAGAGATGCCACCTCCGATTGGGTCTTTTGGAAGCAGAAGGGCTAGGGCAGTTGAATCTCTCTAGATGGACTCCCAGCCTCAGGGCTGTAACCTGTGGAAGAAAGCCCCAGCAGAAGCCCACATTAGCCCTAACTCCTGGAATGTCTTTGAACCCCACAAGGAAAAGTGGGAGCTTGGAAGCAGGTAATTTCAGCCAAGTGCACAGTGTTTGCTTAGAGTTTGGGTGCAGCAACCAGTTAATTACTCAAGTAAATCATGTCGCCGTCCCCCGTAGCCGCAGTGCAATAACACCATGCTGACCACACTTTTAAGGTGATATAAGCCTCTGAGTACAAGCTAAGAGGTTTTATGGGCCACCCTTTGAAAGAGCCTCTTTCTCCCAGAGCCCACAGGAGTCATGTGTGCCCGCACTTGCTCAGCGGTGGGCCAGGAGGGTGGCTGTTGGGGGTCACCTTCTCAGACAAGGCCCATATGACTTGGGGCCAGTCCAGGGCTGGCTGGCAGCCCAGCGGGAGGTGGGAGAAGTCCATCTTTTGTGTCTTCAGCTCACATCATTGTGACGTGTTTCTCTCACTGCTCAGACACTGCCCAACTCAAATCCACATCAATTCACCAAACAGCTAGGCTTGGCCCTGTGCTGGGAGCTTAGAGCCTGGATTTGTCAGAGTACTGCCCGCCAGGCAGATGTAAGAAATGGGCAGGAACTCTGCTCCTGGAGTAAGGCAGGGTGAACTAAGTGCTTCACAAGAGGCAAAAACATAATATGACATGAGCACTGAGGAAGGATGATGGATTCTGAAACATCTGTTCCTACAAGGCCTACAAGGATAATATTTCAACAGACAGGATTTGGGGATGAGGAAATTCCAGGCAGCAAAAGCAGCATGAGCAAAGGCCCAGGGACTTGCTGCATCCACAGTTGGGTACTGGCAGAAGCTTAGACTCCTTGACTCAGACACTAGGAATCAGACTCTCAGGTTGCTGGGGTCCTAGAATGCAAGAATTTTGGCTCAGTGAGCAATGCAGAGCTGCACCTGGTCAGCCCTCTCCCCCCAGGGCAGGAGATCCTGCCACCAGTCACCAACAGGTGACACCTTCTAAGATGGGTGGAGACACGGGCAAGGATTCCATCCCACACAGGCATCCGCTCAGCATCTCTGTCCCCATCCATCAATCTTCAGACACTGACCAGGTGTGCACTGTGACTAGCTTTGTTCCACTGTGTTCCAGTACTTCTGTCTATCCCTTCCTCCCAAGAGTGAAGCTCCCCTTCCTAGCAGGGCTGGTGTTTCTGCTGCAGGTCAAGGCCAGGCCTGGGACCATTGGTGTGCTTGTGAGTAATAACAGTCAAGGATCTTGCTCAGGAGCCTAGGCTCTGATCTAATGCTACCCTAACATATTTTACCTCCCTAAGCCCCCGTTTCCTCTTCTTTAACACTGGGATAATAACAATAGTGAGCAATTATTTTGCTCTTGGTCTGGAACTGGGTTAACAACTTTATAGGCATGATCTCTGCTAAACAATCTAGGACACAAGCACTGTTATTCTTCTCTTTCATATTGGGAGACCAAGGCACAGAGAGGTAAGTTAATTTGCCCATGGTCAACCAACCAGCTAGTGAATGGTGGAGCTGGGATATGAGTCAAGAAGTCTACAACAGAGCCTGCTATTAATGACAATGATATTATTAATAATAATAAACAACTATATTTTTCTAGGAGGCTGTGGAGCAAATTCATCATATTGGTGGGTGTTTAAAGTCTGTCTTTAGGGGCTTCGGATATTAAGTATATGAGTATATAGCCTGAGGCAGTGTGGCTGCTGAGAAATAGTTATTTTTTTGTAGTGTGGAATATATTTTTATAATCCAAGTAATTTCCTTCTAATGTGTCTAGTCCTCATTCAAAACTGTGGGCTTCTTCTGGGAAAGGAGCACATTTTATTCAACTTGAAATCCCCAGAATAATGCCCAGCACACAGTAGGTGCTTAGTGGATGCTTGCCAACTGAACTGAGCTTCCTCCAATACCCACACAGTGGGCTTCTATCTCCAGGGCTGACCTGCAGGCTGGGCATGACAAGGGGTGGAGGCAGTGAATCTGTCCTTAGGCATTTATTTGCAAAGGGGGTCCGGGTGAATGGCCAGCATGTGAGTGTCCCATGTTTGACTCTACGGCAATACTTTAACATCTTCTGTGCAAAGACTCCTAAATCTCTCAATGCAGAAGCTTTGGGGGGAAAAAAGAACCACTATATAGCTAAGATGTGGTTAATATATTCAGCATGCTTCCCCTTCCAGTTAATTAGAAAACTTTATTACAGGAAAGTCAAAGTGGCTTTTCTTTCCAAGGGAAACGTACCAATTTCTGAGAAGTGGGAACGAGGAATGCCAAGAGCTGCTCCATCATCATTTCCATCCCACTCTTTCGGGGTCTGCTGATGCCTGCCCAACTGGCTGTCCATTTGAACTCATCTGTGAAATGGTTCGGCTTGTGCCTGGGCCGTGAGAAGAAGCTGACCTGATAGAAATGATGAGTGCCCCTCTTGAAATTGGAAGGCCCGAGTTCTGATCCCTTAGCTCCAATTTACTGTATAACCACAGCAGGAGATGCAGTGGTTCTGGGCTTGGTTTTCTCACCTGCTGAAAGGACTGATAACTGCATTTATTTCTGAGGCACCTCTGAGGTTGGGTGAGGTAGTGAGGCACATGAAATATGGATTGCAGGGACATTAGTACATCTCATCAATTCAGGGAACAAAAGAAAAAAAAAAACAAACTCTGTAGGGGCTCATTAGGTCCTATAGACCAAGCATCTGTGGGCTTCCTCAGTTTTCTGTAGTTTAAGTGTACCTGCACTGAGCTGGTACAGGGACAATGGGTAACCATATGGGGCTGCAAAGCCTGCCTAGACTGGGAGTGATTCACATCCTGTAAGACATTCTGACTTAACATAATGCAGGCCAGGTTAGGTTAAAGCACACACACTCACTCAAAAATGAGGGCTGGCTGACCTCTGACCTTCAGTTCAATAGCTACCTCCCCGGGCAGTGATCCCAGGGAGATAGGAGTGTCCACATCAAAGGACAGTGAAAGGGCAGATTTATGGGTGTGCAGGGGCTCCTCCCAGGTGTTTCTGCTCCAACCCTTTCCCCACTGGAGCATCTGGAGAGAAGGCATTGGCCTTGGGAAGGTAGAAAGAAAAAGATTTTTCCTGAAGCTAGCGCCTTTTCTGGAGTCCCGCTAGGGACCATGAGACGGTCCTGCCCTCTGGGAAGCTGGGCCCACTGCCAAGGCCCCAGCTGGGGTTGAAAGGAACATCACTTCAACTGACGAAGTCTGTAATGGGTCCTTCCTGGCCAGGCAAAATGACTCCTCCTACATGGTGCTCTTTGCAAGCGCCTTCCCCATGAAGGCTTCCCTGGTTTCCTCAGAAAGGACTGGTCACCTCTGTGATTTCAAAATATCTTTCACAGATCTCTTGGAGGGAGGGCCTGTATTCAGCTCATCCTGCAATGTCTAGCACAGTGCCTGACACAGGGTAGTCATGCATGAAATTAGTATGGCGTTGCAATGAGGGCACTTGCTCTTTGCATTAGTATGTAGATAGATCTAAACAGTGTCCTCTCACTAGAAAGATGGGAAAACTAAGGCCCAGACTTGCTCGAGGTGGCTGCTGGAAGTCAGCATCCCATGCAGGACAGAGCTGAGGCGGCTGTCCCCCTTCCGCCCCCGCAATCCACTGCAATACCAGGTGGCTCTTGCATGCTGATCTGGGCTTGAGAAGAAAGTTTTCCCTCCTTGTCCTGCCTTAATCCACAACTAGGTTGTGCACCGCTCAGCCAGGAGGGGGAAATAAGCACATTACAAAATCATACGAAAGAAATTATGGATGGAAAAATCATTACCTTATAAATCGGCTGAGCTGTTCAGAACTTGTAGGAAACAGGGCATATAAAATTCATATGGCACGTTGGGGCTTTGATAGTGCCTCATTACAGCTCTCAGACTCCAGTGAAAAATGTCCTCACCCAGAGAGGGCTAATTTTCCTTTATTAATGACATGGGGCGGGGCTGATGCCATAAATTCCAGCTACCTGAGTGCCCTGGAGCTTGGGATAAACTCTTTTGAGTGACAAATCTCTCAAGGCTGCACTGTCCCTATTTCCCCACCAACTGCTGTACCCAAAGGAATCAAGACAGGGGAAGATGAACAACCCCTGCCCCAGGTCCCCAGCCTCCACACCATAAAAACACAATTGGGGAAGGGGTGGAGGCTCTGTTCTCTGATGAGGGCCTGACCTGACATATTTAATGAATCAACCCCTTAATGGGAGATGGAGTGCTGAGGATAAGGGGAATCACATATTGTCCCAAATTTTAGGTCTAATTCCTGTAGTGGGAGTGGTGTACACTATGCTGCCCACACTCCTTAGCCAGTCCGTGACCAGGATCAGAGCTCAGGCTATTCTAAGTGGGCAGGACTGGACCTGGGTCACAGGTCCCTAGAGGATCCCAGAATACAGAGTCACAGTCATAATGTCAGAGAACAATCAGGCCCAACTGGTCCTGGAAAGCAAACTTGACTCCCAGCCTGTGGTTTGCTTTTGTTACAGCTGCAGTCAGCACCCAGAGTTAGACAACTTAAGAGGTCTTCTAGGTTAAATTCTCTTCTTGCTCATGATACCAATGAGAAATCTGAGGGTCCACAAATATTCCTAGAATGTTAGCATAGTGACCTGGAGGGGCAGGGAAAGTGAAAGCCTCCTGCCCCCACCGGAGTGACTTTTTGCCTACCCATACTTCCTCTGCAGCAAAGAATGATGGGCATGCTACCAGTCACAGACAGGCCCAAGATCCCAGCTCCTGGCACTTCTGGACCACATGCTCCTAAGAGTAAAGGAAATGGGGGAGTTTGTCTGTCTTTTCAGATAATCACATGTCTGAAAACATTGCCCCTATGGCCACAGCTTCTTGAAATGCTCCAGCTGTCTTTGTCCCTTTGGGTGCACAATTAGCAACCCTTCTCACCTGTGTGTGTGGCCATTACAGACAGATATTGTGCATGTTGCCTAATCAGCTAGGTGGTTGTGCCCCCATCACCTAACTTCATATGTTTAAACTCTAATCCCAGTTCCTTAGATATAACTGTATTTGGAGATAGGGCCTTTAAAGGAGTAGATAAGTTAAAATGAGGCATTTAGGGTGAGCCCTAATCCAGTCTAACCGTTATCTTCACAGGAAGAGGGAGTTCAGGAGAGGCACCACAGGTACAGGCAGAGAGAGACGCCGTGGACAGGGACAGCAAGAGGGCGGCTGTTTGCAAGCTGTGGAGAGAAGCCTCAGAGGAAGCCAACCTGGATGCTGGCACCACCAGGGTGCTGGCACCCTGATCCTGGACTCCCGGCCTCCAGGACCATGCACAAATGTCTGTTGTTGAAGCCCCCAGTCTGTGAAATTTGTTAGGGCAGCCTGAGCTAAGCTAGTGGTTTATCCAAGATTTACAAGATGAGACTTGAACCCAGGTCTTCTGACTTCCAGTTTTGATTCTTCCCCGCTGACAAGCGGGCACCTCTCACAGCCTCAGATAGCTGGACTGTACATTCAGAGGTGACAAAAGTTGCATTCCAATACCTGGCACCAGGCCCGGCAGGCAACGGGAGTTTTGTGAGTCTGTTGTTTTGTTGAACCATGTGTGAGCTTATGAGGTTGGTTTGCTGGGTCAGGGGATGAATGGGGGAGGAGAGGGGAGATAGAGCACGTATGCCCCCCTGGAAGGCAAACTTGGTCCCTAACCGGGGTCTTTTGCCTTTGTGACAGCTGTGGTCAGCATGGGGGTTACACAACTGCCTTCTTACTTTGTCCCCACCCTCTGCAGCCAAAAGCGGAATCCCCTGATGGGATATTTGGCACAACCTGGGGTTTCACAGGCCTGTTTCTTCCAGAAGAAGCTGCAGACCCAGCCAGCACTGGCCCACAGACTCACAGGAGAATTGCAAAACTGAGGCGTTCACCCCAGATCAAATTCCCCTGCCTTGGGTCTTTGAGCTACTTGTTTATACAGAAGAAAATCTATTTCCCACCCTCAGCAGGGAGGTGGCTGGACACAGACAATTGTGTCATTGGGGCACAGTGTAGGAAGTGTGGCTTGCAAGGGTCTTTTCCACCAGTTGCAAGTCCCCAGAGGATCCTACAGACTTCTTTCAGGAGCTGGCTCAGCGCCCTCGGCCAGGGCAGGGACAGAGGCCAGCACACAGGCTCAGGGACACAGATGATGGCCATGAAGGCCTTTCTCACAGTTGGAGCTGCCTCCTGATGGAGTAGACCGCCTCTGGCAGTGCTGAGTTCACGGGCAGGGGTGGTGTATAAGCTGCTGCTGGGAGCTGAGGACAGGACCTAAATATCGTATGAAAGGTTGGTCAAAATGACCCAAAGGCTTCTTCCAGCCCTGGAAAGGCAGGAGTTTAGAGTCTAGATTCATCCCTTCACTGAGCATTTATTCAGTACTTATGAGCCCTGAGTTGTGATGAATGAGACTCTGCCCGAGGGAACTGGTGGGGAGAGAGGGAAAGGACAGTTTCAGTCCGGAATCACCTCTGCAGTGACAGACGGTGCCCCTGGATGTGTCTGTGGCAGACACTATTCATGTGCCTCCCAAACGCCCTCCCTTACACACTCCTGGCCAAGTTTCAACTGTCAGCACCTGTATTTCTTTGCCCGAGGCCTTCTCTGACCACCAGGTCCCCCTGTGCCTGAGCAGGCCAGTGCTGCGGAATGAATGCTGCCCTTTGGACCAGCGACAGAGAGGAATTGGAGCATTGAAGCCTTGGCTCCCCGCCTCACGGGTGGATAACTGTGAGGTGCAGGCTGTCCATCGTTTCCAGGTATCCCAGCAGACTGAGCTCCCTCTGCCAAGATTGCTTCTCCCACCCCCTGGGTTCAAGTCTCCTGAAACTATTTGTACTCAAATTCTTCACTGAGGGTCTGCTTCTAGGGGCACACAATTGAAGGCAAATGGAGCTATGCTGATGTCACTTAAAGAGGGGTGGGAGGTTGTGGCCACGGTACATGCCCAGAACAGATCCTCGAGCTTTTCTCAGAGGAGGTGGGAGTTCTCAGGTGGACAAGAGCAACAGCTGAGATGACAGTATATGGAGGACAGAAACAGCCTAGTCATTGTGGAAGACAGGAGGGGAGACTGAGGCTGGGTCAGTGTGGCCTCCTACTCACCCAACCTAGCGAAGGCTGCACATCACCCAAAGGCCCACCCCTCTAACCTCCCAAGAGCCCTCCTTCCTTCTCTCTGCCTCTGGTTACACACACACTCCCGGCCCACATCTCCCCGGTTCTCAGCCTAGCTTCTCTTTCCCCTCCTTCAGGGAGTCTCCCTTAACTATCTCCTGCTGTGTCCCCCTATACCCTGTGGGCACACCACATGGAGGCTGCAGAGCTGAGATGCCACCATGGGTCTCTCAGACTCCCCAGGCCAAGCTGTTTCCCAACATCTCTGTGCCCCAGTGCCTGAGCTGGGAATTGGCTCAGATCAGGAGGTGAGTGAGTGTTGGTTGACCGACTAAGTGAGAAATTGCAGTGGGGAGGGAGGAAATGAAAAAATCCTGCAGGTTGACCCCTGATCCCTCTCAGTCTTCTCTGGCTTGTTCCACAGCCCCTGTATGGATGTTCTGCTAGGGGATATGAGAAGGGGTCTGAGTTCTGAGGACTGACTGGTAGAAAGATCCCATTCTCTCTGTCTCAGGATGCCTTGAGTTCTTATCTACTCTTCTTCCTACCTCACACTCCACCACCCATTCCAGTCCTCAAGAACTAAAGTAGCTTGTCAGCACCTAAAAAGTAATGAATAATAAATCCTTAGAATGGGAGCCTAGCCTCCTAAATATTGAGGCCTCTTGGGGTGTTAACCATGTCCGTCAGCCTAAGCTGAGTCACAGGAATGTATCTGGGCCTGCAGAGAGTGTGCAGAGTTTAGTTACAGAGTGGGGCACGGGGGCGGGGAAGAAAGGGAGGGGAACAGATGGAAGGGAGACATGAGAGAGGGAGAGAGAGAAAGAGATGCTGAATTACTAAGTACTAGACAAAGACAAATCAGTCCACCTGCATCCCTTTCCTGAATCTCCCCATTGACCGTACAGGGCAGGAGCTATTAGTATTAGCATTTTATTGATAAGGAAGCTGAGGCTCAGAGAAGTTGAGTGGATATCCCAAGATAACACAACTGATATGTGACAGAGTTGGGATTTGAGCCCAGGCCACGGGACTCTAGAATCTGTGCTCTTAATCAACATGATTAACATAGTAGGTCCTTGAAATGACAAAGGAGAAGCCAGAAGGCAGCACAAGCCAAAGCAGGGGAAGCTGTCAAGAGCCACATTAGAATTCCACGCAGTAAAGGCTAAGCTGGGAAAGCAAAACAGAAAGACAGAAACTGTCCAAAATACACCCAAACCCAAACACCACAAGCCACAATGTGGCCCCTGGTGAGGCTGGGCTCCAAAGAAACGCTGAGACAGATGAGGGAGGGACAGGCTCAGGGCAGAGCTGCCTGGGGAGGTTTGAGAGGCTCCCTGCCCCAAGGAGGGCCCCTCATGCTTCCCATAAGGATTCTAAGGCTGTCTTTGTTGCTGTCGGATACCAGAAGTTCCAGGCCAAAGTCATCTAACTGACCATGAACAGAATTGAGTTTTCATCTCTCCTCACCTTCCGGCCCAGTACGGGATTCATTTTCACAATCCCCTTTGAATGGTACAAGCTAGAGAGAGCCAAAAAAATAATGGAATAAAAAAAATAAAGGTCCCATGTGGTCATGCAGTGCCAAGAATCTGAGCCTCCCTGTAGTCCACCAGGGCCACCACTGCTGGACAGGTCTGGCCAGAACTCTCCAGGAACCAGTAAACTCTCCAAGCACTCCTTGATTGGCCTTAGCTCCCACTGAGCCGATCCATTTCTGCTAATCCAGCACCGGCTATGTTCCAGGCACATGTACATTATCTCACTTAATCTTGGAGGAGGAGGTGGTGCTATTGTTATCTCCACTCTGCAGATGAGGAGATGGGCTGGGTAATTTGTCCAACTTCACTTCCCCAAGCGTCTTTGACTCAAAAGCTCTTAACAGTCATAATATCTGGTCCAAAGCTGAATGGCTCAAAGTGTATTTTTCTTGGCTATCTCTATAATGGAGGTGATGTGGACTAATACACTCTGTGACAGCCAGGTTATTCTCAGAGCATTCAGAGTTTCACTTCCATGGCTTCTCAAAAGCAGCCAGGACTTGGTGGGGCAGGTAAAGGGGGGGAGGGTGGGGGAGCCCCTCATATGCCCTGGAAACGGGCTTAGTGGAGAAAAGCCTTTTCTAATGAATGCTGGCTGAGCAAAGCAGCCCCTGTGCAAACACCCTGACCAGGGAGTTTGGTTGATGCCGGGCCCCAGGGCCACTCACTGGGGAGTAGTCAGGCCGGGAAATCTCAGGCTCTGGGGGATGAGCAAACAAATTCCTGTGGAGTCCACATTCCTTGGCCTGCAGCCTAGGGCCTGGCCCCACCAATGTGCCCTGGCATTGTCTGGCGGTGGCCTGGTTTGGGCAAAGGGGCAGGATCAATATTTGCTGGTACATATTGGGTTCCACCTCCAGCAGCATCTGTGTTTGACAACCCTGCCTCCCACTGCCCAGCATCTCTTTGGACTTGGGGGCCCAGGGGTGGGGATAACTCATGGGATTTCCTGTACAGCCTGACCTCTAACCTGTGACATATTTCAGAATTAGGAAAGTCATGCAAAGATGGATCTCAGCGAGCCTAGCTCAGGGCTTGCTTGCAGTCCAGTAAGTTAATATGGGTTACTCTGAGAATCGTCCTTGATGGCTCTTCTCTCCTTCCAAATCCCACTGTGTCCATCCATCCACTCATCATCCATCTATCTATCCTTTTGATATTTATTAAGTTCTAAATAGCTTTGAAAGTTTGTTTCTTCTCAACTGTCACTGGCCCTGCCCAAGGGCAAGGCCTTCTTGCCCAGATAACAGCCGCCTGTCTGGCTCCCCACTCTCACCTCTAGCCCTGCAGATTGTTCTCTGGGCTGCAGCCAGAGTGGACTTTTTAAACCACAGATGATCATGTCTCTTCCTGCATAAATCTTGCAATGGCTCCTATACCTGTAGGACTGAACCCAGCTACTCGGATGTCTTGCAGAGATCTTAACGATTTCACTACTGTTTCCTGCCCCCCCTCTGGCCTCATTCTGGTCTCTCCTCTACAGTATTATGATATAATGGTTATGAGCAGGGCTTTGGACTCAGGAAGACGTGGCCTTCAACTCTGCACTTACAAGCTATGTCAAATTTCTGAACCTCTGTAAAATGGAGGTAGGCTTTTGGGTATGAAACTAGGAAAATGCATTTCAGATTCTTAGCACACCGCCTACCTCCTGCAGAGTTAGTAAGATTAGTCACGCTGTGACCCAGAGAGCCTGGAAGGGGCCACGCGAAGGTGTGTGAATGACTTGCCTTCTCTCAGTTTTTCTCAGGAGGCTCTCATATCCGGTCTTCTTCCTTCCTCTGATCTCTCTGCTCCAGATATTCTGGTTCAGTTTTGATCAGGGAAGGAAAGTATTGGGAATGATGCCTTGGGCATCTGAACTAAGATTTCCTTCGTTTGAGGTCATATAATCAAGATGCAACTGGAGCAGAAATGTTTTATCCAGACAGTGAAACCAAATCTCTTTCCTCATTGCCTGGTTCGGTGGTGAGGGTCTCAGCTCTGAGCATAAGGAGCCATACTTTAATACATAGTATTAACCACACAGAAAAGAAAAAGTGCCTTAGGCCCTGTTAGGGTAGCCACATCACAATTTGCATTTTGCAATGAGGGCAAATGAAGCTCAGAGAGGGGAAGTCATTCTCCAAAGGTGACAGCAAGTGGGATTCAAGCTCAGACCCTGATCTCTCACCACCGAGCTATTTTTCATTTTGTTGGTGTTTATTTGTTTGAGTTTATAATGGTTTATTAAGAAAGGTAGCTTGTGTAGGTGGTGAGAGAGGGAGGAGAGAGCATGGCTTTGGGATTACTTATCCCAAAGGGGATCTTCCATCTACTTGGCTGTGTGACTTTGGGTAAGTTTCTTGCCACCTCTAAACCTGTTTCCTCACTAGTGAAACAAGGGTAATAAGCCCCTCTCTTGGAATGATGGGAAGATAGATTATAAAATGGTCGAGAAGAGCACCTTGCACAGGGCTGGGCTTCAGAGGCCCTCAGACTTGTGGTTCATGTGGGTTTTCAAGGCAGGCTGTCTGGGTTTTGTTCAAACATCTTTACTTAAAATGAAATATTTCAAATAAACAGAAAAATATGGAGAAATCTAACAAATACCTCCGTATTTACCACTGAGATTTAACATTGATCTTTACAATATTTGCCTCACATATTTTTTAAAAGAAAGAAAATTGTAACATCACAAGTCCCCATGCCCTCTCCTTGATCCCATTCACTTCTCCCCTCCAGAGCTAATCACTTCTGAGGTTAGGGGGTGCCCTTTTGTCTGCATTTTTATTCCCTTATTACATGCTTATGTATCCATGAGCAGTATGGAATGTCACTCTATTTTTTAAATTTCCATAAGTGGTAGAAGACTCTGCATATTGTTCTACTACATGCCTTTTTAACCTTATAGTATGTGAGGTTTACCCATGTTGGCACATGTAGGTCATTCATTGTAATGGCCACCATCGCACAGATAGACTACGCTTTATTTACTCATTTGATGGACAACTCCCCAGCCATACTCACGCTGTTTTCACTAAAAAAAATCATGGAGAAGAGAGGTGGGGGAAGAGAAGCCACTTTCCCTGCAGGATGGGCACACCGCACTTTCTGTGTGGCTGGATTCAAACAAAGGAAAGCCCCTGAAATGCTGATCAACCTGGGTGAGTGGTGCCAAGCCAGCCCAATTTCTCCTTCTCCTGTAAGCAGAGGCTGCTGCGTTCTCTGCTGGGGAGAGAGAGAAGACGAGACAGGATCCCTGCCCACTTCCATGCCCATCCCCTCTGCAAGCTCTTGGAGGGCTCCCCACCCCTGCTCTGCAGGTTTGCCTATCACATTTGCCTTTGTCGCAGGCTCCACCCTCTGCTGCAGGGCTGCAGGCTTGGTGCTTGGAACACAGTAGGTGACCAGTAAATATTAGCGATGGATGCATGAGAGTGAAGTTAAAATGAATGAGTGCATGAATAATGAAAGGGCTTAGAGGATGAATACAATTAGTTGTTGAGTGTAATTTTGAGCTTGGAGGGCCATCTCCCATGACCTTGGGAAGTCTGCTTGGAGGGGACTGAGACTTCTATCTTTGGTTCTAGGCTCAGATCTGCCACTGACAGCCCAGGCTCCCTCCACAGCATGTGCTCAAAAGCTCCAGAGTCTTCCCAGAAGTGATGTTGGAGGTTCTGAGTGAAGCTAAGGGCTGCCTCCCTGCTCCCACACACCCACCCCCATGCCCGGGTTGCACACTGTCCACACACGGCCTCTCATTTTTCAATAACACAGTCTGGGATGAATTCCTTGCTCACCACCTATGGTAAAGAAGATTTATTACCCCAAGAACTCTTTTTATCCTCTTCCTTCCCAGAGTCTTGGATGGATTTTATCTTGATAAATGATGAGGCCTGGGCCTCGCGGGCAAAGACAGAGGTGGGCGGGGAGCTGAGAGCCTGGAAAGGAGAAGGAAAAGGAAAAAATACCCGAGGCCATTGATGTGCAGGAGGAGCTGCCACTCAGAGCTCTTCCAAGGTTGGAGATGGCGCCTAAATAGGAAATATTTGGATAATTTCAGCAAAGCTCCAATAGCTTGCTGAGTGACCACAGTGGTACCACCTTCTTCTGTACATTTGCTGCTTTGGGCTTGACCATCACAAAGTCCCCTTCTACATCTGACTGGTCAGTGTTGGTGCAAGGCAAGGATTTTCCTGAAGTGGTCACCCCTTCTCTCAGCCTTCAGCCCTTCGTAGATGCTTCTAAATCAGGGACCTCTTTGTGTCCTGAGCCTGCCTCCTTTCCAAAGCCACTGCCTGAGGTGGCTGCCTACGTGCTTATCCTTAGTCTGCAGACTTCCCAGGCACCTGGTCTGGCTCAGGCCCTGTGAGCTCAGGGCTAGGCCACAGCTGCAGCTTTGGCCCCGCCCTATCATATGCACTACCTGGCACCCTCCTACCTATCCTTCCCTAGGGTGAAACCTCCTTTCTTGGGGAAGTTTAAGGTCCCCTTCTCTGTGTCTACCTCTGGGTATTCCCCCAAGTGCATCCTGAAGACTCTGTCAGAAGCCTGACTGCTCACCTGTTTGTCTCTCCAGGTAACCTCCTGGGTCACTGGGTCTGATCCATGTCAGTGTCCTAGGACTCAGCAGAGACATGGTCCAGAAAAAGCCTCCAATAATGAATACAGGAGTAGGGAGAAAGAGAGAATTCTCCCTGGGACCCTGCCTGTATGTCAGGGGTCAGCTCTCTGGCCATGAGGATGGATTGTCTTTTACTTCTCTTAGCATTGTTTTTGCTGCTCAATACATGGTAACTACTGCTAATAGTGTCTCTGTGCTAGGCACTGTGCCAAGCACTTTATATCTCATTCTCTACTCTTCTTGGCCTGTACATAAGATTTGTTATCCCCAGTGTCAGACAACGAGGGTAAGCCTGAGCAGAGGGAAGCGACCTCAAGTTCACATAGCTTGTAATTGCAGAGTCAGATCTGAACATGACCGCTCTGCCCCTGAAACCTGGTGCTGCCATTCTGCCTCATCCAGACGTGGAGAACACCAGGGCTGCAGCCTTTTGCAGAAGCCTGCCAGGCAGAAGGGGCTCGCCGTTGCCCCTCTGGAGCAGCTGAGCCTGCAGACACCCCCTGAGAAGGGCCTCAGGCTGGTGGCCTGGTGGTGGCTGGAAGGGGGACTGGGCACAGCGGGGAGCTCCTGCCATGGCATGGAGACTGTGGTGG
The DNA here is from genome assembly GCF_004126475.2 of Phyllostomus discolor. Taxonomy (NCBI): domain Eukaryota; kingdom Metazoa; phylum Chordata; class Mammalia; order Chiroptera; family Phyllostomidae; genus Phyllostomus; species Phyllostomus discolor. Next base: position 33,410,322 of record NC_040907.2, read on the forward strand.
CCTGTTCAGGGCAGTGTCCCTGTGTGCTCCCTAAACCAAACATAGCCAAACAAGCTGTGGCCCCTGCTCAGCTAGGAGAGGAGCAGAAGGGCTTCTGCTGGGAGTTCACCATTTTTTCAAGACATGCGGCTGCCTGTCCTACAGCTGGCACTATGCTTCAGTGCAGCAGGCCTTGTGGGCCTGATCCTTTTGTTCTCCATCCTTCCTTTGTTTTTCCTCCTCCTGCCCTCTCTTCTCTATCAGGCCTGTCCCTCCCACCTCTGATGTCCTCTGCCTGCCAATGCTGTGGTCCAGTGGTTACCCAGAGTCAGCCACATATGGCCAAGACATGGATGTGGCTAACCAGGAGCCCACCCAGTCCATTTGGCCCATGTGAGCTCCAGCTGGCCCCCAGCCCCTGCATCCAGAGTCAGCCTCCAACGCCCCTCTGCCCCAACCCTCCATTTCAACAACTGTGTCTGAGAGTAGGCTCATGAGCCCCCAGGCATTAACTGCCTTGGTTTTGACTTATAAAGTTCTCTGGCCATGGACTTCAGAAGTCTTTTTGCAGTGGCCCCTGTGTGGCCTGGTCCTGGGGTCTAGGGAGGCTTCTTCATGCACCCACAGGCACTTGGGCAGGTCCAAAGTTGGGGACTGGCTTTAGCTTCTCTCACGGTGAGAGAAGAAGGGGTTATACCACTGGGCATAAGAGGCCCATTCCCCACCACTTCAACCTGCCCAAATGGGACAAGGCTCCACCCGGCTGCCCCCTCGAGGGTGACGTCCTTAGCACCTTCCAGCCCTGGCACCTCTATTGGGGTGCTGATCTCATCCCACTTGGTATGATAATGATCACTCCTCTCACTGGGCAACTCTCCATGGTTAACCAAACCCGCAGGCGCTCATGAGCTCACTCAGCCCTCACCACAACCCCAGCCTGTTGACAGATGTGGAAATGCAGCTCAGGGAGGTGTGGCCAATCTGGGGACACAGAGGGACGAAGATGTGACTCCTCCTGGTCCGAGGACATCTCTGCAAACACCGGCTCAGTGCTAGGGCCCTGAAGGGGAATAAGACAGGCCCTGGTCCTTGAGGTCCTACGACTTTCACTGTCCTGGAGAACCAAATGCTGGGAGATTTGGACAGACTCACATTGCTACTTCCACTGTCTCATCCTTGCTCTTTTGCTCTCCTTAAACTCTTCTTCAAACTCCCAAAGGCTCAGATTAAGTCTCCTTTCCAAGAAGTCTTTCTGCAGAGACCTGACCCCCACTGTGGGCCAGCTAAGCTGCTTAAGCTCACCCTATGCATGCAGTCAGATTTGTGACCCATGTGAGCTGGACCTACCAGAACAGCCCCAATTCCTCCTTCCTTTGTCTCTTAACCAGAGCCTTCTGGCACCTGTTACAGGGCTGGGCACCCAGAAAGAAGGCCTTATACTCCAGCCTGGGGCTCAAGTCTCTGGGAAATGGTCCTAGCAGCTGAATCTTCGTTACAAATGACATAGAGCACTGATGAGTCCTGGCATCCTGAGTGACAGCAGCCACCTTCCTTTCCTCCTCTGGACCATGTGTCTTATTAGTAAAACGATGGTCTCATAGTCCAATGGAATCTAAGCCCTCGGGGGACATCTCTTTCAACCTCAAGTACTGTAGAGGAGGGGACAAGTTCCAGAGTTGTTCGCTGGTTCCTTGCAGAACCAGGACTTACCTGGTCTGGCCTAGGTGACTGCAACAATCCCTTCCAGGGTTTAATTCTCTAATTATCTACAGCAGTGGTTCTCAACCTGGGGGTGATTTTGTGCCGCCCAGGAGACATTCATTAATGACTGGGGCACTCCTGGTTGCCCCAGTGGAGGAGGGGGTGCTACAGGCACTGAGCCCCTGCCTGGGTCGAGGCCAGGGATGCTATGAAATGTCATATAGTGCACAAAACAGCTGCCACAACAAAGAAGGATCCAGACTAAAATGTCAATAGGGCCAAAGCTGAGAAGCTCTTGTCTACACTAAGGAAAATCACATGATTTTCTCAAAACTTCCTCCCTCTTGTTCCTGTTGCCTTTGCCTAGAGTGGTTTGATGTGGGCCCCATTAGCTTCTTAGGAACAGATGGTGCATCTCTGGGTTTTCCTCTTGGGAAAACTTTTCCCTCCCCTGTGTCAGGCCTCCAGGGAGCCTCATCCAAAATCTATATGGCAGTGTCTCCAAAGAGGGGTCTCCTGGTAACATGCTGAGGTGGTCTAAGCAGAGACACCATGGTGGGGGAGGGGCCCTGCTTGCTGGAAATCTGGCAACCGGTTCCTGCTCCCTCCAAGGAGGGCCCAGGACTGGAGGTACAAGCGTCGTGGCAGGGTGGCGGGAGGGTGGGGGCAGGGGGTCATGAAGGCAGAGAGGGGCTCTGGGCCTAAGGTGAAGTCTTAGCTTTCCCACGTCTAGCTGTGTGCCCTTGAGCAAATCATCAACCTCTCTGAGCCTTGATTTCCTCATCTGTAAGTTGAAGATGATAATATTTGCCACATGGGGTTGTTGTAAAGGTCAAGTGAGATACTGGTGTGAAGCCCATGGCCCGGACTCGGCACACGGCAGTTTCTCTTGAAAGCCGCTGATCTCTGCTGTCCCTGCTCTTCTGATGTCACCCCCACTCAACACTGCCCACACTTTTACATCACCCACTGCAATGTGGGGCCCGAGGAAAGAATTTGCAAAAGGTGGGAACCAAGGCATCATCTTTATCTCTCTCTTCTCCTTTCTCATCTCTGGCCAGTTCTGAGAATCTGTTTTTTTTTTTTTTTCCCAGAAAGGCTCTGTAGGGTTGCACTCTCCTCTTCTGCCCCACACCACAGTCCTGTCCAGGCCCGTATCACTCTGCCCCTGGCTGTGAGAATTCGCTCCCTCCTGATTTGATTGGCAGGTGGCCCTCCCCACCCCCACATAATTAGGCCACATCCTGAAGGCAGATTCATCTTTCACAAACTGAGCTCCCACCATGCTCTGTTAAGAGCCTTTGCTGGCTGGTCTCAGTGCCTGCAGGACCAAGTCCAAGCACTCTGCTTGAATCTGAGGCCCTGCCCTTCTCATTTCTGTCTCATTGTCCCTGCTCTGAGACACACGTGACTGCAGCCCCACCACGTGTCCCCTGGCAATTCCCCCAGCAGTGTGAATAGCGAGCACCGCTGTCTGCAGTGCCCATCTCTACTTTCCTATGGTCAGGCTTCTGCTCACCCTGCAGCATTTGTGCCACAGTCATGGTTGCTGTCAGCCACACCCCCGCACTGCCCTTCTAGGGCTACCAGGGGACACATTCGTCACAATAACCACTCAGTGTCCCAATGAGCCTGGACTGTGAGCTCCTCGAGGGCCAGGGCCATGTACTGGGCATATTTAGGAGCCATCCAGAACATGGCTCAGAGTGGGCTGAATAAATGCCAGCTAGCAGCACCAAGGGGAAGAACTTGAACCATTTCCAGCAATTGGAAGGATGCTGTTTCCTTTTTCTTTTTCTTTTTTATCAGAACATCTCTGGAACACCACTACCCAGGAGGCCAATGTGGCACTGAGGCCTGGCATCATCTAGCTAATAAGAGCAACAGCCAGTAGGAGCCCCCTTCCTCTGAACCAAACATCCTGCATCACCTTATCAATCCACACAAGGACCCTAGAAGGTGGGTATTACTTTCTCCATTTTATGAATCAAGAAACTGAGGCTCAGAGAGGAAAAGAGACATGCCTGAAATGACACAGAAGGTGGAGCTAGGTCAAGGGAAATTGTCCTTCCCACCTTGCTACCTGGCCAACTCCAGGCAAAGGATGTCATGGACTTGTCCCAAGGTGGCCTTGCAGGAGTAGAGCATGTTGCTATGGAGGACTGTGTCTATGCCGTCTGCCTGGGATCCCTGCCCTTCTCCTCCCTCTCCATGGGCTGGATGGATAAGTGAGGCTCAGGTACCCCAGCAGCCTTCAGGCCTCCCCTTTCCTGTCAAATAGCTGCTCCTGGACAATATCCCAGATATGCAGGTTTCTGAGTGCCCTCTGCTCCAGCCATGCCACTTCAGGCTGAACAACTGAACAACTAGCCTTGACCTCTGCTGCTCTCAGATCATGGTATGAGGCTGGGTCAGCAGGAAGGTCTGACCACTGGTGGGAGAGGTGACAAGAGAGTCCTGGGCATAAGGCCTAGCAGTCCGCTCCCTGCACAGGAAACACCTCTCTTGAGCAACATCCTCCTGTGAGGTCCCAGCCTACCCTCAGCATCATGCTCTATCCCTGATCTCCTGTCCGAGTGCTCTTCCCCTAGGGCCGCAGCCCGGACCAGGGGGCTGGGAGTGGGAAATGAGGCCTGGCCTCTTCCTTGCTGGTTGTCTTCCCACCACTGCCAGGCTTGCCTTTGCTCATGGTCTCTCTCTCTCTATAAACTGACCTAAAGCCTTCCCTCCCTGAAGCACAGGTTTTTAAAGACTAAACATCCACCCAAACGTGGCATTCAGGGAAGGCTAGTGGACTCTTTGTGTAACTGGCTGACTAACGCTCATGACAAAGTCTCACCCAAAGTTTAACCATGAGCTGGTATTTTGTTAGGCATTCAGTGGTTTATATTTATGGAAAAGAATAAGATTTCATGGCACAGACAGTGCCCTGAGAGTCTAGGAACCCTGACTGTGACATTCAGAAGAGAAGTCGGGATGCTGGTTCAGTGCCTGGCTCTGGTTCCCATCCTCTCTCTGAGCCTCGTGTTTTCATTTGTGGAGTAACAGTTTGGACCAGCTAGTTTCTAATGACCTTCCCACCGTGCGTCCTGGGCTCCTGTCACTTTCTGGGAATGGCGGTCATCATCTTGGCCAGACCAAAGCTTTGAGTTAAACTTGTAAATGAGCGAGAGAGGCACACACGCCTGGGAGGTTGGAAGGACATTGTTGTCGCACAGCAGGTCGGAATCGGTCGGGCACCGGACTCAAATCTTGGCTTTCCACTTACTATTCCCTAGACAGGTTCCTTTGTTCCTCTGTGCTTTGGTCTTCTCACTGGCAAAGGGAAATCCTAAAGAGTGCTGTAAGGATGAAAAGTTAAATGAGGTGTGAAAGGAAAGGGCCTAGCACAGTGCACAAGGTATTGTTACTATGATGACTGTTAATCGTCACAGGCAGGGGAACTCATTTGCATTGACTTGGTGCCTGTGTGCAGGCAGGAAGGAGAGCCCTACCCATGTGCTCTGGAGCCCGCAGTCCCGCAGGAGATCAGCCTTGACATATAAAACACCAGGGAACAGGCAGGACTGCACAGACCCAGGTTCTAACAGCAACATCTGAGGCACTCTGTCCCTCAGAAGGTCACAGTCTGAGACAGGTAGACACGGGCCAGCTATCTCAGCTCAGGGCTGGTAAGATTGTCAAGAGCAAAGAAAACACATTTCTGTATAAATCCCAAAAGGGGACCTTTAATTCCTAGGCGATGAGGAAAGAAAGTCTCAAGAGACATAATTTGACTTTGGAAGTCTTGACTGTTTCTCTACACCTTACTTCCTTCAGGGGCTTTGGGAGACCAGAGGGGGTCCATCCTGCCTGCTTCCCGAAGACAAGGGCTTATGCTCTGGGAGAGAGACCTTGGCTCAGTCTTCTTGAGGCTTCTGAACCAGTGAGTGGCCCAGCCAGGACAGCATTCTCTATTTGCCAATTCCATTATCACCAGCACAGACTTCCCAAACCTCTCCGAGTCCAGGAGAGTCTTGGAAAATTCCCAAGGCATGTGCTGTGATGAAGGTGAAGGATAAGCCAGGAGGCCCCTTGGCTGTGTTCCTCCTGTGCTTTAGAACTTGGCTGTGCCTGTGATGCAATTCAATGGACCCCTCTCCACCTCACCCTTCCCGTCCAAGCCTGTTATTCCCTGACTTTCTAACAAGCGCCCAAATGAAGGCAGGCTGAAAGGCCCCTGGGGCCTCTACGTCCAGGAATGGGCTATTAGTGGATTTCAAAGGCCCAGATCTGACTGCAAAGCTGCAGCCAGCTAGACCCTCCTTCTCAGGCCCTGTCATTGCCAATCTGCCCCTCACCAGCTGGTAAGAGATTTCCCAACACTCAGCTACACAGTCAGACATCACAGCCACCTGCCCGTCTCCTCAAGGAAGTAAAATGTGTAATGACAACTGCATTTGCAGAGCTGCCTTGGACTGTGGACCCAGATGCTCTGAAATCATTTTTGGCTGTACTGTGTGCAGTGGCACATCCGCTTACAAACGAGAAAACATGGGCTTGAGCCGAGAGGGAAGGCAAAGATGTCAGCTCTGCTCTGGCTTGCACCCATATCCAGGCCTTCAAAACTATGTCTTTTTCCACAAAGTGGGGGAAAAAATGGCATCAGGGAATGAAACTATGAATGGCTCTTAGAAAAAGAGCAAAGTGATGAAGATGCAGCAAGAGGACGGCAGCACCTGGTGCTTCCTTAGCTGGGTGACCTAGGTCAAGTTCGTCAGCTCATCTGAGCTTCAGAGGGGTCTGTGAGGAGGATTAAATAAGATAATGTTTGTAAAGTACTTAGCATTAAATACATTGGCTTCTTTCCATCTTTTCTGGAACAGAGAGAAGGACAGAGGGCATGAAGAAAGAAAATGGTGATCTCTTTCAAGGATAGGCAAACATGCCCCTTGGACATCAGAAGTGTAAAATTGTGTTTTTGCAGGCTCCGGAATAACTTTCCTGTGACATTTGGGGTTTTAATGGATTCCAGAAACCTTAAAATTTCTCTGCAGTCAGAACAGGATGTTTAACTTTCGTCCTTCAAGAAAAAAAAAACACCCGATGCATTCACTAATCTCTTCATTCACTGGAAATATGTGGGAAACAATGAGAAATGGGCTAAAAAAAGCCAATGTGAAATATTCAATTTTTAAATAGGAGCAACCAGCGAGAGTGTAGCAAACTGTGGCTGGAACCAATAACAAAACTTTTGGAGATGAACCATTGTAAGTGATGCTTTATCAGGGACGAATGCTTGGGAGGCTCCAGTTTCGGAGGCCCTGTGTGGAGTTTGGACTTCCTTCAGTACCTCAAGGGCAGGAAGAGGAAATGCTTTTATCGGACAGGGGTAGGAGGTGAAGTGGCTTACCAAGAAAACACCATCTCTGTGTTCTTTTCTCTTGAATTCCTTCCTAATGTGAAATGGGGAAAGGAAGCTATTTTACAGAAAACATCAATGTGGGGAAACTCAGGAGTATCCAAGCCCACTGGCATTTGCTATCTAGAGGGATACTGTGTCATTCTTTAGTTTAAAATAACATGAATTCCTGAACTAGACGCTTTATGAAGCCAAGGCCTGCTGACCTTGCACATGACTGTTTCCAGAGTCTAACAGCACCTGACGTCCAGCTGGTGCTCAGTGAACACTTTGGAATGAATGAAGGAAGGACAGGGGGAAGGAGGACTGAATGAGATCATGGGTGGGACTCTGCTTTTTAAACTCGAAAGCATGGTCCAACTTGGGGACATTACTCCGCTCAGCTGCAATCAGCCTAGGAACAGGTGGGGATCTTGAACTGTGAGGCCTCACCTTTCCAGCTTGGCAGATGTCCTCAGTCATTTTTGTAAAAGTAGAGATGTCTGCTTCATTCACTGGTAAACAGAGGGCTCTTAGTCCAACATCCCTTCTCCCTGAGGCCTTGCTCTGGACCCTGCCCAGGAGCATCATCACACAATAGTCAGGGAAAGACTCAAGGGCCCTCTGAAGATTCTCAGGTTGGTCTCTCTTCCTCTTCCCTCCTCTCCTTCCCCAACATGAACTAGAGTCATCTTCTATCCCTGCTTCCCCAAAAGAACTCCACATCAAGGAACTGTCTCTTAAAGTGTCCATTTCTCCCACCTTGAGGGCAGGAGCTGTTTTATATCTGTTCTTATCTCCATCGCCTAGAATTCAGTTAGTTCTCAATAAAAGCTGACTAAAAGAGTGGGCAGATATTAGTATATTAGGCAGGAGAAAGAAAAGGAAAACTCTTGAGGCTTGCTGAACGTAAAACACATCAAAATAAGTTCTGATTTTGAGCCAAAGGCCCATCATGCACTGGAGAAGGTGCCCATCATAACCACCAGGGCAGGTGTGTTCACCTGTTTCCATGGATGCACATCACCTTGGTCTCCAAGAGAAAGGGATGCTGTGATGGTGTGCACCCTGCTCTCCCTTCTGGATGTCCCCAGCTTCCTAGGCTCAGATATCCAGCAAGGGGTGGTGACAACCACTTTGCCAAGTCTTGGGGCTGTGGAACTGACCAATTCTTGGCAAGGACTGCTTCCTCTTGGTTATGGAAGAAGGCAGGTAGAAGGCAGGAAAAGAAGGCTTGAAGAACATATTTTTGAGGCTCAAAGGCCATCATATATCGCTCAAAATCACGTTGCCTTTGAGCACAGGGAATTGAATCAGAAGCACATGGCACATATTCCCTCCCAGTCACACATGGTTTGAAAAATCAAGGCAAACCCAAGAGCACTTGGATGCCATGAAGACCACCAGAGCCGGATTCCAGAGGTTGTTCTAGGGAAGCGGGGCAGGGGCTTGGAGAGGGACATTCTTTTTAGACCTCCTCCAGCACACCAACAAAAGCCAGGGCCCTCCTGTTTCTACCAGGGTCCACTCAGTAGACAGAAACTGTGGACTGAATGTTTGCGTCCCCCCAAATTCGTGTGATGAAACCTAATTTCTGAAGTGATGATACCTGGATATGATACCTTGGGGAGCTGACTGGGTCAGGAGGGCAGAGCCCTCATGAATGGGATTAGCGCCCTTATAAAAGGGACTCCAGAGAGCTCCCTTGTTCCTTCCACCATGTGAGGACACAGTGAGATGACTGCTGTGTACGGACCAAGAAGTAGGCCCTCACCAGATACCAAACCTGCCAATGCCTTGACCTTGGACTTCCAGAACTGTGAGAAATATGTTTTTGTTGTTTATAAGCCACCTAGTCTATAGGAGTTTGTCATAACATCCCAAACTGACTATGACAGAAGCCACACAGTACTTTGAGCAGGTGATAACCAGCATACTGATGGGAATTCAGGACTGGTGTATCTGGAGAACAATTTACACATTTAAAGTACTTTTATAAAAAAAATGAACATCCCATGGCTTCACCTCATCTTCCTCAGATTCCTACCTACCTCTGCCCTCCCCAACCTTGATCAGAAGGAATCCCTCTCATGAGTACCCACTTCTGCCTGTCCCTCCAGTGTGGTCATTGTCACCATGCATTGGAATCTCTTATACCCATGTCCCTCTCCTGTCTTCCAGCACACACTTAAGGAGAGGAACGAACACTGCTTCCATCCTCTGCCCTGGGCCTTGTGTTTATGTTAGGGACCCAAAGATAAATGAGTCACTTATGTTTTCTGGCCTCAAGCAGCTCGGAGTCCAGTGGGGGAGACAGACATGTGGGGGAAGAAGTAGCAGACGGCCTATAAGCACTAAGTGTGATCCAAGTGCAGTGGGAAGCACATCAGAGTGTGATCAACTGGCCCACTAAACTTGTCAGGGACGACGGGTCCACCTGAACTGGATCTTAAAGAATGAATATGGTTTTCTAGGTAGAGCCAACAGCCTAGCAAAGACGTGGAGGCAGTGAATTTCAGAAAGTATCAGGACAATAGGGCAATGTTCCTTAGGGTGAGAGCACACAGCAAAATCATAATCGTAATCATAGGAATAATGACAGCTACACTCATAAATTTTTCATATTGTTTTTTATATGCCATTCAGAGTTCTAAGTGATTTACATGTATTCACTCTTTTTATCCTTACAAGCAAGTCCATGAGGTGGTACTATTATTTCCATTTTACAATTGAGGAAACTGAGGCACAACTGTTTGCCCAAGGACTCACCAATGCTAAGAAGCTGAGAGTCACTGGGGCCAAAGCTAGAGAGGTGGGCAGGATGGGGGAGGGTGGGGGTGCAACTGGAAGCCCCTGGGAAGCCCCTGCATACCTGCTGATCAGAAGGGCTCCTCCCAGCCCCACCCCACTCTCCCTGCTCTGACCAGGACCGGACCTGGATCGGTCTGAAATCTGATAAGAGGCAAGATGGCTTGGAGTCAGCAAGGAAATACATTCACTTCCAAGAAAACTGTTAGAAAAAGAAAAAAAACTGCCCCCATCCCCACTGAGTAACTTGGAGTCCTGAATGGACTCGCTGGCCTCCCAGGGTGAAGCCCATTCAACCTTGGTGGCCTGGTCCTACAGGACTCACATGTGCTGCTCAGATACTTGGAGGGCAGATGGTCAGGAAGGTTGGGAAGGTGTGTCAGAGGGGCTGTCCTGCCCTCTCACGCACTGCTTCACAGATGGGGAAAGCTAGACCCGGTGAAGGTGGGGGCTCCCCATGGGTCCAAGCGGGTCGGTGGCAGAGCCTGTGCATGGGTCCCAGTCCTCTGACCTCCATTCCATGCTCTTCCTTTACCTCATCCATCCACTTCCTCCTAGTTCCCTGGAAGTCATTTGCTCTGGTCACCAGCAAGTCCAAGATCTTGGTACAAACAAAGGCAAAACAGCCTCTGCAGTGATCAGGAGCTTCTCTAAGGAGGGGAGGGACCAAGAAAGCCAGCAGGTACCTGTGACTCTATGCATGCTCTGCTCCCAGGGACATCAGGGACATGAGTCATTCCATACTTTTTCCTGCAGGAACAAGTTCTGCTCATGACCCATTAGACTTTGGATTCTTAGAAGGGAAGGTGGCCCCATGTTTAGGGGCATGTTATACTTGTGACTCACCAGGTGTGTCAGCCCAATGCACCCTAAAGCTACAGTCACCATTGGGAGAGTAGTCCACAGAGGGTTACAGGAGTGCTATCCCCATCCTCTCTGGGCAACTCTATCTCCATCTGCTCACGTGTACTTTGCCACGTACTTTCTAGTTAGCTTAGTCCCTTTGGACCTATGTCTGGTCTCCTGGGATGGCTTTCTGCTCTCTTTCCTGGTGGGACATGACTCAGGTTGTTGTACTTCCAGATGAGCTTGACCAGCCACTGTATCCCTTGGCCTCATAGATACTGGCTGCCACCATCCTTGTCATCATAGGGAGATTTAGGAAGAATAATGGATGGAGGGATGGATAGATGGACGGATGGGGGAGGGATGTGTGAGGAATAGATGGATGGATGGATGGATGGATGGATGAGGAATGGATGGATGAATAGAGAGATGAATGACAAGATTAAGGTTTCACTAGGAGCAGGGCAGATAGAACTAGAACCCGAGGGCCCTGACTCCCAGGGCCAGGTACTTCCTTCCACCTCCATGTGTTCCAGGAGGCAGCTGAGCAGAGGTGGGTGGGGTGAGAGAATGGAAAGTGAAGTGAGAGAGAGGTAATACAAAGGGAAAAACAAAAGGAGAGAGTTGGAGAAGGACTGCATATTCTCGGTGAGGCCATTGGTCTAGCATCAATATCTGACTCAGTAGCCAGACTGCCCAGATCCACTTACTGGCTGTTCATGAGCAAGTTACTTGAACTCTGGGTACCTCCATTCATTTGTAAATTGGGGACCATATCACTGCCTCTCTTACGGAGCTTTGATTAGGTTAAATGTGATGATAAATTTTAAAGTACTTAAGAGAGAGTCTGGCACACTGTGCCATAAAAGCATTCACTCTCTTTATTAATTATGAAAAGCTGAGCATCCAATGGCATACCTCTGGGTGGCTCTGAAGGGGGTTAGTATATAAGATCTCAGCCCACAGGTGTTATTCTTATGTGCTGACCAGTTCCCACCCACCACCTCAGCCTGGCCTACTTCTGGAGCTGTCCCTACAGACTGCTCTCAGAAGGGACCACACTTGCTTTCTGTACCATCCCTAGCATGCATCCTGGGAGCCCTGGGAGCATTTGCAACCAAGTGGCCCAATGGATGCCCAAGCTGCCCACACCTGTCTACTCTCTGACATTCATGTTGTAACACTGCAGGCATGTGCAGTCTTCACTCTACTTGCTTCTCAACAACTCCATGAGGAGGGTAGGACATATGATATCATTTTACACAAGAAAAAATCAAGGCCCTTTCGAGGGCAGCAGAGCCCTAAAAGCCCAGTGGAGAGTGACAGTCTTTTAGTGCAGTTTTGAAGGGCTCAGGAAGGCATCACAGAAGAGGCCCCATCCGGACCATATTGAGAAGTTGTTTTTATTTCAAAAGAAAAGATGGGTCTCAGGAAAATGTCTGGCTCCCTCAGGGGACAGAGGAACCCTTGAGGAGCCTGAAGGCTGGAGTAAGGAAGGTCACAGGAGGGGATCGGAGGGCTGGGGGTCCGAGGCATCCAGGCTGGCAGTGCTGTTCCCTGTGGGGCCCCTCGCGGCTCCTGCGCCTGCCAGACTGGAACGCCTCCCAAGTGTGAACCCAGGACCCGGGAAGGGGAGGAGGGTGGTATGTGGCTTGCTCAAATGTCACAAAGAGAGCCTTCCCGAAGTGTCTGTGATGTTATTGCCATGCCTGCCGTCTTTATTTGCTACTTTACACCAGATTTATTGAGTGGACACATCCATTTTTGGCTCAATGTATAAAGAGCTACAAACACACACTCTTCACAACCCCAAAGAGCCAGGGCAGCTGTCAGCGTGGGGCTGGGGCGAGGGGACTGTGCTACGTGGAGCAAGCCCACAGGGCCAGTACAGCAAAGGAAGCAGTGTCGGCTGTGATCCGAAACACAGCGTCGCCTTCCAGGTGTGTCTATACCACCAGATTTTCCTGTCTAGACTCTGGGACAGATTTCCTAGCCCCAGTGGAGAACTATGGGGAAGGTCTGAATGCATTTCAAACAACGCAGGGCTGTCGTGGCCTGGTGGAACCTGAGAGAACACCACACCTAACACCTACTGTGTGCCAGGCCCTGGGGGCTAGAACATGGCCTGAAACATTCTTTTACTCAGTCAGGAATAATGCAAAGGGCAGAACTCTGGCGGTGTGCTGAGCAGCCATTTTGACGCTAAAGTTGGTCTTTGCCTTTTTCTTTTTTAAAGACAAAATGTGGCTTTCTACGTAAGAATGTGGGCTATAAGAGAATGCTGATGCTAAGGGGGAAAGTGTGATGGAAGGACTTGCTGTCATGTGCCTCAGAGCAGGCCATGGCTAGGCTGTGACTTTGTCTTAGAGAAAGAAGACTGCCTGCCTAACAGAGATCAGGACAGAGTACACAACTTGTAAAACTGGAAACTGGCCCAGAGAGCCCCTGTCTCGAGCAGGGGGTAGGGGGGTGAGCTCCCACTGGGCAGAGTGGGTAATGAGTGAACAACTTAGCAACTTATCCAGTCAGAGGAGGTCAGAGGAATTGGACTTGTGAACTGGACTTTAAAAGACAAGAGGAATTTGCCAGCAGATAAGGAGGTGGAAGGGACTAGGGTGTTTGCAAATTGGCATGCACTTAACTGAGGACCTCACAGGCTTGATGCTTGGCTGGACTGAGACAAAATGACAAATTTTCTCAACTGGCACCTGCTTTCTGGATGCTCCAGATTGGTACCCTTGTAGCCTGGCAGTGGGTAAAGTGCAGGGCTGGTCAGGACGCTTGGCACCAAGCCCAGCTGCTATTCAAGGAACTGCATGGTCTGGTGCAGAACCTCAGTTCTCCCAACCACGAACTGGAATAAAAGTTCTGTCCTTTAGCCCTCATCACCTCTACACAGTAAACACAGCTCCTAAGGAGTAAACACAACTCCTTATTTTTTAAGAAAAAAAATAAGAGTAGACAGAAACATCCAGGGAAAGTGAGAGATCGTGACCATACCTATGCTCGCCTGGCTGTTTGGAGGCCAGTGAGACATGCAGTAATTGAAACCCAGAGCTGGAAGGGATGTTAGAGATAAAATAAATTCCATCCTCCTCACCCTCCCACTTTAGAGATGAAGAGACAGAGGTCCAGAAATGAGAAGTGGTTATTCTTGTCTCCCCACTTGCTGCATCTGAACCCAGGAGCTCCTCAACCCAGTGTCTCCTTACACATCTGCCCACACCAACTTGCAGGCCCTTTGGGGTTTTGGGGTTTTGGTGACACATTCAGTGCTGTCACCCAGGGCTTGGCACACCGAGGGAAGGTCAGTGCCATGTGACTCAGAGGCTCAGACTGCGAGGTTTAAAATGTGTCTCTAGGGTGGGCTGAGCCTTAGGTGTTAAATGGAGATCAGCCCCTCCCAGAAAGGAAACAGCCTCTGCTCCGAGTTGTTAAAAGCATGTTAGCACTCCATTGAGACTTCTTCCTGAGTCCATGAAAGCCTGGTGGGGAGTGTTTTTAACTTCTCTTCTCTCTCTCTCTCTCTCTCTCTCTCTCTCTCTCTCTCTCACACACACACACACACACACACAGCTCTGATATGCTACCCATTAAACCTAAAGTTCACAGTTTAGACACCACCAAGTTTTCCCTTCTGCTAAAAAGGAAAGTGTGACTGATTCCACCCCTGCTGAGGTCACTATACTCTTCATGTCCCCAGCTGAGACATACACCTGTTACAGACTAGTGGTGACTCTGGCCAGTCTCAGCCTCCATCCACTCAGGTCTGTTCATGTTTGTATTTCCCGAGGAGCCTTCTACCATGTTGTACACTGCACGCTGCATGTGCACAATGAACACGTGAGAGAATAATGTCACAGATAGGATACCAAACAGATAGATCTTTTCTACAACTGATGGACATCAAAAGGAAATGGGGTTCTCTCCAGCAGAACAGGGGCCCCTGACTCCCAGCGGTCAGCTGGAACTGAGTCCATCCACTTTGCTCTTCTACAGCCATAGTAACAACGAGTTTGCAGGCAGACAGGCCTGGTTTTGTCATTTAGTGGCTGTGCACCTTCAATAAGCCAGCTGCCCTCCCTAAGCCTCAAGTGGAAAGAATAGCCCTGAGATCTTAAGGCTGCTGAAAAAAAATCAAATAGAATGACTCTCAGGGAGCCATGCAAACCTTAACCCAGAACAATGTACTGTCGTTACTGCCATGTATGAGAGCACAAAGATCCAGTGAGGGGGCCCCAGCCAGGCGACCTTGGGACCATAACTATTTCTGACTCCCGACCCAGGGCACAGACTCTCCTATCTCTAGAGCACTCAATCATTAAGTCAGAGGGTCAAGAGTCCCCGTGTGGCAGACGGGCGAACTATGTGGAGGCTGTGTGTGTGGCAAGCAACAGGGTGGGGGTGCCTGGATCTCCAGGATTCGGTGTTCTCTGGAGAAGGAGCCACAGTCTGTCTCCCAGAAACCCATCTGCACACATGCCAGGAATGCCCTTGGCCCAGCTACTGGCCCAATGTGTCCAGTGAGGCTGGGAGGGTCCTGGGGGTCAGTGAATGCTGCCTCCCATCCAGAGAGCACCGACGGTGGCACAGGGTCATTTTTCTGCTTCTTCATTAAACACACACACAGGAAGCACCAACGATGTGCGGCACTGGGCTACATTTGTTCGTTTGTCATTCCTTCCACAACAAGTGTCTGCTGAGTTCTGCATGCCGGGCCCTGAGCTGGGTGCTGCGGATCTAATAGTAGATCAATGGTACATGGCCTCTGTTCACATTACGATCCCAGTCTGGTGGGGGCAAGGAGACAAGTACAGGGTGGGGAGCAAGCAGGTTTACAGTTGTTCATACAGAAAATAATGCAATAATTAATAAATAGTAATACAAGAATAAACTTTGTGTTTCATGTGCTCACAACTGTAAACCTACTTTTGCCCCCCCAACATACATCCCAGATTGTGGTAGGTATCACAAAGAAATCAAACTGGAGACAGATCATAATGTTGGTGACAGGCAAGGAGCACTGAATCAGATGTCTGAAAAGGACTCTGTTGAGATGGTGACATTGAAGCGAAGGCCCCCAAAACTGGAAGAACTCCGCTATGTGTATGTTGTAGCAATGAGAGATGGGTGGGCGGCGGAAGAGTTTCAACTGGAGGAAACACATGTGAAGGCCACTTGGAAGACAGAGGTTGGCAAGTTGGAAGAGCTCACAAGAAAGCAGCGTGGCTGAAACAGACAGGGGAGGGGGAAGTGGCAGAGCAGGGGCTGGTAGCCCCTGGGTCAACACTTCACTCTCGGTGCATGTCCAGCTTCATTTGACAAAGGCTTTGGACTCTTTGAAAGACACAGAGACCTGTGTGGCTCTCCCTCCCTTCCTACTCCCCTACTTCTAATAAATGATGGTACTTCATGTTGGCAGGTGCTGTGACAACAGGAATTATTAGAAACTTTCTAGAGAGTACTTTGTCATCCCTATCAAAACCCTTAGAAATGTGCATGCTTCTTGAAGCAGCAGTTTCACAGCTCAGAGCTCCCCCTAAGAAAAACACTTGGGAAGCATGCAAAGGGAAGTCTGTGGTAGCAACACCATTTGTAAAATGACACGTGATCTAAAAGTCAACAATAGAAAAGGGATGAAAAGATACAGTCGTCCATAAATAAAGCATTATGCAGCTAGTAAGAGTTGGCTATGAAATGCTTTGAGTAGGTTATAATGAAATAATTAAGTGTGCATGCATAGGAGAAGAGATTAAACTGTGGCGAATTCACACAACACAACATCACATGGCCATGATGCAGACAAACAGCATCACACAGGTGAGCTGCTGATGCAGGCAACATCAGGGGTGATACTGCGTGAAGAAGCAAGTTGTAGAAGTATAGGCACAGCATCTTTCCCTTTTTAATGAGTTTTTTTAAAAGGCAAAATCGAATAAACAGCATAGATATGATACAGATATTAACACTGAAGGCACGAGAAAGAAAAGATTTAGCTGTGAGTTATCTCTGGGGAGATGGGCTGGAAAGAAGGAGCACATAGGTTGATGTGAGTGGCTAGTAATAATTTTAGTTTTTGGGTTGAGTGGTAGGTTTATCATTGTTTATTATATTATTTATAAATAAAACAAAACAAGAAATAATATATGATCAGGTATAGGCTAGTGATTATAGTGTGATGTATAGCAAGCATTATGATAAAAATATGTGGCCTTATATCAATTTACTAAAAAATACACATACATATACACATAGAGTTGACCACTGAACAATGTAGGGGTTATGGGTAGCAACTCCCAGGCAGCCTTGAATCTGAATGAAACTACAGTCAGCCCACACATACAAGGATTCCCAACTGTGGGGCTGACCCAGAACGGCACGGGTTAGAACTGTGCACATCAGTTGGAAAACACCTGCATGTAAGTGGACTGACCCAGTTCAAACCTGTGTCTTTCAAGGGTCAGATGTACACCCATTGGAAATAGATGGAAAGCAGAATACCAAAATGGCAATAATTATTTCATAATGATTTTAATAGTATCTGCACTTTTCTATTTCTACAATAAACATATATTTTGTAACTACCTTGAAAGGGAGATAGCCAACTTGAAAGCTAGCTATAATTTCTCAGGGAGTCTAAGAAGACCTGGTGTGGGCATGGGAGGCCAGCCCACAGTCCAGGTCCATGTGGGGCAGGGACTGAGATGTGGAGAGAGAACCATGGAAAGTGTCCCCAGCTCCAGGCCGAGCCCCATTCTTGTGCTTTTTACCTCCCATTTCAGGCATTCGTGCCTATTCCCTGTCTGGCTGTCTCACTCCCTCCCCTCCCCTCAACATCTAGAAGGGAAGCCTCCTTAAAGGTGGGAATAAAGAAATAAATAGATCTATCCACCCATCGCCAATCAGAAAATTCCTTTCAAGTGAAGGTTTTTATTTTTAAGGTGGTAAACAATAATCACACAGACACCATGAGATAATCAGTATTGTTTTCAGCCACTAGGCTGTGGCCACACAGTTACACACAGTTACACAGCCTGGGACACTGATGCGAGGTTGGGACTGGGGCCACGGAGGGCAGAGCAGGGGCAGGGCGCAGGTAAGGGATGTGGGGCAAGAGTGTGTACACAGCTCTCTGCCTCTCCCCCTCCAGCACTGGGGACAGACAGGAGGTGCCTGTCCCCCTCCAGCACTGTCCCATTCTGGGACCCAGTTAGAAGGCCTCCTTGCCTCTCACAACAAGCTAGTTGGTTCAGCCTGCATTTTCTCAGCAACAAAGATTATAGACGGCCCCCATTTACCATCATTTCCTTCCATTTCTCAATTGTTTAGAACTGGAGAGGCATTGCTTATTGGGAGCCCCCTTAGAGCAAAGGACAGATGCAATGAGGGAAGAAGGAGGCAGAGAAAAAGCACAGAAGTGCATGAAGTTTGGGCTCAGGAGACTGGATCTTGTCCTGTAGGTCATGGTGAGCCACAGGAGAGTGTAGTGTTTTAGCAGCTAGAAACCACACTTCACAGCATGTGCCTTCTTGGCCAAGAAGGCCTTCAGGTTGCCTCGCTCTGCATGGTTTGGTCAGATGCCTGCAACCAGCTTGGGTCTCGGTGGTGCTGGTGGAGAAGGGAGTGAGTGTGAGCGCAGGGCTGCCCGCGGGCAGGTCTAGGCAGGAGTGTTTGTGAGGAGTGAATGTATAAGGGTCTGAGGCCCCTCTCTGCCCCTGTGTCGTTTGGTCCAGGTGTGTCTTTGTGTGTTTGAATATATTTGTGTCCCACGTTTCTGTGTGAGCCCATTACTGGTGAGGGTGTTACCGAGTTC
Organism: Phyllostomus discolor; assembly: GCF_004126475.2. NCBI lineage: Eukaryota > Metazoa > Chordata > Mammalia > Chiroptera > Phyllostomidae > Phyllostomus > Phyllostomus discolor. The sequence goes on from NC_040907.2 coordinate 33,428,849, forward strand.
CTAGTGGGCACCGGGAGCTCTGCTGAGAGCCTTATGTTCACTTTCTTGCTTTCATCTTCACAAGAACACTGTGAGATTGGTACTAGTATTATCCCATTTTACAGTTGAGGAAACAGAGGCACAAAGAGGTTAAGAAACAAACCCAAGGTCACAATTCTAGCAAAAGGTACACTCAGAAGCAGACTGAGGCTTTCTGATTCTGAAGCCATGTCCAAGCTTGTCCCACTGAGTCTCGGGTGTGTGGCCGTGTGCCATGGGTCCTGAAGGGCACAAATGCCAGGTTTACCTGAATATATTGTCCAGGCTATTTTGGTTTCTCTACATTCCCTTGGGCACCTACATGTCAGTGTGTGCTCCTAGCATCTGTCTTTGTGTCCATGTGTGTCCATGTACATGTGTGTGTCCTGGTGGTCCTCTGCTTATTTGCATGGATCCACATGTGTTTCTGTGTGCCTCTGGATGTCTGCATGTGTCCTTGCATCTGCACACCCATGGGGAGTCAGGCAGGGCTCAGAGCCACATGCTGCCTGTGGGGAGACAGTGGCAGTCACACTGACCCTGGCTGTGTGAGCCGTGTGTGCCTCCTGCCCTGTGAATCCTGGAGAGATCTGACAGACGCCCACTCTTAACAGCAAGGCAGGCACGCTGCTGGGGGCCTGGCTGGGTTTATTTTCAGCAACTGAGGAGGCCCTGCGGCATTTAATTAATTCCACTCCCTACGTACACACCAGCATACACAGGGTTCCAAAGGCAGAAGCATGTCCTGCCTCGCAACCCCTGCGGCTGCTACCGAGTGCAGAGACGTCACTGTGGTGACCGCCCGTGTGTGCCTGCATGCCCGCCAGAATGATCCGTCCATTCTGCCATAACACCTCCCAGGGTGTGCTGCCAAGTCAGCCTCCTCACCCCCTCCTCCATCCTGTGGCATCTCTCCCAGCTTGGGCTGCACCAGCTCTCCGGGGCACCCCTGCAAAAGTCTCGGGGGATGGGGCAGGTCTCCGTTCCCAGCTCCTTCTAGCAGTCGACCTTCATCCTCACAGGGACCAAGCTTCTAAGAGGCTGGCACATCTGATGTTTGGTTCAGACAGAGCAGTCTGTTGACTCTGACATGTATAGGGGTGTGTACCTGTGTGGCAGACACTTTGTGTGTAACGCAGAGAGCCAACACGAGGAAAGCAGACAGAGATCCAAGGTGCCAGTGCTGGCTTCAGCAGGGACAAGCTCTGTGAGCACTGAACCACTCTGCAACAGATATAGGGAGTATAGGGAGCCACTCAGGCCTCCAACTCAGATCACGAGGAAGCAGCCATATTGGGTAGTTGTGGGGAAATTGTCTTCTGAGTGAACAAGGTGAGAGTGAGGGAAGAGGCCCCTGGGATTGAAAGGAGAGTCTCAGAGAATCTGCTCACTCCCAGGTCACACAGCGGGTCCTGCTCCACCACACGCTAATAGTAGGACCTCTGGCAAGTCACTTAGTGACCTGGTGGCATCTTTCCCCAAGTGTGAGTGCACCGTTACAAACTGACAAGTGATAATCATTACTCCGGCAGCTTTCACTTCCTGAGACACAGGGCTTGTGCTTTCCATGTCTTTGCTCACTCACCCTTCACAGCATCTCGATCCATCCTCGGCCTCCATGCCCCACCCCAGGTTGTAGATAACGAAATGCAGGTTCAAGATGTCAACTATCTAGGCCAAGGCCACCCCCTGGTTAGGCAGCAGAATTGAAATTTAATCCCAAATCAGGCTGCCTCAGAGGCCCTGCTCTCACATTGCCTCAGTGCTCTAGGTCAAAGTGCTAGTATTTCAAGCTCGATGTTCAGTTCCACTGAAACTCAGGCCTATTGGCAACAAGATGCAGCTACAACTAGTGGGTAGGGCACAGACGAGGAAGGCTGAGAGAAGACAGAGTGGAGGAGACTCAGTGATGGAATAAGCGTGTGGTTCTCCCTCTGGAAGCCTAAGAGGGAGGTGGCTGTGTCTTGGGGCTGCTGCCCTGAGATCCTGCAGGAACCAGGAGGCTGAAGCCCTTGGTTGTGTCACAACCTCAGGATATCTGCTTGGTTAACCACATCCAGAATAAATAAAAGGCCCCAAGGCATATGCGATGTCTGCACCAAAGCAAAATGCATTTACAATCATTTCGTTCCAACTTCAGGGAGGCAACTGCTCCAAGTCTCTGACAGGGAGGCAAGCAAAGCCATCTCGGTCTCCGTGATGTCTCTCTTTGACATGTAAACATCATCAGCTTTTTCTTTATTTAGCGAGTTGCTTTTATTTCTTGTTTTAGTGAAAGTAAAAATAAAAACACACACACAGCATTTGGGAGGTCTACGTTCACCCTAACTTTCCCAGAAGCTCTGAAATTCCTGAACCCTTAATTCTCTCTCCATGGGGATTTTAGGGAGCTGAGCCTAATGGCTTCGAAGGGGTCACTGTACCTGCCTCCCAGGGTTGGTGGGAGGATGAAATGTGACTGGAACATGGAAATAAATTCTAAAAGCAGCAGATCCACATTTGTGATGGGTATGGAATAGGAGAGCTGCAGAGGCACCAGCCTCATGTCCACAAATAGGTCTGGTTCTCTGGTCTTCCAGAGTGGAGTGGCACTGTCCTACCATTTTTGAAAATAGAAGTGGCCATTGCTTTGGCCAGTGAAATGGGAATGGGAATGTAGACTGTCACTTCTGGATGGAAGCTTAGTGCCAGTGTGAGATCTACCTATTCTTCTTCTCTCTCCATGTTCCAGATAGTGGCTGCTCAGAGGTCCCCATCTAATTTGTGACACTCGTGTAGCATAGGGCAGAAATAAATCTTTATTTGTTTGAAGCTACTCAGAGTTTTAGGATTGCTCATTCGTGCACCAAACCCTACCTGTCCTGACTCTAACCTCCTGCAACCTACACAACTGTTGGTGGTCCACAGAGGCTCAGTGTGAAAGGTACCTGGCTCATCCTGACCCCTCTGATGGTGTCCATGCTCCTCCTCCACTGCCCATTCTCCACATTACAGCTAGAGTCCTTTTTTAAAAGATTTTATTTATTTCTTTTTAGAGAGGGAAGGGAGGGAGGGAGAGAGGGAGAGAGAGAGAGAGAGAGAGGGAGAGAGAAACATCAATGTGTGGTTGCTGGGGGTCATGGCCTGCAACCCAGGCATGTACCCTGACTGGGAATCGAACCTACGACACTTTGGTTCACAGCCCGCGCTCAGCACACTGAGCTACGCCAGCCAGGGCTGCTAGAGTCATCTTTAAAGTCACAAAGCTGATCACAGCAAGACCCCCCCCCCCCACCTTCAAGGTCACTCTAGACCCTGACACACGATAAAGTTCAAGGACTACATGGACCTGGCTCCAGCTAAGCTCTCTAGTCACAGTTCTTGTTACCTCTTGCTTCATACTTAAAGCCCTATTCAGACCAAAATTACCTTGCTCTTTCAAGAGTGTCAAGCTTTCTCTTACCCCAGGGCTTTGCACATGCTGGTCCCTATACCTAAAGCACTCTTCTCTGTCCCCCTGATTTAACTAACTCCTACACATTATTTGGGCCTCAGATTAGCTCTCACCTCCTCCAGGAAGGCCTCCCTGACTCCCAGGCCAGGTTAGGTGCCTCCGCTCTTACAGGTGGTATCACTGTGTACTGTCTACTTACTTGCAGAGCCACTTTGGGGTGTAGACTTGTGGAAGGCCAGAGCTGTGTTTTGTTTCTAGTATGGCCAGTGCCTATTGCAGTATCGACCACTTGGTAACTATCAAACACTACTGAATGAATGGACAATGAGTCTCTCCACACACAGGTCCTCTAACTGTGGGAGGGGTCAGCAGTTTAATGAGGCAGGGAAGCTTCTGTATACCCCTCCTCTTAACTCTCTGGCTTGAAGGGAGAAGGCAGGGAGTCTGTGGTGATAAATAGAGACCTTCCAAGAGGCTCAGTGGCTGGGACACTTGGAGGGCAGCAGCCTGGGGCCTCCTGGGGAGTTAATGGTTTTCAGAAGCAGTTTGGAAACAAGTCTTACAACCAGCCAAAACAAGGCATAACCTCTTCAGACCCCTCAGTCCCAAGTGCTCAGCTCAGAGAGAGCTCAAAGGGGCTTAATGAATTATTATGTCCACATTTCTTGCTGATAAATGACAGTCTTATGCTCCATTACCAAGTGCTGGTTGTAATATTTAATCAAAGTCTAGTTTCATGCATCGGTTGGTTTTGGAAATAATATTTATGGGTCTGGAATGCCTTCAGCCTTCAGGCACATGGCCGAAGAGAATCATTGTTTTGTAGCTACTGGTCAAGAATATAGGAAATGAGATAAAATAACTTTGAAGTTCATTGCTGCCTGCTCAATGCCAGGTCTTCTACTCAATGTCAGAGATGCCAGGATGGATACAAACTAGTTCCTTAATATGCAGGACCCCTCTCAGGTCCAAACCTTTGCTCCCTGGTGCTTCTGTCCTCTCCCAAACCCAATTCATCATCCCATCAGTTCAAGTTCTGCTTCCTCCAGAAAGCCCTCTGTGACCAACCCAGCCCCCAGGGAGGTCAAGCTATAAGCTCAGCTTGCTCTCAGCCCACCACACATGCACATGCTGTAAAGGCTGAATTTTACCCTTGGAAATCCTGGCCATCCACATTGCTGTGGCTTCCCTGGGTTTGCTTTTCGTCCCTCTACTTCTCATCATTGTTGGACACCTACTGGTGTTTGTGAGAGTCCATTTGACTGAACAGAATTGAATTTATAGCCTTTGGATCTTGAACACAAAGTTTAAAATTGATCTATTATAAATCACTCCCTGAATTTTACTCTTTTCCCTATGCTCCCTCTTTCAGTGAATATGCCCAATCAGACACCTGGAAGTTATTTATGAGTCCTCCCTTTGCCTCATTCATTCATTCATTCATTCATTCTTTCTTTCTTTCTTTCTTTCAACAATTACCAAAAAAGAGAGAGAGAGAGAGAGAGAGAGAGAAATAGAGGTATTATCTGCTTACTGACTGTTAAGCATGTGCTAGGAGCTGAGGACAAACTGTGGTGAATTAGCCAGAAGTAGTCCAGTGGGATTTTACCTTCTGTATGTTCAAATGGTTTTTCTCCTCTACATTCACAAGGCCACTGCCCTGGTCTGGCCCTCTTCCTCTCTAACAGGCTTCTAACCAGTCCACTGCCTCCAGCCTTCTGTACCTGCACACCTTCACCATCACACCTGGTCAACGGTTTGGAGAATGTGGAAGTGGGAGTGGGGTGGGGTGGAGAAGCTGGGGGAGAGCTCACAGGGGCTAGCTTCTAGCTCACTATGTGAACTCAGCTAAGTCTTTCCCTCTTGAGGCTTCAGTTTAATCAAATGTGAAGTGGGTTAATAATCCACACCTTCGTGTGGGTCTACCTCCAAGGCAGATCTGATCTGAAAGAAATAACAGAAATAATTTACTGAACAGCTCCAGCACATTATAGGTGTTAACTCAATCCTCCCAACAATCTGAGGTGGGCAGCTGTTCCTATACTACTATTCCCATTTTGCAACAGGGAAACTGAGGCTCAGAGAGATTCAGTGGCTTGGCCCAGGTCACACAGCTCTAAGAGGTAGAAATGGGACTCCATACACACTACTGACTAATCCGCAGCCCCAGATCTCTTAACTTGGAGATTTCACGAGCTCTCTCAGTCTGTGAGGGTGTCCTCACTATGACTAATAGCTTTATTTGCAGCTTTGAGCAGGGTGGGGCTGGTGAGTTATGACTCAGTTTCCCCTAAATAGAGAACAAGAGACACTCTGTCCTAGGAGGCAATCACGCTTAAATCTATGGTTTGTCAAAATGTTTTCAGATGCTTCACCACAATCGAAAGTTGTGAAAGCCCCAGGGGGTGATTACAGGATAAAGCCAATAAAACAGCCTTCACCTGAGCAGAGCAGGTGGATCTTGCCAAGGGCAAGCAGTGCCAAAACGGGGGTATTGCTGTAGACAGAAGCACCCTGGGGACATGGGCCTGCTTCATCTCAAGGGTGGAGGATGGTGCAGAAAGGGTCAATCAAGAGAGGAGGGGGCCAGGTTCTTGTCTCCCAGAACTGCCTTTCGGTTCCTCCCCCCACACCAGCCCTGGGTGCTCCCCGCCACCTCCAGCAGCTTCCTCTCTCATTAGGATTTCTCTGACAACCCCAAGGATTTACAACGTGAAATGTTTCCATTTCCCTGACATGATGTCTCCGCTTCAAAGCGCCCGCGCCTGCCCTCCGGAGCCCGGGATGGCGGTGATTTTGAGAGGGAGACAAATGAATCAAGGGGCTGACACCCATCCCTTTCTTTTCCCCCCATAATACATCTGTTTATTATTGAACAGGGGCTTGCATGGTTCCGTGATGAATTGTCTTCTCCTCCGTAGCCATGTCCCCAGACGGCTGGGCAGGCTGAAGTGTCTTCCAGGAGCATCTGCTTTTGATCTCTGGTCCTTTTAAATCTCGGGTTAAAATCTTTAGTTTGACGGGTCTGAAAGGCAGTTTCTAGCAGCAAAGGAGCCTTAAAGCCCTCAGAGAGGATCATCTGGGTTCTCTCCAGAGAGAGCCCCACGGGATCCCCTCGGACAGGCTGAAAATAGAGCAATGGGCCTCTCTGCCCAGAACAAGCGCCCACTTAGGACCTGAAGGCACCATTCTCACCTGCAGGCGTCGTGTCCCTTGGGACCCCAGCAGAACAGGGCTTGGGCTGCTCCTCCCACCTCTGGGCTCAGGGCTGCTTGGACATAGGCTGAGCCTGGTCCCCGGGTCTCCTCTGAAATGGCACTTCTTTAGGGAGGTTGCTCTTGACTACCTCCAAATGGGGCCTCCTGCTCACCAAACCCAGGTCCTTTTCTTCCTTGAACCCAGCTACACTGCCTTTCTGGCTTCTTACAGGTGGGTAATGCTTCTGGCCAATGGAACACAAGGCCACTTGCAAGCCTGGCCATAAAACCCTCCCCTGTGTGATCTCTGTTGTCCCCTCCCACAAATGCTCCCCAGGTGTCCCTGTCTAGGGCAGAGCCTCGGTCCACCTGGGTCCCCTGACTTTCCCCTTGACCCACCACAGACACCCACACTGGGACTGTGAAACCCCTGAAATTTGAGCTTTGTTGTCACAATTGTTAGTGTTGCTCTAGGTTTGGTCCCTGAGGAATGCAATGCCCTCCAGTCCCCCACCCCAGCCCCCTGTGCTCTCAGCACCCTTGATATTTCATTCTCTGGAGAATGTGTGTGATGTCTGTGTCTCCCACTATACAGCGGGGACTGTCTCTCCTTCATCACTGCAGATGTGGGCTCAACACAGCACCTGGCACAGAGCACAGACCCCAGGGACAGCTGTAGGATGATTGACTGACTGGGTGATGGTGATCCTTCTGAGACCTACAAGGGTACTGAGGTGGCAGTATCAGTGGAAGCTGTCTGGAATGTGAAGCCAGGACTCCTGCCATGTAGGAGCTGAGAATCTGGTCATCTCATGTCACTTCTTTAAGCCTCAGTTTTCCCTATCTGTTAACTGGGTACTTGTGGGACCGAATAAAGGATGGAGGGTATGTGGGACTGCCAAGCACAGTGTGTGCTCAAGTCACATTAGTGGCAGGTGTTATCAGTAGATGATCAGAATAAGACCCAGAGAGGCCTCACTACTAGGTCAAAGGTCTGCAGCTGCTGAGAATCAGTGACCATCAACTCAGTGGGAATATTACTATGGAGGTCTCTGGAGTCCTAAACCAGGGTGCTTCTACCTCCACACAGCTTTCCTGACCCCTGGGGACGGAGCTCTGGAGACAGGCAGCACCAGCTGAGCCACCTCAGGCATGACCTTCACCCTCTCTGAGCCTCAGCTTCCCTGTTAGAAATGAGGGGGATGGCAGGCACATCTTAAAGTTGCCATGCAGACCACAGTGTCTGACCTGGAGGAAGGCCTTCGTGAACTCACTTATTAGCTCTCTCTAGTGTCTGAGCTTTTTGTCTAAGTTGCTGAATGTCTCTGCCTGAGTCTCCTTGACCTCATCTGTACGTGATGCCCTGCCTACCTCACCAGCCCGCTGTGACTGCCAACGCAAGCATGGTATCACTCTGTCTGCTACCTAGGTGAGCGGTTAACACCAACAACTGTTGTTAGTGGGGATGATGATATCGGTAGCGGTGGCTGAATGTGGTAGAAGTAACTAGCAGAGGTGGACCACGGGACCGGAAGTGTGGGTGGCACCAGCAGCAGTGGTTGTTAGGCTGGAACCACAGTGAGGGGGAGGGGGAAGGGCAAGAGTCCTGAGAGCCCCAGAAGCTGGGTTTGGACTGCGGTGGGCAGCCCTGCGACCCTTGGGTCATGAGGGTAATGGCAGTGGCAGTTACAGTCAGAATGGCAGCAGTGAGAAGCTGGTGGCAGAAGAGGTGACAGAGGTGGTTACTGTGCTCAAGCCATACCGGCTTCCCTTCTGTTACCAGGCCCCTTGCAGCCTGCTTTCCTGGGAAATGCCTGTGTCACTGTGGCCCTCCCCGAAGGTCAACCATCTACGGTGTGACCAGGTGGTGAGGGAGCATTTCCTTCAGGCTCCTGCTGCTGGGTGAGCCCAGGTGTCCACAGGTGACTGGGCATGACAGGTGAGCCAGCAGATCCAGGGATCTGACAATCCAGGCCTGTCTGCCTAAGGCCTCCTCAAATGTTCACCCAACAGGAGACTTCTTCTACCAGCCTCTGAGAACTCCTAAGCAAACTTAGGTGTTCTTCCCTCCACTGTCCCTTCACACTCATGGGTTCACTTAATAAATATTCACTGGGGACCTACCATGGCCCTAGGGAAGAACTGAATGGTTGTAGCAGCTTCAAAAAGGCTACGGTTAAGGAGGAATCTCCTGTGCACTCTGTTTCCAGAAGCATGTTGCTGTCCTGGGGATGTTCACATGGCTGTCCTTAGTGTTCTTAGAGTCTGGTCCAGGACACACTCCGTCGCTGGGTTTCTTTCCTTCACAGACATTCTGGAATAGCTACCATGGAAAGGCAGAGGGGGTAGAGGTTAAGAACCACTGCCTGGGTCCCAATCCTATCTCTCTATGATCATGGGCAACTTTCTTAATCTCTGCTCTAGTTTCTTCAACTGCAAAATGCAGGTACTAAACTTTGGTCACAGAGCAGACAGCAAAACAAAGTTCTAGCTGTCATACAGTTTACATTTTAGTGAGGGAACATATGAAAAACATACAAATATACATGCCAGGCAGTAAAATGTGTCAGCTGGGAGTGATAGGAGGGTGTAGAGACAGTGACAGAGCTGCTATGCAGGTACGGAGGCCTTCTCTGAGAATGTGACATCTGAACAAAGGCTTGGGTAAAATGAGGTGTCAGCCATGTGACTACCTGGGGGAAATGGGTTCCAAGCAGAGAAAGTGGCAAGTGCAAAGGTCCTGAGGCAGGAGGAAGAACAAGAACCAGCGTAGCTGAAGTGAGTAAGTGAGGCGGCTAGGAAATGAGGGCAGACAATGCAGAAGCTTTCAGGTCACAGTAAGAAGTTAGATTTTACCAGTAGAATAGGGGCCAGTCAAGAGTGTTGAACAAAGAAGTGTGAATTGGTCAGACTTAATGTTTCAAGAATCACTCGGCTGCTGTGTGAAGTGTAGACACGGGGGGTGGTGATAGAAGGGCAACAGCAGGGGATCAGCTAGGAGGCTACTTACTACACACAACCGTGGATGGTAGCTTGAGTCATGGTACAAAGTGGGAGAGGTGGTGAGAAGCAGGGAGATCGTGGGTGTATTTAGAATGTAGAGAAGCCACAATCTGCTGGCTGACCAGCTGTAGGGTATGAAAGAATGCAAGCATGCAAGATGACTCTGAAGCTTTTGGCCTGAACAACTGGCAGAATGGAGCTGCCATCTGCTAAGCTGAGAAGCCTGGGTGAGAACCAGGACCGGGATGCAGGGACAGTGAGAAATCAACTGTTCGGTTCTAGTGCTGCTAAGTTTGAGATGTGTGTTTGCCGTCCAAGTGGAGACTCTATCAGCTGATTGGATATATGAATTCAAGAGTTCATATGAATGGAAAATTTGAGCTGAAGCTATAAATGTAGACCTTGGTATAAAAATAAAAACGGGGACATGCAAATAAAGTAGAGAAGAATGCTGAGGACGGAGCCCTGGGACCCTCCAAAGTCAGGTCAGGGAGACGAGAAACCAGCAATGGAGACTGAGAAGGAACAGCCTGTGAGGTAGGAGAGCCAAGTGAGGGTGACGGTCTGGAAAGTAAGTATTTCAGGAAGGGAGGTGTGCTGATAGGTTGAGTGAGATGAAGGCTGAAGAGCGACCACCAGATTTATCAACATGAGCGTATGGCTAGGTGATAACAGCTGGAGGAGGAATCACCTCGTCTGGAGGAAGCGGAAGCCATAACCTGAATGCAGACCATCTCTGGCTCCGGGAGGGCCGGTGCAATGAAACAGCGGGTAGGAACCAAGTCTCTGGTTTTAGGGCCTTGAGAAGTGCAGTCTGACATGCAAAGCTTTTAAAATTTTATGAGGGCATCCAGAGGTATAGGGAAGGGATAAAAGGTAAGCTGGTGGGGACTGATTTATGCTCACAGTGGAACTACATAAAAGGTACCAGGGGTTCTGGGCACCCTGCAAAAGCCACTGGGAGGTCAGCAGTGGAACTCCTTCCATGGAGTCCACAAGGAACGTCGTCTGGCCAGCTGGCTCCTTGGCCAGTGGACATGCGTAACCTCCCCAGGTTACCAAGAGGAGTGGATACAGTGACTGATTTCTTAATTATTTTTTTGTTACACAATTTGATTTAGTTGATCACATATACAATTTTAAAACACCTGAAGAAGATTTGTTTTCTAGGAATTGTCCCCCTCATTCCAGCTCCTGGCTTGACATGGGACAGAGTGCTTTCCGAGGCACTTCCAGGAGGGCTGGCCAGAGGGAGTGGCCTGCAATGCAGAAGTCAGGGCTGGGGGTACATTCTCGAACCATCACTTACTGGCTGGGTGGTGTTGGGTGAATAGTGCAGCCTGGTTGAACTTCAGTTTCCTAGGTGTCATCTTTTCATAAAAGCTTAAGTCATGCCCACCCTTCCCCAGGCTGGCGCACGTCCCCTTTATCGCTCTGCTCCTATCACATTTTGCCCAGCTCTTTAATTGACAGATAGCCTGTCAACAGCTTGACTGTAAGCTCCTTGAGGATAGCACCTGTGTTTAACTTGTCGCTGTGTACAGTGAAAAAAAAGTCACTAAATACACAGTTGCTGAATAAAGGGACAGTTGTGACCTCCCCAGGGTTATTCCAGAGACTAAGGGAAAGTCTGAGAAAGTCCTATCCATAGCGTGACAGGCCAGGGCTCAGCAATGTTGGTGAGTTGCCTGGATTCACTGGAAGGAGGGACTCGAGTTCTGTGCAACTACCCTGGATGCCCCAGGATCCTGGCTTTGGCATGGAGTCCCTAAAAGTGATTTTGGGGAGACAATGGTCTTTCAGGCCTGGCACTGTCTTCAGAGTTGAGGACAGGTTCCTCATACACCAACCCTCCCAAAACACCTGCTGTGGATTCACCCTCTGAGTATTAGCAGTGCTCCTCCTTGAACTTGCTTATATTTTCAGCCTGTATTCATTCATTCATTCATTCATTCATTCATTCATTCATTCACAGTCCTTTTTTCCTTCAATGATTCTAATACTATTACTGAGTGTTTGCTGTATGTGGTGCACTGCTCTGCATGCTGTAGTGCAGTGAGGTAGGGATGTTGTGCACACACAGCAAGAACACTTGAGGCTCTATAACTGAGAGCCAAACTGCTGGCTCTGACATTTAGCAGTGAGACCTCAGACAAGTTTCTTAACTTCTCTGTGCCTCAATTTCCATACCTGCCTAATGGAGATATAATGGCACTAACCTCCTTGGGTTTGAAAGGATTAAATGAGTCAATCATATAAAGTGCTTTGAACAGCACCTGACACATAACATGTGCTCAACAGAAACTGGCCAGTCTCACAGCAGTGAACACGACAAATCCCTGTCCTCACAGGGGGATGGGACAGACAACAGGCATGTAACACAGAGCTACATAATGCCCAGTAGCAACAAAGAACACCAGGGCAGGATAAGGGAACAGAATGTGACCAGTGTGTCCTGCTGGAGATACTGTGGTCAGGAAGGCTGTCAGGGGAGTGAGGCTTCTAGGCAGAGAGAACAGGGAGTCCAGAGGCCAGGCACCCAGGCACTGTAAGCCTGTCTACAGGAGGAAGCATGCCTTTCTTTTATTTCCTCTATACTCCCTTTCTCCAGCTCTCTAGAGCACTGGTTAATAACAACAGAGCCCCCTGCTATTCCAGCTCACCTTGTCTTCTCATGGCTCTCTTCTCTAGATCCCACCCCCACCTTCATCTTTCCCCAAGCCCATGGAGGTCTCATCCTGGACAGGCAGGGCAGAGTGGTGGAGGGCCAGGAGCCGGGGCCCTTGGGCTTCTGCTTGGCCTTATTTATGCCCTCTGTGAAGTGGGGGGACTTGTGGTTCCGTGGTCTCCAGGGTGGCCCCAGAAGCAGACATAGAAGGAACCTCAAGCACAAGTGAATTCCACGAAGGGCATGTCACTTGCGGTTTTGCTTCCATGTAGCCCCTGGAATGGGGTGAAATGATGGAAGAGGGAGCTTCCAGGCTGTCACTGGCCATATCACCTGGCAACTGCACGTGGAGGGAAAAGGCTCTGGGCCCATCCTGCACCATGGAGAACCTCGCGGTCAAGGAGCTTGGGGAGCAGGCTGCCTGGTTTTTCTATAGGTATTTTCTGAGCACCTAATGTGTATAAGAGTGCCAGGGCTGGCGGGGCCTCAGAGAAGCAGGAGAAGAGGGGGTCTCTGTCACATCTCCAGCTGGGAAGGCAAGACTCTTAGCTCTTGAATTTGAATGCCAGCTTTACCACTTACCCAGTGTGAGCCACTGGAAGTGACACCTCCCCACTTTGGGCCTCACTGTTCCCATCTGAAAAATGAGAGCAATAATAATCCCTGCTCATTCTGCCTCAAGCAGCAGAGGGCTGACCAACCATAGTGATAAGAGTGACATTGTCTATTTTCTCATGTGCCCCGAGTGTGACAGCCCTGTGTAAACTTCAAAGGCCACCTGAACCAGAGGAGTATTCCTGCATAGCACAACTGTGGGGTCAGAGACCTCAGTTTCAGATTGAGCCCTACCATCTGCTAGTTGTGTGTTCTTGGGTAGTTCACATCTTAACTGAGTCTGAATTTTAGCATCTGTAATGCAGGCTCTTGGGACAGCTGTGAAGATTAACTGAGAAATGTGTGCGAAAGGCTTCATCAGGAACTAGGAGAAGACTGGCAGGATTGGCAGCTATTACACTTGATATAATTGTCCACCAGGGGCTAAAGGGTCCGCTCCTTTGTCGTGGAATGCTGGGACCCGAGGTTCTACAAACACAGCACAGTGAGGGCGTAAGGAATTCCCTCCATTCAGGATTAGGCTCTGGGGACACCCAGCACTGGAAATATTTGAAATTCGGGGTCATGCTGGTTTTGCATGGGACATGTGACCAACTTTGCCTTGAAGACAAGGAGCACCTGGCCATGCAGAAGGAGCACTGAGGCATGCTGGCTGCCTTCTCAGACTGGCAGCTTTTGCAGGAAGGGAAGGTAGAATTCAGCAAATTAAAAAAAGGGCCAGAGTGCATTGAGGGAGAAGGACAGGGCTGCTACACTGTCCTCAAGTAACCCAGCTTCATTTCAGGGTGAGGGCAGGCTCGGACTCCATTTATTTATTATTTGTGGTTTTTTTCTCAAATCTGTCACTTTTAAAAACATTTCATTGACATAAACAATACATTAAAAAATATGCAGCTGTCGCAAGTTACAGCTGGACAATGACATTAAACCAGTACCCAGCTCAAGACACAGAACATTATTGATCACATGTTTCCCCAGCGTAACCACTATTCCAGCTTCTAAAGCCATTGTTTAACTTTCCCTGTTTTTAAACTTTATATGAATGGAGGGTACAGTGGACATTCTTTTGTATTTGGCTTCTCTTGAAAAAGCCTCAATATTTGGTTTGTGATTATTTATATTATTCCATGCAACTGTGGTTCATTCATCCTCACTATTGTATCATATCCATTGTGAGAATGTGCCATCACTTATTTATCCATTCTATTGTGGATGGACATTGTGCAGTTTCCATTATTAGCTGTTATGAATGAATAGTGGTGTTAAGAGTATTCTTGTATGATCTTTTGGTGACTATATGTAAGTGTCTGCCCACCCCCTCCATGGGGGAGTAGAGATCCCAGGCCGGGGTAATACTTCTGCCTGGCTTTAGTAGATCCTGACAAAGTGGTTGTACCAATGTGTATCCACCCATCGCCTGTTAGAGTTCTAGCTGTGAAGGAAAGAACAAGAAATGAGCAAAGTATGTGGATGTGGAAGTGAGCATGGTGTGTCACTCATTCTGCAAAGAATTTGGGGCACTGCCTAGATGTATAACCTGTGGCATGTACTAAGGGCACAGACATGGTTCAGATGCAACTTGAGCTCAGGGCGATGGCCAGGCATGACCACAAAGAACCAGAATACCAGGTAGGAAGGCCTCAGGGGAAAGAGTTGAGTCAATGGAAGGACTGAAACAAGGCTTCTGACCTCCTGCCTTGTCACCTACCACCCTGTTCTACTTCAGGCTTGTCTTGACTTACGAGGTTTCTAAACATGCATCTTAGAGGCTGGAAGATACTCAAAGAGCTCTCAAGAAAAAGTCAGCTCCTGTAGCCCTTGCCTCATCCCAAGGATGTAGAATGGACACTCTCCAGGGAATTCCCAGGAGAGGGAGACTTGCGTTTCAATGTACAATCCTCATCAGAGCTCAAGCCCCACATGCAGATACAGAGGATGAGGTCAGGGAGAGCAGACGGTCTCATGCCAACCACTCACCCCAACCCCAGCCCAACATCCATTTCTCACTGAAGTTACCATAAAGCACAGCCTCTATCTGGTCACTTCATATGAGCATTGCAGTGAGCTGTGGGTTGCTCTGTTGAGCAGAGGGAAGCACATACATTTCCAAGTTCAATAACCCTGCTGCCTGGTAGTGAGTGCCCTGGGACTGCCCAGCCCTGGGCCCTGCCATCCCCTCCCACCACAGTTAGAGAAAGACTCCTTGTTGAAGAGAGGAACTGGTAAGGCTGCCTCCATGTCTTGCTCCCCGAAGACCAGGTGTTTTACTCGGCAGCAAACCAGAGCTGTCCTGGAACCAACGTTGTTCAGACTTCGTCACCCCGTCCATCACCCTGGCTTGGCTGCAGGGCCCGAGGTGCCAGGAGATGGAGTTCACTCCTCATTTATTTTCAGCATTCCCCTCTGGGGAACCTGAAATAAAAGTTTCTTGTAATGACAGTGCCAGGAAGCCCTTGGGTGATCGTCTCTGCTGATGGGGACCTAGAGGGCAAAGATTCCCACAGGTACTACTGCTGGGGAAGGTAGGGCAGGGATGAAACTGGAGAAGAACCCATGCTCCCCCCTACCTGCTGGTACCACTGTTGCCTTTCTGCTGGGGCCTGCCCATATCCCCCATCACGGGGACTGGCCCCGGCAGTAGAGGGGAAAAACTACCTGGTGCTCCAGCCCAGGCTACCATTCCAGCCATGGCTGTCAGGGCACTGCGCCCACACTGGGCTGCAGAGGGGCATGTTGTGATCTCCAGTCCCAAACCACAGGCCGTCCCTGCATCTGTCAAGTGCGATCTCTCCTGGGCCCCTGCCGGCCCCTCCAAACAAGCTATCTTTATGAAATGAAATGACTACCCTTCATATATTAAAATAACACCTCCCCAGGAAGGACCTCACGTCAGGGCTGCTTCACAAAGGGACATTCACAGGCTGGCAGAGGAAAGCTGGTGGAGGCTTGGCGCAGGGCCCAGAGGGAAGAGAGGATGGGGAGCCTGGGGCTCTGGGGTTACAGACAGGAGGGTGGGTTAAGGGGAGGCAGAGATGGGGGCTATGGAGACTCAAGGCTGACAAAGAAACTCTGGGTTCAGCCAGGTGGTGCAGCCCACTCCCAGCTGATGAGGCAGGCTGGGGCTCCCTTCAAGTACAACCCTGGGCATGGCTGTTTCCAGCCTGGTTCTTCATGCTATCCATGGTTTGAACTACCTAAATGTGCCCCCTGGAATGCAAGCAGGGACCCTGGCCAGGAGGTGGGGGTAGAAGACATTACAGATGCCAGGCCCTGCTTCCCAAAGACCCTGTAGGAAAAGTGGGCATAGAGGCTTAGCCCGTGGGCCCACAGAAATCAGGTGGGCTTGGCTCCAGAGTCTGGGCTGGCTGGACTGTCTGCGTCCTGCCCATGGGCTGAGTTCGCCCTCTCTGAGGCCCTTCCACCCCTCAGCCTGGGAATGCAGCTCTAGATTTAGATCAAACTGGGGTTGGATCCTGGTACTGCCTCTTCTTGGGCCAGAGATTACATCTGCCTTGGCACCAGTTTCCTCACCTGAAATGTGGGCACCATGCACCTAATTCAAAAGATTTGTCATGATGGTTAAACAAGAGGGCATCAGTAAAAGTCGTGCATGTAGTAGGCTCTCAGTGTTGGTCTTCTTTCCTTATGCTCTGCCATGTATTAAGATTTTAAAATAAGATATATATATATATATCATAGCAACCTGTACAAAATAAGTGTTAGGTGTTGATCTTATACAAGGAAAGAGAACTGAAATTTACTGTTACCCTAAAAGGATTTCCTTCTGTGTTTACTCTGCCCCTGATTCACTGAATAATCACAATACACAGGTGTATCAGCACATTTTTGTTGAATGAATGAATGAATTAATGAGCAAATGAAGGAAAGAAAGAATTCATGTATGAAAGCACGTGGTCCCTACTTTGGACAGGTAGTGCTGGTGAGGGACGTGGAAAGGAAATTCCTCAGTCAGGGACTGTGATGGTTCTGGAGCCCGGAGCCCCAAACCCTAATGATGTCTGGGACACAGACCTGACCTCCCCTATCCCAGAGATGGTGGCCCCCAACCCCTAAGCTTGGGCCACTCTGGTTCTCCCTCTGATAACGGCCACCACCCTCTCACTTACCAGATGCCATTAGAACACGAATGATGTGTGATGAGATCTGATCTGAGGTTCCCATTTCACTGACCTCAGCATGGCAGAGGTTGCCCTGGAGGTACAGACAGAAAAAAAGCAGAAAGAGGAGAGACCTAGGGAGCTAGGGTCCAGCTCAGGGTCTGAGGGGAGCCAGAAAGGCTCAGCCAGCACAGTCATGGAGGCGTATGTGCTCTGCATCTTCAAGGGGACTTCTGAGGCCAGAAAGAGCCTTGCTGGTAACACAGCCCTCGCTCCCATGTTGGTAGTTCTGGAATCCAAAGGCCTGAAGAACCACAGGCCTTCAAACTTATATGAGTCTAGAATCTTTTTTAAAGCAAAATTAATAAATATTTAATTAAATATCTACAGAACCATAATGTTGTCAACCATACAGTCTTGATTTGTCCCACCTTTTGTGAACATGGAAGTTTTGCTGCACCACTATTTATGTATGACTGTGGGTGCTGCTCCATGCCCCAGAGAATTGTGAAATGATAGATGGATATGTACCATGTTTTGGGCTCTAAAATCCAAAAAGTATGAATTCTGAAATGAATGTGGCCTCTAGGGTTTTGGATAAGGGATTGGGAATCTGCTTTACTCAGTTGTAGATTTCTTTAATTGCTTGTTCATTCATTCATTCATTCATTCAGCAGGTCTTTGCTGCCTTCGGCATGTACTTTACCCTTCTGCTGTCAGAGAAGGTCCTCACTATGTACTTATTCATTGGCAAGCATCCCCTGA
The DNA here is from genome assembly GCF_004126475.2 of Phyllostomus discolor. NCBI lineage: Eukaryota > Metazoa > Chordata > Mammalia > Chiroptera > Phyllostomidae > Phyllostomus > Phyllostomus discolor. The sequence continues at coordinate 33,446,666 of NC_040907.2, forward strand.
CCCTTGCTGGATGTGAGACTCTGGGCTGGACCTAGAGGGGCCCATTCTGCACATCTCTCTGTTGCTGAACTCATCCCGCTGAGCTAGAGTCCTCTGTTTCCATCCAACTTCCACTGCAGGCCAGGGTTCCTCTGCGCACAGGGCTGAATCTTCTTCTGTTTTGGCCAACAGAAGGTGACATGCATATGGATCTCAGCCTGTCAAGTGACCGCAAGGACATCTTACAGACATAGAGAAGGCCCAGGGCCTGCCCACTGAGGCACTCATGCATGCCTGGATAAGCAGGTCACCCAGAGTGGGGTTTGGAGGAATCATAGACCAGTAGGGCAGACAGGGCCTGCTAGCACTTCTAGTCCAGCCCCTTCAAGCACTTTGATCCCCTCAGTCAAGATTGTGCCAAGGTCAGCTGGACAGCACTGAGACCCACTCCATTACACACAAGGCCAATTACAAAATACTCTGCTATCTGGTAAGAGGAAATCCTCTTTCCTGGCATTCTATGCATGACTCTCAGGAGCAATGAGAGATGCAATTTGTTATAGTGAGGGGAGAATCAAGGAAGACTTTCTGGAGGAAGTACCATAATATTACAGAATTTTGAAGAAAGAAAAGAGTTTTGATAAGCCCTGCATGTTTGTGCAGTAGTCCTGTGTATGTGTGTTGTGTGTGTTTATGTTGTGTTTGTGTGGTGGGTAGACACAGTATTCCGAGGGAGGCACTTAGGAACAATGACGAGCCCTGGCTGTGGAGGACAGGGTGGTGCAGCCCCAGATCCCGCTTCAATGAGGGAATTGTTGCCCCAGCTACTGGAAATGCAGCTCTCAGAATTCAGCCTTTAACTGCCAGCCCCTCAGGGCCTGCCTTAGCCTCAGGCAAAAGTCCTGTCCTTCCTTCCAGGAGTACCCCCATCAAGTGATGAATTGGAACAGGTGTATAAAGTCCTACGCTTCAGCACGGAAAGGTGTTCACGCCTGCACCTCTTCTGCCTAATATGCTTCCTCCCCAACCCTTTTCCCAGACAAACATGTTGATCCCAAGAGCCTACTTAACAAAGCCTGGGCACACAACACTGCCTCAGAATCTGCTTCCCAGAGCCCTCAACCTGTGACACTAGAAATTTCAAAAGAGGGGACATGAGGGGACTATTGGAACACAAGACTGAAGAAGTTGGCATTAGGCACCCTGCCCTTCAAATTATAGGACCTGGCCAGCCCCAACTGCCCCTGTCTTCCAGCAGACTTAGGGTTCTTAGCACAGGGTCAGCCTGCTCTTACAGGAGTTACAGTGGTAAAGCTGTGAGTTGGTATGAGCCGAGCATGTGCCCTTTGCCAGGCACTGCATGCCTGTTATTTAACAGGATCTTCACAACAGCTCCGCTAGCAGGTATTATAACTCCTTATTCTTACTAGATGAAGAAACTGAACACACTGGAGAGGTCCAGCAACTGCCCCAACCATGCAGCTCAAAAATGGCAGAGCCTGGAATTGAATGCATGCCTGATTCCCAAGTTTGTGTTTTTTTCCAAAGGTGGCCTCCACCCTTCTCAGAGCAGAGGCACTGTGATCTCTAAGACCCAAACCTAGCTCTAATTGTTTGAGTTCTCTAAGTGGAGGAAGTGAAAACCTAGTTTTCTTCTCTTTCTACTCAGAGCCCATCTATGGCCAGGGTCAAGGCTGAGGCTGTGGCTGGGGTCAGGTGTGTGGGGGAGTTTGGGTTCAGTCTGAGACTGTCCAACAGCATTTTTGTCTCTAAAATTAACTAACCATGACCCTGCTGGAGCCATCCTGCTCTCTCAACCCAAACACCATCTTTTAAGAGAGAAAGAAAGCAGGAAGGGGTGGGAGTGGGCACCAAAGAGTAGGGAGACGGATTTGAAGGGGTCCTATTCAACCTTTTATCCATCATCAAAACCCTCCGTCATTAGGATCTCTGTGCCCGTCTGTCCCATAACATTTAGAGACAATCATAAAAGGGAGGGTAATGACCGCAATTACAACTGAAGGACTGCTTTAATGAATATTAAACAGCTTTGAACATCAAAGTATTGACTGAAGTGGAAACCTAATATCTCTCCTCCCAGCCCCTTCCACCCGGAGAAAGGGCAAGGCAGATGGCCTGGCCTTCTGCGGGGCTGTCAGGAACAATTTGCACGAGTCACCAAGTGGCACTTTGAACAAGCCTTCTGCCTAGAGGCCGGCCCAAGAAATAAAGGGATCTGCCATTATCTTCTCTGCAGCAGTCAATCAGCAGGGGAGGAGAGGGGCCATGTCACAGAGGGAATCCAGAGCCCATGAGAGGCAGACAGGGTGTCCCCTTCTAGGGAAGTCTGCTCAGGTCTGACGAGAGGAGCTCCTGCTCAACCTTCACTGCTCAGCAGCCGGGAGCAGGGGCCACCTACCTGGCCAGCCTCCTCTCAGCTTCTCCAGACCTCCCAGGCCCCTTGCTGGTTCTGTCTGCCTGCAAGTCTTCTGCCACAGGACAACCTCCATCCTTCTTGCCTTCACTCATTCATTCAGATAATTAGGGAGCCAAATGAGACAGACTCTGTGCTCAAAAAGTACATAGCCTAATGGTGGAGAAAGAGGTGCAAACAGGTAATTCTGACACAGAGGGATAACCATGTGGCAGACTGATGGGGAAGAGAGGGGAACTCAGGCCAAGGAAGAGTGCAATTAAGGCAGATCTAGGCCTCAGAGCACCCAGAGTTGAGTTAGGGAAGTGGACATGTCTCTCTCTCTCTCTCTCTCTCTCTCTCTCTCTCCCTCTTCCTCTCTTTCTAAAATCAATAAATGTGTCCTTGGCAAGGATTAAAAAAATGAATTTAAAAAAGATAACAAAACACCATGGTTTGTACACTCATCAATCCACTCAAGCAATAGACTTCTCATTTTATCCATTCCTGGATGCTGACTTAAAAGATACCACTTTACTACTAGCAAAACCAATAGTAACTTCGTCAGCTTTCATGTTGGCAGTCTGTGGGGTAAGTGAACTGTGAAAATCTGGGAGGAGGGGCAGTGGGGCTTCTTAGCCAATCAGGGAAGGCTTCATAGAAGAGGTAACCCTGGCACTGGGCATGGAAGGAGAAACTGATTTGTGAGACAAGGAGGCATAGGGCACCCCGGGAACAGACAGCTACTCTACCATGCTAAGCCTCCTCCCTCCTGATTGCCTCCCCCCACTCTTACTCCCCCAACACACCCTGCTTTTCACCAGCCCCCAACCTTGTCCCTGGTATTTGTTGCTCAGGAACTGCCAGATGACTTAGACCAAGCCTCCCACAAGCTGCACCTTCTTGTGTTGGCCCTGGCCAGCCTTCACCAGATGTTTACTGGGGTGGGTGTGGTGTGGTGGACAGGTGTTGTGCTTGCTGCTTTCTCAAAGGACCCTTGTAATCTCCTAGCCTTGACATTACTGAGGAAGCTTCTGATCCTTCTCCAGAGCCCAGGTGCTCAGGTATGTGCTTCTCTTGCAAACGAGGGATCTGACTCACAGAATAAGAGTTCACTAAATAGCTGTGGAATGAATGAGCAGCCTCTGTGTTCCAGCAAATGGAGGTCCAGGGCAAAGCTGACACCCTCCTTCCTCCAGAAAGGAGCCCAGAGGCCCTCACAGGTCACTCAAGGCCCTTTGCAGTCCGTCGCCAGTGACCCTGCAGGCTCCTTGCTGGGGATCCCCAGCCACTCTCTGTTGGATTGTCCAGGGCTGGATTATCCAACTTCCCAATAACGGAAATTCTGATACACCTGCACCACTAACCATACACTGCTGAGCACTTGAAATGTGACTAGTGCAACTGAGAAATTGAATGTTAATTTTGTTTAATTTTAACAAACTTAAATGGCCACATGTTGCTAGTGGCCACACATTCATCATGGCCTCTTAAATGTGCCAAAATTTTTCCTGAGAAACCTTCCCAGGATGAGTGAAATGCCCCTTTTATTCCCCACAGCCCCTGAGCTTCCTCAGGTCACTGCATTCACTGTGTGTAGTGTTGTCTATTTGTTTGTCCATCTCAGCCTCTAGCCCAGTGATGTCTGTGGGAGAGTATTCTCTGAGGGTGTCCATCGTATTGTCTGGGGGCTTCTGCACACTCCTACACTTGGGTGTTCCACATATCCCTATACCTGGGGCTTTTGAATCCCTACTCCTAGGGCTTCTGTATACTTCCTATACCTGGGGCTTCTGCATATGCCTACTCCTGGGGTTTTTGCACAGTCCCTACACCTTGCTCTTTCCCAAGACGGGGCCGGGCCTCTCCTCCTCCACAACTGACTCTCAAGGACTTGGTGGGGCAGCTTTGAAGTGCTGGGCAAAAAAAAAAGGGCTGAGGATCAGTTCTTGGGGCAGAAATGTGTAATGGGGGGCTCCATGGGGTGAAGGAGCTGTGTCTGCTTCATGTCTGTGTCCCCAGCGCCCAGCACAGAGCCCAGCACAGTGATGAACTGAGGAATCTGCGAGAAGTGATGGGGGGAGCGAGGGGCTAGGAGCTACTTGGGGTGGAGTCAGGACTTAAGAGCCCAAGAAAATTATTAGAAGCCAAAGATCCACCTCTGCAGGGTTTTCTGGGGCTTCCTGGCCAGGGCAGTTAGACTTTGGTGGAGAAGGGGAGTTCGGAAATTGGTCTGAAGGCAGGTGGAGGGAGTTCCCTCCCCAAATCCCTCAGGGATGCACATGCCTCCCATTACCATAAATGAGAATGGCTGCTAAACCCCACATTAGGCTAAAAACTTAACACCCAGTAAATATTATTAACCACAGGTACCCCTAATTACCCCCATTGCCCCAGAGGTTCCAGCAGGCCAGGCTGTAGGATTGCCTGCCTCTTCAGGTTGCTCTCCCTCACCCATACTCAAGTACTGAACACAATCTCTGGGCCAGGCCCTGTGCAATGAACCCACAACTCAGAACTCCCTCAGAAGCTTACTCTGCAGAAAGGGAGAGATGGATATTCCTCCAAAACCTAACTGGAGCATAAAATAGCATGAAGCATGTAGAAGAAGCTGCAACAAAGCAATGAAGGGAGATGTTTGTTTGCAATGGGGAAAGAAGGGAAGGCTTCCTGGAGGAAGAGGAATCTGAGCCTGACCTTGAGGAATGGGGAGGCAGGATGTGCTAATGGGTCAGGATCAGTGAGGTCAGTAAAAGACATGGGACCAAAGCTGGGATGGGGGAAGCACAGCGTATAGGAGCAGCAGTGAGGAGTGTATGTATGAAGCACGGGTGGGAGGGAAAGGGGCAGGAGGAAATGAGGGTGGTGTAGTTTGCAGGGTCCACACTGGGGACACATGGCAGAGGAGTTTAGACTTTATTCTGTAGGTGGAGACACCGATATAATGAGTCCTTTCCCATTCTGGGCAAACTCTTACTGGAGCAATCCCCAACCCCTGCAGGAAACCATGCTTCTGTGGTCACAGGAATGGAGCAGGAAGATGCCGCTGCCCCAGAAGTCCTCTAACCTAGAGCCTAGAATATGCCATCAACTCTCTTCAGGGACAACTGGACACAAGAGGGAGGAGGGTCCCAAAAAATCATGTCAACCCACAACCCAGGGGAGGGCTCTCTCCCAGCACTCATCCCTGCCCTCCCCTCTGCCAGAATGCACCCAAACATCTCCCCATCACACACCTGCCTCCGGGCCAGGAACCCCACCATTAGTGCCATGCTTCCACTTGAGTAAGCATTGCCCTCCAGACATTGTATACTCTATTTTCCAAATATTAATTCCTCCCCGTCTCTTCCAATATAACTGAATCTTAATGCTGGAAATCACGTGAATTAAATTTTAGTAAGCTTCCCTTCAGATTAATTAGATTTAATTTAACATAATTTAATTTAACGGAAACCAGTCAACATTCTGAAGCTGGAGCCTGTGGCTTGGAGGACACTAAGACGGAGCATGCCCTCCAGGAGCTCCCAGTCAAAAGGGAGGGAAAGGGATGGGAGCACAAATAACAGTGACCCTAGGAGAAATTGTGACTGCCAGAGCAGAGATCCATGGGGTGAAGGGCACTCAAAAGGTTAAGCCAAGTGAGGCAACACATGTATAAGTGCCTGGTTCGTGCCTGGAGGGTATCATTAAATGTTACTAATTTTATACTCCACTCCTTCATTTTTCTCAAAGGATCCAAGTCTTGGGACACTATGGTGGGAGGAACAAAGAAAACCAACTGCGTGGCCTGGGCATTGGCAGGTGGGGCTGGGGAAGGGGTGTTAGCTAGGTGTCTGAGCAGGAAGCTGCCTGAAGAATCCCCGGACTCCGCCTCCCTCTTTGGGCTGTTTCTGGTTGGTGTCCGCTGAGTAGTCAGCTGACCCTGCATCTACCTGGTTCCTCCAGCCTCTCGTGGCTGCACTTCCATTTCAGATGGAAATCCCTCCTTTCATATCCTTCAAGGTTGACCCCACGTCTCCTGCTCTGTGGCTTTCTATAAACCCTTGTCTTTTTCTTTTGCTACATGTCTCTCTCTCCATCTTTCCTCTCTCCTTCTCCTCTTTCTCCTTTCTTTACCTCTCTTGTTTCTCTCTTCATCCCTCCTGTTAGGCCCTGGCCTCTTTGGTATGTGTCATACTAACATACGTGTTTGGAAGGACTCACCTCACATCTCCAACATTAAACCAGTTTCAGAGGGAAAGAGAGGGGTGCAAGAAATGGCTTTAGTTCTGGGGAAGGCCCACCTCCTGGCTGTCACACCCTACCTTACCAGCCCTTGGTCCCCATGCATGCCACTCTGAGATGCAGGCACTCTGAGTTATTACTGTGTTTGGAGACCTTCACTGCTCTACTGCTGCCTCTCAATTTTCCATGCCCAGAAATGAATTAAGGATGCCTCAGAGACTGGCACAGACTTGACCAAGGTCATACCACAGTCCCATGGCAGAGCTGGGATCAGCAGCCAGGTTTCCTGACCCCCCAGGTCGAAATATTCCCCACTCCGATGCTCCACCTGCAGCACTGGGCCCTGTGAAGGAAAAATACTAACAGCCACATCTGTGGTGTTTGCCGCGTACCAGGCACTGGGCTCAGTGGTTGCATGATTCATCAAAGGAACTCCTAAATCATTTGATCTTGAAAACAAGCCTATGAGGTGGTTACTATTATTTTCCCATTTACAGATGAGGGAACTTAGACTGAGAGAGGTGAAGGAACTTGCTAAAGGTCAACACTGGTAGAGCTAGACTGGGCCCAGGCCACTGAGAGCCCAGCTCCATGCCCCTCTCCCTGGTGCACTAATTAATGCCTTTCTGAAAATCCAGGGGTTCTGGTCACAGTCTTGAGTGTGCTGTTACTCCCCTGCTCTCAGCTCTACTCTCCCCTGACAGGGACTCTAAGTCTGGACTTGGTAGGTTGCAACCCCACTTTGGTGGCAGCCTGGCTGGGGGCTGTCTACCACCCCACAGGGAAAGTGGGACTTCTTCACAGCTGCCCCTGTGGTTCAAAGGAACAGGGGCCCAGAATCCTAATGAGGATGGTTCATATTATGACAGATCTGGGAACCTTAAAAGCAAAAGACAACTTAACAATGCAGAAAACAAATGCAGGCCCCTTGGCCTGGTTCTCAAGGGCAGCTGGAAGCTTAGTGGGGGTCCTGCCAGGGTCAATCCCTTGTGCTGTCTGTCCTCCTCTGGCAGTAGGCACAATGTGCCCTAGACACACACAGTGCCTGCCCAGGTTCAGCCCTTCCCATGGACAGCTAGGGCCTGCCCTGGGGATAGGCTTGAAAGCCTCCTGCCTGCACACGACAGGCAGCCCATGCGAGCACCAGCCGTGCTGATCTGGGGAGGAGGTGGGAAGGAGTCTGGCTCCAATAACACACATGTTCCAGGCACAAAAATGCGGCTATTCAGGCAGGGATGCCATAACCTCCAGCTGCTGGGGCTACAGGGCCCAGGCTGCCTCAGCAAGTGCGCTTTCATACTTACTGGAAACACTCTCATGTTGAGGGATTTGTTCATTTGTCAGCTGGGCCACTAACATGGCTTTTTACAAGGGAGTCTGTGGTTGCCAGATTCTGATGGCTAAGCTCTCCTCAGCCACTGTTGAATAAAGGGGATATTTAAGCAAGAAAGGGTAGTCCACCTCTCTTAAAGAAAATTATGAGAATAGAAACTAATTTCAGAAATTATTGTTGAGCCTCACTCTATCTGGTGTCATATACCCATCAACACCCTTTCACATTCCCTGTGTCCCTTCAACCCAACAGAAGAGAAAACCGAGGCTCAGGCCCGAATCAGGGCTTGAGGTTGCCCCGTAAACATGGACGGAAGCGAGGATCTGAACCTGATTTTTGGTTCTGGTGCTTTTTTATTATGCTTTGGGATAAGGAAAGAGGGACTGGTTAGGGTTTCTTCCACCTCTTTCAGTACAAATTTTTAAAATTTCTTTTCCTTTCTCCTTGGAAAGTCACCTTGAGAAGTGTTTGCTCCTGTGTGACTGCAGAAATTTGAGAATGAGTTAAATGTGCTCTGTGACCACTAGAAATGATACCACGGGCACGTTTTCACTGCAGTGGAAAGCTGTCATGACCTATTGTGAACCGAATAAAGGATGGGGTGTACAGTGATGAGCCCATTTTTACAAATATGCATTCATCTACGGGCACATGTACAGACATGGACTTGCATGAGGAAATGTCTGGATGGATCTACGTCAAATGTTGACAGTGTTATTCTGCCAGAGGGTGGCATTTTATGTTTTGTTTGTTTTTTATAAAGGTTGCATACTCTATAATAATACACACTAGCATGATTTTAAGAGGAGAAAGAGAAAACTTTGGAATCAGATCACTAATTGGATAAACTCAAGCAAGTCACAAAGTTCTCTGAGCCTCAGCTTCCTCATCTGTAAATGGGTTTCATACCCACTCCTGCCAGGGCTGCTCCTGTCCTGAAGATAAGCTGATGGGTGCTCAGTCTGTTCTGACTCCTACTCTCGTGTTCCTGGCCTTGCCCTGCTTCCCATTTCCTGTCTCTCACCCCCTCCTCTGTCCCTCTTTCCCTTCCATACTGTCTGCAACTCTTGCTCCTCCAAGCCCCTCTGGCCTTTGTGCCATCAACCCATGCTGGCTGGGCACCAGGTCGGCCGCACAAAATCTACTGGTTTTCCAGTTGGGCTGTAGCAGGCCCTGCATGGTCACCGCAATCCTGTCACTTACCAGGGAAGTTTTGGGAAGGACAGTCCCAGCATTCTGGAATACCTGCCTCTTGCTGCCCTTTTCTGTGCCTGCTCTGCAAAAATTCCAACCCTTAGCCAGCCCTTGACGGCTCTGCGTAACCGCAGCTCCCGGGCAGGAGGAGCAGACCCACTTCACAGAGCCGTGGGGCACAGGTAGAGACTCTGTGAGCAGAGAGGGGCTGCATAAGGGAGGACTTCCTGACCCCTTGGCTCATCTCCTGCTGCCCCCACTGACCATCTCCCAGACTAGCCTCCTGAGTGGACTATGCATTGGTCACCCTCTGCTTTTGCCTTGCCAATCCTTCTGCTGGGTCTGCTCTTAATAATAACTGACATCTATTAAATATGTATGGATATGTGTTATACTTGTCACTTTAACTGTATGAGGTGGGTACTCTTGCTAACCCCATTTCACAGATGAGAAAACTGAGGTTAGGGAGGTTAAAGAACTAGGAAATAACTAATTCATCCTTCAAGACTGACTTCCTGAAAGCATGGAAGGCCTTTCCTGACTCCCCAGCCTGGATCAGGGCAGTATTCTGGTAGTTTTCTCCACTGGAGTGACCCTTGGAGACCCCCTGTGGGGACAGGCCTGGGTTGGATGCCCACCGAGATGAATCTCCTCAGAACTGCTGGTCCCAGTTATCTTTTCTTCCCAGGGCCATGTTAGGATAGAAGGACACAGATACTATCTTTTATTCTTAGTGGGGAGAAAAGCCAAAGAATCCTTGAATTGTTGAAACTTCTGGAATTGGTTAGGACAGTGCACCAGCCACACATGCATGAGGCCTTGGACATGGGTCCAACAGGGTCCCTGCCTCAGGAAGAGATCAGGAGTTCCTGTGAGAGCCACCCGTCCCCTGTGAGGCCACATGCTTCCAGAGGGAAAGCCCGTCCCTCCTCTATCCCTTGTCTCTCCTTTAGGACAGGTTGTATAATTTGCAGAGCCCAATACGAAATGAAATTATGCAGAATGTTACAATGGGTTTCTCGCTGATGGAGCTGGCCTGCCCCATTCAGTGTCCAGCCCCATGCCCTGCACATAGTAGGCAGGCAGTCAGCAAGCACATGTTTGTGAAAGTGGATAGAATCTGTGTGGATCATGCAACCCACAGCACTCTGGCCTCCTCATCAAAGCACTTGGGCTGGAGGTGGTTTTGTTTATCTTTTTCCTAGTCTCAATTCTTTACATCTCTTGGAGGAGGGGGCTGAGGGAGACACGGGGTCAGGGGCTAGAGGCCACACAGAAAACACACTTCCCTGGTTGAGTGAGTGGGCAGGAGCGAGCAACAGGCATTTCTGAGCCATTCCCTTTCTTGTTTCTTGCCACAAGATATAAACTAATCTATTTAGTTAGAAAAACATGGTTTATTGCAATCTAAGTAATTTGTATTTCTTTTTCTACCACAAGATATAAACTAATCTAGTTAGCTAGAGCAAGTTGGTTTAACTGAATTCAGAGTAATTACCCTCCAAAGCAAAGCGATGTGTGTGTTTTTTTGGTTTGCTGAGTTTTTTTTTTCCTTCACAGTATTCAAAGGTTGAGACGTATGTGCACTTATGATTAAATAAAACCCAGCCGTCTTTCAGTTTGCCGGGGCCTTGGCCCTTCTGGAGGGTCTCAGTCCCCACCACCACCTGGGATTTCCCGAAAATGTGCTGGAGGTGGCATGGAAAATCCAGTATGTGATCTGGTGGAAAGCAATTTGTAACATTTCCTGGAGCGGTTGAGTTCGAACTCATTGGGAGGGTATTTATACATGCTGGGAGGGCTGACAGGGCTGCCCAAGCCTGAGGTGATGCACACTGGGGCTCATCTGGTCACTTCAGGCTGTGGGGACACTCCACGGTGGCTCCTGTGTGCCTGGCCCTGCATGACAGAACCTCCCCCTAGGCCTGCCATGGCCTAGGGGCTCGTGAGGGTGCATTTCACACTTCTTAGCCATTACTCTCCCCATGGGGCAAGGAAGAAGACCTGGGGGCCTCAGAGGGAGGAAATGGCCTGTCTGTGGCCTGAAAACTGGGAAGAGCCCAGGCTGGCCAGGCAGTGTGCCCAATCCCACTGACATACCCCCTGCAGCAGGTTGCTGGCTAATTCCCCAAGTGGCTGGGCAGCTGGACTGTGAGAAAGTCCTTGTCCCTTTCCAATTCTGTTTCCCCACCAAGTCCAGCTTGGTCTTCTGTGAACCTGTCTTTTCCTTCTGATATCTGGAGAAAGTGACTTCCTCCTCCCCAAGTGCCTCTTCTCCATGCTGAACCCTGGTTCTTTTAGGTCCTTGCAGCCCTCCTGCCTCACTCCTACCACCTCCTCTAGGCATAGATCCACTCTCTCCTCAGCATCCACAAGGACTGGGGAGGGAGCAGCCTTTCATCCAACTGCCCTGTGGGCTGGAAACAGGATCTGGCTGCAGTAAGCCAGTCTGGCTCCCAGTGGTTACCCCACTGGAAGAGGGATGCCTGGGAGTGGCCTACATGATGCCATTTGTGATGGTAGAAAGACACTTAATAAGAAACTTGGGTTCTGGCATTTCCAGCTGGCGGCTTACCTGGTGTCTATTCTACCCTTCACCCTTAGTTCAGGTGTCCACTCTTTTCCACCAGACTTGAAAGGATGACACTTGAGGTGGATGTTTTTTTTTGTTCCTTGAGGCCTCAGCACAGATCCTGGATGGGAACTCATGGGGTGGCTAGCACCCCATGAATGTGAACACCTATCAATGTGTAGAATCCCCACCTCCCTTCTCCTTTCCTTTCCTACCTGTCACACTGCCCTGTCACCTGGCTTCAGGAGAAGAGCAGATATGTCTTTTTTAATTGAAAACATCAGAAAAGCTATAAGCAATAAGGGGACTTATGGAGAGGAGGGGAAAGAACCTAGTATGTGCCTACACAGGCAGATATTACCTCTTTTAATCTTCGCATCAACTGTAATGAGGGGTATACCTGCTGCCATTTTATAGATGAGGAAGCTAGTTACAGTTGATCACTTTACTCGAGTTCAGTAACTTAGACACCCAAATGGAGAACCCAGCCCTGCCTATTTCCGTATCCTGTGTCATATCCATAGTCCTATGTGGCTGCCTGCTTTGGGGAAAGTGCTTCTAGGTACTCTGTAGACTTCCCACTGTTTCCAGACACACCCATGGCAGGGTCTGGATAACTGGAAATGACAGAGATCATTCACCTTTGAAAAAACTTCCACACCTGACAGATGCAGCTGTGAGCCCCAAGCCCTGCCGGTGTCCCTGAAGGCCAGCCCAGAGACCACAAACACCTTTCTTTTCAGCAACCTTGGCAGAAATGACTCCTGGCTCAGCCTTCGAAAGCCAGAACCAGCTCCAAGAATGTCAGCATAAGGCAGACACCAGAGCATCAGGAAGAGGGTGGGATCTGACCTGAAACCCCTCACACACACAAATGTTTTTCTTAGGGAATTTCCTCCCCTCAGCGCTTTTTCTCAGGTTCCCATCCTGGTGACCTGAACAGATTCTATTGAGCCTGCAGGGGGGAGAGTGGGCCTCCTGGGGAAGGCGACAGAGCTGGGCGCAGTGTGATGGACTGTTGGAATTAATGAAGGAAGGGGCCGAGCCAGCTCGTTTGCCCATGGGCAATTTTAGCAGCAGTGTGCAATTGGATAATTGAAATCAGGGCTGAGTGCTGGTATGCAAGGAGCCAGCTTCCAATACAAATATAGAAGAGGCCTCCTGCACCCTCTCTTTGGTGATGGGCCTCTCTCCCTCCATCACCAAACCTTTCAGGGTGTCTGGGCCCAGCCCCCATTGGAGAGAAAGAGCTGTGCATTGGCACTGTTGAGGGAGCCCAGCTAACAGAGTCTGAAACTGGCCAGGGAGGTGGAGTTGCCCTTCTAGTGGGTCCCAGGGAGCCTAGTTTGCTGTGATCCTTCATTTATTCAGCCAATAGGGTGAATGCTGAAGGTCCATGGTGAATCAGAAAGATGCGGCCCTCTGTGCCCAGTGCTGTGGGACTGACCTGGTTAGACATGATCCCTGCCCTCCTGGAGCTCAGTCATGTGGGGACAGACGCAAAACAGCCCACTCCAGTACAATGAGGCAAATTTCACAAGGCAGATATAGCAGGGAATACGGGTGCTTGGGAGCAGGAGGAGCAAACAGGGCTTGCTTACCCAGGTCTTCCAAGTACTTACAAAATAGTGCCTGGCACATCGTGTTAGTGTAGGTAGCTAGATATTAATAACAGAGAAGGGAGCAAAGGGAATCAATCAGACATTAAGAAGCCTAATCAACTAGGGAAATGAGTAGAAATAAGCTTGAGTAAGTCTGGAAGTTATAGCTTCAGACACCCCAAGGGACTGCAGCCTTGCCTGACAAGGGGATTAATACCCCTCCTACCCCCATTTGGAAAGGAGGGGCCAGCTTTCCAATCTCCTCAAGATACAACCAGTCCACTTGCCTGGACTATGGGGGTGAGGAATAAAAAATAAAGGAGAAATTCCTCTGCTGGGTGCATGCCCAGTAGAAGCCAAGGTTGGTGCAGGGGGAGGTCCTTCTACTATAAGGGATGCACAGGAGAAACTACTACGGCAACCATAAGGGGCAGAGCTTAGCCAGGTAAAAGTATCAGGTTGGATAAGGGACACAGAATCCTGGGATGATCTAGGAAATAGGTTGGGGGGCGGGGGGACTCAACACAAGCCCCACAAAGGATTGGAAACTTGATTAATTATTTTGAAAGAGTGCTTGGTCCTTCCCAAGCCTGAGATAATATAAATTGAGCTTGATAAAGTGCTTTCTCTATCTATCTATCTATCTATCTATCTATCTATCTATCTATCTATCTCAGCATGTTCTCTCTGTGTAGTAGCCATGCTGACCTAGCAGCTGCCTAGACCCTGCAACAGGGTAGACTCCAAGTGTGGGCCTGGGTACAGTAACATGACGCTGGCTGGATGCAGCAGAAACAGGACTGAGTTAGCCAAATGGGGACAGAGGCTGAACTGGACTAACTGACATGGACTGGACCAATGGCACAGAAGTTCTGGACCCTGGCCCTATATCTGGGCCTGATGAAGACAAGGCTGGACATTTTCCACAGTGGGACCGATGGAGTTGAGACACTGGGAACCTGGGGTCAACCTTCCATTTTTATCCCAGTAAGTCTTACCACAACACTCCCATGCGTGGGTCCCTGAAAATGCTTTTCTCATAGCTCCGTGAAAGGACCCCATTTCCACTGGCAACAATAGTAGATGATCAACAAGAATGTCTGTGACTGAAAGGAGCGAGACCACTGGGGAAAGGCATTCCAAGCAGAGGAACCTCACACACAAAATTTGGGAAGAACACAGGGTGACCTGTGTGGCAGACTAGAAGCAGCTCCCTAGAACTGGGCCTCAGGAGAAATGGAGCAGGTGGAGGCTATGGACCCTTTTTAAAGACCCCTGACAGTTGAAAATAACAACTCAAGGTCACACACAGCCCCTCAGTAATGGATGCCAAAGCCAGAGGCATGGGGACTCAGATTTAATAAATGTGGATTATACCCAAGGCCCTATGCTGGGTCCTGTACACACAAGCGCATATGAGCTGCCTCACCCAGTCCCATTCCATGACCCATTGAGAGAATCTTTATAGACCCATTTTATGGATAGTAAAGTAGGTAAGACTTACTTTACAGTAAAGTAAGACTCCAAGAGGGAAAATAAGGTACCTAATCTCAAACAGCTCACAAGGGGCTAAGGAGGAAAGAAAACCAGATGGTTAGAACACCCGGGTCTTTTCACTCCCCACAGCAAAGCTGAAGTCTGAGACAGTGGGGCAGGAACAAGGGCTAGGCCTTTGTCCATGCCCAGCTGTTCTCTGAGGGCTGGCCCCAGCAAGGGCCTGCCAGAACCAGAGCACCGAGGCTCCTGTGGCCAGAGACTGAGGGTGTGTTGTCAGTCAGTCTCCTATAACAGGGCACGAGGTGGCTGCGTCACCCAGCGCTGGGCCCTGGGAGCAGAACACTCAGGGTGAGCCCTGCTGTGTTCCACCCCTCCCCTGCTCCTGAGGTGGTGACCCCCAGCTGCCTCACAGCCGTGGCTGACAGGTCTCTGGGAGACACCTGTTTTTCATTGCAAGCCCTGTGGCTCTCTGGCAGTGGCTGTGTTTGTTTTGGGGGTGGGTGTTAGGGTGGGAGAGGGAGGCTGTTTCTGCAGTTCTGTAAGGACCTGGGGTTCCTGAGAAGGCTACAGGCAGTCCTAAGGAAAACAGGAATGGCAAAGGGGTCCTTGGTATTTCTGCAGCTCCCTCACTCAAGGAGGAGCGTCAGACTTTGGGGAGGCTGGGGAGGCAGTAAGCAACAGAGGGAGACCAAGCCAATGCGCACAGGCCCTTAAATAAGCCTCCCTTCTTCACGTCTCCCTTCACAGCCATTTGTTCATTCATTGATTCATTCATTCGTTTATTCATGCATTAATCATTCAAACAATCACTGAGTGCTGGAGCCACAAGGATGAATCCAACATTCCCCTCCCCCGCAGCCTCAGGGAACTCACGGTCTGGTGAGGGGACTGTTATGCAAACAGATCAGCCTTGTGATGATTGCTGTGACAGAGGGCAACAGCAGAGGGGCCTGGGAGAGCCCTGCAGGGGGGAGGAGCTAACTACTAGGGACAGGGTCAGTCAAGGAAGGCTTTCAGGAAGAGGGAGCATTTTACAGAGGTGGAAGAGGAAAATGACCTTTCACACAGGGAGAAGAGCAATGGCTGAAAGAATGGAAGTGAAAAACCCTATACAAATGGCAAGAAGCTGCCTGTGTGGCTGGAGAAGAGCGCCTTGGGGAAACAGCAGGACTTGGGGCTGGAATCAGGAAGGGGACAGGAGGAGGGGCTTTTCATCCCCTCCTTTTCTAGCCCTCCCATCAGTCCTGTTCTCTTCCCCCTAGTCAAACCCACTTCCCTTTCATTCTTCCCTCCATTCTCACTTTTCAATCCTCTCCCTTGCCCATATCCCAGCTGAGTCACACGCTGAAAGCCCCTACTATGCCTCAGGCACAGGCTGAAGCACTTTACACAGTTTAAAGTTTTCACTTAAAATAGTTTTATGAAGTACACACTATTTTCCCATTTTACAAATGATGAAACAAGCTCTTCGAGGTTAATTTGACCAGTTCACAGCACAGCTCCTGTAGAACAGAGCCGGGGGGTTGCACCAGGTGTTGCAGACTGGCTCCAGCATGCAGCACACCAACCCCAAAGACCACTCTGCAGGACTGTGGGCCACGGAGTTGAGAAGAAGGCCCCACAGGCCATGGGCCTGCTCCTGTCATGACCACACTGTGGGCCACACAGGAGAAGGCCTGGCGACAATGCTTCCCAAGGACACCCATTCCCTGGAAGGGAAAATGAGGTCCTAAAATAGTGCCTGTTCAAAGTGAGACCACTAGAGCATGGACCCTTGTGAGGAGCCCTGAGAGGGGTTGGGGAAGGTCAGGGGGGTTCCCAGGAGGCAGGACACTGAGCCTGGTAGTCCAGACAGGGCAGGAATTCAAAACCACTAGATGGTGAGACTGAGATGCCAGCCGTGTATGTCCAGGACGGTCCTCTGAGATTCTGGCCTATCTTTCCTGGCACAGTGCAAATTCACTCTGTCGCATCTGGGAGAGGGTGGGGTGCAGCAGGACAATGTGGTGAGAGAAGCTGCTGCCTCCACCACTCATGGAGCATTCTTCCCAAGCTCTAATGTAGGGTTAGAAACCAGAGCTCCTGCCCCCTCCAGTCTTCTCCCGGGGAAATCCTCCTGGGTTCCTGTTATGGTCTGTGACGTGCATGCGGGCATGTATCTGCGTGTGGGGGAAGTGCTGTAGAGTCTGGATGCTGGATAGGGCTGGGTTTGTTTTGTGAAAAGTAGCTCGTTCCCATTATAAAGCCTCTTCACATGCACTGTTCTGCCTTCTTCTCACAGCAGTTATTGCTCCCAGTTTGCAGGTGGAGGAACTGAGAGTCAGAATGAAGCCTCAGCAGCCAGAGGTGCTGCTGGGACTCAGGAAAAAACCTCCTGCTTGGTTTTCAAGGCCCCATTAGAATGTCACCTTCTCTCTCTAGCCTTCTAGGGTTTCTCAGAGTGCCCCAAGTAGACTCAGACCCTGGCCCTCTGCCACACTACGTGGACAGTCCAGGGTCGCCTGTCTGCCTTTGTGCCCGGGCTGCGAATGCTTCAATTATCTGGATTCCCAGCACCTTTCAGGCAACCTGACACATAGGAAGAGCTGGAGAATCATGGAGCCTAATAAACATGACACACCACATCTTGAGAACCTATGGTGTATCGGGGTGGGTCCTGTAAGTTAAATGCTGTTACATTTTACAGAGAAGCAAAGAGGCCCAGAGGGACATGGCCAAGGTCACTTCACTATTAAGTGGCAGAGCAGAATTGGAATTCAGGTCTGTCTGATTCTAAACACAGTGGTCTCAACTGCTATCCTACCAGACAAAGACATTTTTGTTGACTTTACTAATCCCCCTTCCTCCATTCCCTTTCTTCCTTTCCTCTGAGGCAGACAAGTGGTGGCAGAGGAGGCCACATGGGATGCACCCTTGGTAATCATCTGGAAGACTGGCCGTCTGCCAAGATGAGGCTGGAAAGAGAAGACCAAGCTCTTCGAGCCCAACCAGACTCCCCGCCTCCCATGCCCCCACACAGCCTAGGAAAACCAGTGACCACACTCGCAGACTCAGGGCGAGAAGCAAGCAGATGGGGGAGCTCCAGTGCCTTCTGCCCAGGCTGACGGGGGCAGAGGGGCTTAGGTAGCTCAGGTCTAAGTGGCCCCAGAGAACCTCCTCAAGACCTGAGAGACATTCCATCCTCCTCTCTCACTGGAGAACTCCTGTTCATCCTTGGAGGCCTGTCTGGATGCCACCTCTGCCTGGGTGTCTCCTTGGAGGCCATTGTTTGATTATCGGTCTTCCCAGTTAGTGCCCACTTGGTGCCTTGTGTTTGCTTGTTAAATGATTGGGGCAATAAATGAATAAGTGGGCTAGTGAACAAGGGAGTAAATAAATGATTAAATGCACAAGTAGAAAGTGAAGTAAGTAAATAAATGAATGGATGGGTGAGCGAATGGAGGAGTGCGTGGCTGGCTGCTTGTGTGAGGAGCGCACGGCACGCACTCAGCCCTTTCCATAGTGGAGGTGCAGTCCTGTCGTGGGAGGGCAGCTGCCGGCAGAGAGGAGCTTCCATAAGCCCCTCCCGGGAGAGCTGGGGTGAGCAGCTGAGCTGCTGGTCAGGACTAGACAGTTACTAAGGGCCTTCTAGTGGGACACTACACAGGGAAAGAATTCTAGAGAGGATGCCACCCAGGGAAATAGAACTCACATGTCCACATCAGCCCCTGTGCCACAGCTGGCTCCCTCCTCCAGGTGAGCCCCACCAGTGCCTGAGCTGGGTCACTCCTCCACTCAGCTCATGTAATTAGTCCTTCCAGTAAGGCACACAGAGAGCACAGCGTGTGTCACCACGAGCAAATGACTCTCAAGAACTAGGGGAGCTCAGAAACGGAGACATCAAGAAGGGCTTCCTGGAGGAGTGGGTGCTGGTGCTGGGTCAGGAAAGATAGGAAGATTTAAATAGGTGAAGAGGTGCTGAGGAGGCTCCTGGGTGAAGCAGAGGAAGAATGGGAGATGAAGAGATGGAAAGGCACCTAGGAACAAACAGATAGGCCTCAGCTTCCTGAACAGTCTTTTCACAGAAAGCCCAAATAGCTGTGAGACATTGATCTGCTACTTTCTCCCTGGGTATGAGAGTTTGGTGTTTTCCAAGTAAAATGGGAATGACCAGGGTGCCTGAACCACAGGGTTTTCCTGAGAATAAGATGAGACAATGCATGCCCAGTAGCAGGTACATAGCAAGAGCTCAGCATGTCTAGGAGGCAGGGAGAAGCAGGTGTTATGATCCTTCTGCACAGGGAAGGCAACGAAATTCAGAGAGGGGAAGTGATGTGCACAAGGTCACATGGCAAGTCAACCCTAGGTCCCTGCGCTTTCTACCCTATGCCTAATCCCCAGAAACATGAGGTCAAGGGTGCCATAGGTTGAAGACACTAGACCCCTCTGTCTTCAAAATGATGCATGACCCAGACCATGTGACTCTGAGTCAGAGCATTTTCATCCAAAGGAGCGCTGCCTGCTCAAGGTGGCCCCTGGGGAAGTGGGGCAACTTCCCTGGGAGCTGCCCACCTGCCCTGTTCTGGGGCTGGTGCTGCCTCTTTGGAACCCAGTTTGAAAGCCAAAAGCATTCCTCAGGGTTGCCCTGAAGAGGTTAAGGATTGATTTTTCTGAGTCTTGTTTCTGGAAGCAGCCAGGACTCTTGTAGTCAAAGCTAGGAGGGAAATAGAGTGTAGGCACACTATGCCCTGTGCAGAGTTCTCTGGCAGCCCTGGACCCTGTCCTGGGCTGTTCTGCAGTGTGAGCACAGGGCTGTGTGCAACAGGTGCTTCAGAATGAATGAATGAATGATCAATGAATGAATGAACAAACGGTACTGTGGGAGATCTGGGGGACCTCATAGACCTCATATCTTTTTTAAGATGGCCAGCAAAGGAATGGGGCTTTCCTGAGACCACCCAGGGTCCGTGGTGAATGCAGAACTGTAATCCACCTCTCTGACCCCAAGTGCAGTGTTCGTTCCACTGCAGAGTCTGCTCTGACTGCAGAGACTACTTTTATTACAGGATCTAGCAATGCCTTGGAGGTCTGCGTCCTCAGCACACTGCACCACACTTGGCCAGACACATGCCACTTAGTGCTTGTCAAACTAGACCTCAGCATCTCCTCTGTGCTTGGAGCTTGAGAAACCTCTCCCTTGGTGGTGTCTCTCCCTGTCTTCAGACCTTCCAGGTATGGTCAGGGTGGTCCAATGGCAGGGTTGGGCTGACCTGTGAATTTCCAGAAGTGGAGGCACTCCTGGGCCAGAGATGATGATCTGTAAAGGTGCAAAAACACACACTCCAGGCCAGATAGTCTAGGAAAACAAGCCTGCAGTGGGGCTGGTAGGCTGAGCAGAAGCTTCCTAAGCCCTTCCTGGATTCCTCCCAGCACTCCCCAGCCTGACATGCACAGCCTTCATTACAGGGAGAAAACGCAGAGTCACTGTCTCCCTCCAGGCATCCCATGCTGATGTCTCAGTGCTGGAGGCTCCATCTCCCCTGCCCACCTACGCAACAGTATCTCTGCTCCATTTTAAAACTGGTTGGATTTTTGTTGTATGTTGCAAAGGTGCTCAGAAAACCTGACAATGTAGGGCTCAGTGAAGCTAAACATCTCTGAAACACTCTTTGGACCCATGACCTTTTATTTGCAAAGCACCTACTGTGTGCTAGAAATTCTGACACTGTCTGTCACCTCTGTATCCCCAGTATCTAATAAAGGACCTCATACCCATTTACATAGTAGTTGCTCAATAAATGACGGTGAACAAAGTTAAAAGAGCTGATATTTACTGAGTACCTATTATGGGCTAGATTCTGTCCAAATAATATCTCTATTCCATACCTCAACTAGAAAAGTAGGTCCTGTGATCCCCAGATGACAGTAAGGAAACATGTCCAGAAAGGCTAGGTAAGCTGCCCATGGCCACACTGGTAAAAGGTGGCAGGCCTGGGGTTTAGACATGGGCCTGTCCATCTGAAAAGACACACACCTTCCACTATCTCTGCTGCCTCAGCGCTTCTGGTCTCCGTTTAGCCAGTAGGATGATGTGCATCTACACTCTCTCTTCTTGCTCCCTGGGTAAGCAGCCTTGTAGGCTGGCCAGAGGACTGGGGCCCAGGCTGCAGGTGGCCTGGGCCTAGCCTAGTGCCAGACACAGAGCAGCTGCTTGCTCTCCATTTAAAGGGTGACAGACCCAAGAGGCCTTGGTGGGACTCCACCAGAGGCCAGGAGCAGAACTGAGTTCATGATCGGGGTTGGGGCCCAGTCTAGGGCCAGGTGGGAACCGCTCAGTCCTTGGCTGGGGCCAGGGCTTCATCCCAGTGGGTGGCCTGCCCTGCACCAGAGCCCTGTCTAGGTTCCAGCAACACCCACCCTGCTCACTTGCTCCCCAGTGACTGACACAGGATCAAAGCAGACTATGACACAGCAGCATTTTGTGAGCTGAGAGGCTCTTCATCCCAGCCAACACCCGCTGGATGTTCAGAATGTGGACTCCTGCCCCAGACCACAGTCCACCCAGGAGCCCAGGCCAAGCCAGTGCTCTCTGAGAGCAGGAGAAGGAGTGCCTGGGTGGCAGCTTAGGAGAAAATATAATCTCATCCACCAGGACTGATGCCTACAGCCCTTGCATCCTCCCTCTAATCCCCACCTTCTCCTGCTGGAGTGGGTGCTGTTGGAGCCCCAGATGGGCTGCTGGACAAACGGTGTGGCATTTCAAAGCAGTAATTTTGCCTGCACTGAGCCAGAAAGAGGAACGGAAGAGACCAAGTATAGACTACACCAACTGAAAGCCTCCTCCCACTGTGCAGCTTTTACAGCTGCTTCTTTTGATGAAAGAAGGTTCCCCAGGGCCATGGCGGAGGACCAGTGCTCCACTGCTGGGTGGTGGGAGGGTGCAGGGAGCCATCCCACCCTTTGTGAGTCATGGTCCTTTAGTGACTAAGACCCTGCAGGTGTGAAAAGGGCAAGGTTCTGCCTGTGACCAGAGATGGCTGGGGTTCTGTCTGGGCCAGAGTCGAGTGTGAGGGTGTGACCCTAGCCGGCGTTGATTCCTGAGAGGTCATCCAGCCCAGAAAGTAACTGAATCATTCCCCTAACATTTCCAGCAAACTGACCTAGCCTTTTTGAAACCCAGAGCAGAAATGTCAGCTCTTTTACATCACAAGATGGGACAGAAACCTCTTATAATTCTAGTTTTTATTAGTCCTACCTCCAGTTCCTTCTTGTCACTTTCCCTCAAAACATTCCTATCCCATTCTCTGGTCTCCTTGCACATTCCATGAGGATAGTGTTGACAATGGACTTTAAAGACACATTAGCACCTCACAGAGCCTTTTTTTTCCTTTTTACATGATGAAGAATTGAAAAGCATCAGGAAACTATATTGAAAAAAAGAATGAGAAGGAACACAGATTTAAAAAAAAAACTTTTTATATTTTATGTTGAGAATACCTGATCTGTCAGGGATCTCCTGCCATGTGGAGCTGTTGGTCCCAGCCGCCCTGGCACACCCCTCAGACTGCCTTGGATTCTGTCACGAGGCTGCCGGCTGTGCTGAGAGCTGGGTGGCAGGTCCCTTTCTGGTTCAGAGGTATAGCCATTGCTACCCAATGGCTATGTGTACAGAGGGGTTTGGGGAAGATGAAAGGGTGGAGAGTAGACATATCCTCCACATAGTTTTCTTGAGGAAGGAGGCTGAGGAGACTTCCCTGGGGCATGCAGCATCACAAGCTGGTGCAAACCTCTCAGCCCACCCGTCCCTCCTCCAGCCTTCGTGCTTCAAGGGGCCCAGACTAACAGCCTTTCTAAGTGCTGACTGTGGATTTCCCTGAGAGACACAGATACAGTATAAATCCTAGTTCCAGGTTCAAGAAGTGGATGGAAACCAGGATCTATCCACAGACAAGTCCATGCAACCCAGGTACACACAAACATACTGGTGGGGATTGTATGACACAGGCTGAGTTCACAGAATGCAGAGATGGAGGTGCTGTGGGGTGGGGAGGGAAGTCCCTCGAAGGGCCTGGGAAGGCCTGGAAGGGCTGAGATTGAGAATAGCATAAAGCTAGAAGGGCATGCTCGGAAGGGTGGCCAGCATGAGGTAAGGCAAGGGTAAAGGCCCGGTACATGTGGCAACAGCCCTGAGGGCTGGGGGGCTGAGACCACCAGAGGTGCCAGGTGCAGCCTTCCCACTCTGAGTGACTCAGCCCTGTAGTCCTGTTTCCCTGACAATACGGGTAAATACGAGGCCTGTAAATCCATCCGCAAACATCCACTGATTCGGCACCTTCTCCCTTCCAAGTTGACAAGCCCAAAGCCATCCCAGAGCCAAGCACTGCAGAGCCACTGTGGGCGTGAGGACAGGCTTCCCTTCTCCTGAGCCCCTCCCTCCAGAGAGCCGTGCCCTTCTAGGTCAAGCAGGCTGCATGGCAGGGGCAGGTTGATGTCCCATTAGCCACAAGGATGTTGCTCCTTTATCAGGAGGGGCTGCAGGGGCCTCATCATTAGGAAAAATATGGGGCCATTAATGATGATAGATGCCACCATGATAGATGCTGGCTCAGGGTGCCAAGAAGAGGCTGCTGAAGGGAGAAAGCCCTCCCAGAAAACACTGGCTAGTCATGGTCAGGAGTGGACAAGCTCCAGGCCTTCTCTGAGCCTCTGGTTCTTCTTCCAGAATGGGGAGGCAGTCTCCTTGCCCTGACCCCTGTCCAGATGCTAAATGAGATGGAAAGGAATTACAAGAAAGATCTTGGTTTGAGTAGTGTCTCTGCTCCTCTCCCCAGCAAGGGTCAGTCTTTGTGGGTAGGTGGATGCTTGGAGATGGTCCAGCCCTTGCAACCTAAAGGGCAATCCATGAACCAGAAGCATCAGCAGAACTTGTCAGAAAGGCTGACTCTCAGGCCCACCTCAGACCTTCTGAATTAGTATCTGCACTTTAATGAGACCCCCAGGTGATGCATGGACACAGTAAAGTTTGAGAAGCATTGTTCTAGCCCATCAAGTTCAACCAACCTCTTTGTGTAACCAGCAAAGAGACTGAGGCTCAGTGGGTCACTTGCAGGAGGTCAGAGTTGGTAAGCGGTAGACCTGGGCCCCAGTAGCACTGTGGTGCAGAGGAAGGACTATAGGCCCCAAAAGCAGAGCAACCTGGGTTCAAGTGTGCCTCTGCCATTACATGCTCTGTGACCTGGAGAGAGGCTAACTAATTTCTCTGAGCATTGTTTTTGGAATATGTAAAGTGAGTGTAATAACAGCTACCTTTTATGATTATGGTGAGGATTCAAATGAGATGACACATCAGGTGCCCTGCACAGAGTACCCCTTATGCCTGGTGTTCACACGTTTTGCCTTACCTACACCCTACTGCCTCTAAATTCTACTCCCCACGACCACTGCTCCCAAACATCTCTGCAAAGGCTGTTTCTGCCTCCAACAATGCAGACACAGCTGCCGAACTAAAAGGGGAAAGAATAGGTGGGCCCTTAAAGTTTAGATCACCTTATCCTTTAAGCTCTGAAATCCTCTAGCAAAAAGTCAATCTGCAAACAGGTGTCCCATCACAGTAGAGGCCCAGCACAGAGCACACAGCATATGTGTAGCCGGTTGGATGACTGTGTGACTGAAGGGTCTCCAGGGCCTCCCAATGAACTTGGGCACTCTCACTTCCCTGTCTTCCATGTACTTGGATTCTACTCACCCTTCAAGGCTCAACCCAAACCTCATCTGCTCCAGCAAGTCCATACTGGTCCGCCTGTGGAATGATGTCCACAGCAAAACCCTGACTGCCTTAATGGGACTTACAAGGCTCTGTCTACTTCTCGGCCTCACATTGTGACCCTGTTGGGCTACATCAGATGACTTGCAGGTCCCTGAGTGCATGGGAGCATACCTCTGGCCTCAGGGCTTTTGCACATGCTGTTCCCTTTGTCAGGAGCCCTCTTCCCACAAATTCCTCTCTTTGTCTAATTCCTACTCAATCTTTCTGTCTCAGTTTATTTGTTAGTAAAGACATAAATTCTTCCTATAAAGCCAGGACTAGGATGAGGCAAGTGAGGCCCCAGAACATAAAATTTACAAGGCCCTGGGTCTCAGGAGCCAACACTGTTGCACAACCGTGAGAGAATGAATCTCCTTAAATTTTGAGTCTCAGGTGCCTCCCTCACCTCATCCTAGTCCCCTCACTGTTTCCCCCAGTCCCAGCTATTTCCCAACTCCCACCTGTACTAGCCCCTCATCACAGCCTCCCCGAAGAGTACTGCCCTTACCTGGGTGTTTGTCAGTACCCCCTGAACTGGGAGCACCACTGACAGGACCACTTCCAGCTTGATCACTGTTTTATCCCCAGAGCCTTGTACACTGCAGGCACCGAACCAATGCTTGCTGAATGGACATGGGGGTTCGGTCTCCCTCCTGGCCTCTCAAGTCCCACTGAAGGCTCCAGTGTCACAGCATCTAGCAGCCTCTGCCTGCTGCTCCATACAGCTGCACTGGGATCACTGGACAGCTCTCCTTGCGGGCCAGTCTTCACCTCTGTAGGCCCAGGACCCAGCACAGGGCCTGCCACACAGAAGGGCTCATATGGGCTGATGGGGCGGGTTGTGCTATGGCAGTGAAGCTTTAGTGGGGGCACTCTGTGCACTGAGCAGCGGGGGCTGGGCCCTGTCTGGATGACTCCCACAATGTCCTCATCTGTCTCCAGGCCTCAGTGTCTCCCTGTCCAGCTCTTCTCCAGGCAGAGGGCCCCTGAAACACTTCTCTATCTGTTGCTCTCTGCTGCTTAAAATTTTGCAACAAACTTCCAGTTGCTCAAGTCCAAACTCCTTAAGCAAGGCATTCCAGGCCCTCCACACCCATCTCTGCCATGTCCTGTCAGGCTGCCTTCACCGTTGGCTTGCCAACCCTTGATGGCTCACCCCTTTCTGCTCCTTGCCCCTCCACGCCCTCCCCCACACACCTGTGGCACTGCATATGCATGTGCCCTTGCCCACTTTAATCCTTCTGGCTGGAATGCTCTCTCCCCCTGGGCCTCCCTTTCCAACTCCCAGTGGGTGCCTTCCTTTCCAGGGAGTCTTCCCTGGCACTCCTCTTTTGTCTCTGGGCTTTTGCATCTACGGTTCCCTCTACTTGTATACTCTTCTGCCACTTTTCAAACCTGTCACATCCTTCTGTTTCCCTGAGTGAAAAGCCCTCTCCCAGGATCCCACTGCACTGACTCCCGGGATGAAAATAGATGGTTATAGTGCAGACCTCACTCCCCACTATGCTACCCTTCACCTCTGTACAAATTCACTGGCGATTAGACTGCAGCGCTCCATTGGACCAATTCTCCCTCATCCCCAATTTCCTAGCACCTAGCCAGGTAGGTGCTCAGGTGTGGAGTGGAGGCTAGTTGAACCACATACCCTCCAGGCAGGTTCCCAGGAAATCATGTCGTGACATTCTCCTCCCCGCTCCCAGAAGGTGGGTCCTGAGCCACAGTCAGCAGAGGTTTAGGGTTCAATTTCCTGAATGGCTTTCGGTGTCTGACAAAAGACACTAAAGAAGAGAAAGACCAGGAGGCCAGGTGATTTATGAGGCAAGTTGGGCTCTGACAAAGTCTGAGCCCCAGAGATTAGGGCAGGCAGGCGCAAAGTGTGCAGCCTCTTCCTGAGGGGTGGGGAGATTTCTCTGGGTATTTTCACCTTGATCCCTTTGGATCATCGCTGAGCTCCTGGCTGATTCCAGCAACCACCCCCCACCCTGGGTCCACATTCAGAGACAGAACAAGGCCACTGGCATTTTGGGAGGTCGTGAAGAATGGGATCCACAGTCTCAGAGGCTATTAACCATGCCTGCTTTGTCCCCACCCCTCTCACCGCGGCCCCCCTCCCCTCCAGAGACTCTGGGCAGAGGAGATCCTGAACCAGTTGTGTGACAGGGGACACATACACATCTTTGCTTGTAAGTTGGCAGCATACAGATGGAAACTGATGTCCATTCTCTCCTAGCCCCACTCCCAGAGCCCTTTATTCTCAAAACAACAGAATAAAAAACATCATGAGGCTTCAAGTCATACAAGTCATCTCTCCCTCCCAGTAGCCCTCATCTCCAGGGCCCTAGGTGGTCAGAACATGATCTCAGGTCAAGCTCTTCACTTTACAGATAGGAAACCTAAGGCCCCGAGTAGAAAAGGGACAACCCAGGGACCCACAGCAGCTTATGAGCAGAGCTGGGGCCAGATTTTACATCTGTTGACTCAGGTGTTCCCAAAGACCACATCCCCAAGGGTCTTCTCAGCACACCTGTCCAGATGGAGGAAACATAAGGTGGGGAGTGGCCACCAGTGGGCCCTGGAAGGTGTGGACACAGCTCTAGCTACACCTTCAGGGGCTGAGCTGGAGGCTGGCTGGAGTTCCCCCTGCTCCAGGACACTTGAGGACTCCACAAAAAGAAGGCAAGGCAAGAATGATCATCTCCAATTTTCAAGTAAGAAATCAAAACCTTCACAAGAGAAGTAACTTGTACTACAAATAGCCAATTATTCATTCATTTATCCATCAATTGTTCTGATCCCTCCTGTGTGCCAGGCACTGTTTTAGGTGCTGGTGATAAAGCAGTGAATAAGACAGAAAGGGTCTCAGTGCTCACACAGTCTGCATCTGGTGAATGGCATAGGATATATGAAACCAAACAGGTGAATATAGGCTAGAATGTTAAGGCAGCAAATTGAGGGTGGCTACAAAGTCTCTGACATTCCTCCCATCAAGAGGCGAGGTCTGTGAATCCTGGTGGTTTCTGTGGCGACTTTGACTAAGCCATAGGGTGGAAGTGATACTGTGCCAGTATTCTGGCCCAGGGATGAAGGACACTGGCACTTTCCACTTCATTCTCTTGGAATAAATACTCATTCTTGGAGCCTGGAGCCACCACATGAGAAGTACGACTATGCTTCTGTAGATAACACATGGGGAGCCTCTGACACCAAATGGGAGGGTGAGCACACACTGAAGCCCAGCCTTCTGTTGTACCTGCCTTCTAGAGGGGCGCCTTCCTGAATTCTCCACACCAGCCCAGCTGCCAGTTGAATACCCCGAGTGATCTCACAGGATGCTACAGGGAGTAGGATGGCCCAGCTGCTCCCTGCCCACATCCCTGACCCACAGGTCACGAGCATAATAAAGGGATTGTTAAGCCACTGAGTCTGGGATGGTTTGTTGCATGGCAATAGATAACCCAAAGGTCAAGTAGTGACAAGTATCATGAGGAAAATAAAGTTGAATAAAAGAATATAGAGTGACAGGGATGTTACCTTTGAAGATTGTGCCTCTCTGGAAATGCGGTATTTGATCTGAGGTCTTAACAAAGGGAGGGAACCAGCCATGGAATGACCCGAGGGAAAAGCATTCCATGTGGGGACAGTGGGGAGAGAAAGGGCAGGCGGCCTGAACTGGGAAGGAAATCAGCTCTTCTGGGGAACAGCAAAGCAGCCAGAGAGGCTGGAGTATGATGAAGTGGGTGAGAGACCAAGAGGCCTTGGAGACCAGGAGAAGCCTTGGCACTTTCTTCTCAGTGAAAAGGGAAGAAGGCCTGGCAGGGTTCAGCAGGGAAGCAAGGAAGGGCTCCCATTGGAAGGCTCCTGCAATTCACACGGTTGGTTTGGATGAAGATGACGGCAATGGGAAAAGTGGCAAAAGGCAGGATTCAGAGAGTGCAGTGGCACAGCCAGGACTTCCTGGTGGCTTGGATCTGAGGGTGGAGAGGAGAAGGAATTTGTGAACAAGGAACCAAGCAACCAGGTAGGTAGGTACAGTTTATCAACCAGAACAGCTATAACATGGCAGAGCCTATGATGCTCAGATTGGAGAAACGACAGGCAGCCAGTGGCAGCCTTGCCACTGAAGGCTGACTGACTCTGGCCAAGTCACTGCTTCTTCATCTTCACCAGAGGACTCATTAGTCTTATCTCACAGGCTGCTGGGAGGATTACAGTAGCTATCAGCTGTCAAGTTACTAGCTCAGAAGGCAGTGGCATCAGAAGTTCAGGCCTCTTTGGGTCTGAGATTTGTGGTCCAACACCAGCATGGAAGGGGGAGAAGGGAATGGGGCAATTAGCAAACCCAGAGTGTCGAGCCCTCCTGGGAATGCAGAGCCCTCCTTGATGTGGCCCCTGTCCCCTGTCTGTCATTCTCTATCTTATATTTCATGCTTTGGTAGTAATGACCTATTGGAGTTCTCACATGCACATAGGCTCTGTGTTTCAGCTCCCTATCTTTAGAAATGCCATCCCCTCTGTCTCTCTATCCGGAATGTCACTCCACCTTACATCCTTTACACATCAGCTCAGGCATTCTCCCTCCAGGGAACCTTCTCTGACTCTCTCTAGACCTGTCAGGTCCCTGCCTCTGGACCTAGCATCTGGCACTTCTCACACTGTTTGCCCATCACTGTTGGTAGGCTGTGTCCCCCTGGGGGACAGAGTTTCAATCATCTTTGTAACCCTGTGGCCTGGTCCAGTGAGGGTCTGCTGGACCAAACTTCTCCCAGGTAGCAGATGAATCAGGGGGACAGCACTGTCCAACAGAACTTTCTGCAATGATGGACAGATTCTACGCCTGTGCTGCCCAGTACAGTGACCATTCAACACGTGGAGTACTTGAAAAGTGCTGGTGTAGTTGAGAAACTGAAATTTTAGTTTAATTGAGTTTAAATTAAATGGAAATAGTCACAGTTGGCTAACGACTGTGCTATTGGACAGCACAGACTGACGGTAGAAGGAAGCACTTAGTGTGAGCCAAGCTTTGGCTCTGTTTAACACATTAATCCTCACAATGACCCTGTGAGATGGGACATACTATTACGTCCATCTTACGGACAAGGAAATTGAGTCGTGGAGAGAGGAAGTGACTTGAATCCTGCACCCAGGTCTTCTGATCCCCAAATCTCTGGTTCTTTCCACCACACTAGGCTGACCCCACACCTCTCCAGGGTCTGACCCTGAAGGTGCTTTAGTGGAGGAAGAGTCTTTCCCACTCTGATGCCCACCTCCCTCAGTTCATGGAGTACACATGGGTCAGGCAGTGGTGAGCAGCCCACTTGAAGATGTCTGGGGACACAGCCTGAGTGTGGTGGGGCACAAGGGACCCTGGCTGCTTGTGGGAGGGGCAGGGAGGCCCTGAGCCTGCTAGCACTGGATTCCCACTTGTGCGAGCAGCTTTGGGGAGTTCTCTCGTGCTGTTGTAATTTATTGTTTCTGCTCTAATGATTGCTCCATGTCTGATTATAAATGCCTTCTGGCTGGGGGCCCAGATTCAGAAAATTCTCATGATCTGCTTCCAAAGCTGATGGAGCTGCAAACAGGACCATGCCTCCTTTTCGTCATAGGCCATATTTCCAAGCAAGGTGGGTAGGGGTCGGGGGGGGGGGGGCGGTTGGGGTTCAAGGCCTGACATAGGGTTCTTGGTGGGGCTATAAGAGGAGGAATCTGGTGGCCTGGCATTCCAATAAGAGTTACAACGAGGCATCTCCTGCATCCTAAAGAACCTTCCTGATGGCACTCAAATGAGCCCACTCCTCTCCTCTCAAAATAGAAGTCAGAGTCTGAGTCAGAAGCAGCAGACAAAACAGGTCACAGTCAAGGGGGCCTCTGGAAAATGCAGCCCAACTCTGGCAACGCCTTTCTCCTTACCCACCAGTCAAATTCCTACTCATCCTTCAGGAGGTAGCTTTGTTGTCACCTCCTGCAAGAGGCCTCGTCGGACACCACCGCCCCCATAGGCAGTCAGTCTCTGCTCCCTGTAAATCTCCTCTAACACTGTATATATAACAACAACATGTAGACCTGCTATATACTCAAGCTCTCGTCTTCACCAGGCGCTGTGCTGCGTGCAGGATGCAACTTGTCTACCTGATCCTCACCCCATCCCTGTTGGGGAGGCACTACCTTCAGCCACATTACAGATGAGGGAGCAAAGGCTCAGAGGGGTTAAGTGACTTGCTTAAGGCCAAACAGCTGTGACATAATGGAGCTGGACTTGATTCAGAGGATTCTTACTCAAAACTTCACCTCAGAGCACGGGCTTTCACTGCTGCCATCACTGCATTGCAACAAGCAGTTTCCTCTATACTTCACTGGAACAAGGCTTGCGGGGCCAGGGGCAGATCTCACTCCACACAAGACGGGTGCTCAGAAACAGACCGCTGTGAAGACAGGCCCATTGCACAAAGTAGGTAACAGAATTAGGGCAGTCCCTTATTATTGGCAGGGCATTTGAGTGGCCTCAAAAAAGCAGTGAACAAATGCTTAGTGAGCGAGCAAGACGTGACTGCAGAGACAAATGCTACATCTCAACAGGGACTAAAAGACCTGAGTTTTCTGGGTTAGTCCTAATTTCAAATATCACATACCACTAGCTGCTTGTCACAAAATGGCCTAGAAACACCAATATTTAGGTATCTAAACTGAGTCACCTAAATGATTTCTCATGCCCAGAAGAGGCATCCCAAAGGTCCCACCAGGTCTCATGATTTTCAGTGTGAGAAATCAAGCCACAGAAGGAAAGAACATTAACTTTGCAGGCAGGCAGACCCATGGGCAAATCCACCTTTGCCATTCATTAACTATGTCATCTCAGATAAATTTCCTTCTCTGAGCCTCAAATGCAAAAATGGGGCTAAGAGCTGCTGTCTTGCAGGGCTGTTAGGAGCTGTAAACAGGAGAACATGTGGGGAAGCACCCAGGATAGTGCCTGGTACTCAGGAAGGGCTCAAGAGCTACAAAGTCTCTCCCCCTCTCTCAGATGAAGTCAGGGAAGAGGGAGCCATTCTTAACAACAGACCTGGCTGAATGCACAGGGTGTGATGCTCTGGTAGACCAAGGATCAGAGAGATTGGCTGACCTGGGGCTGAGGTTCTGAATTGGATGCTACATTGTTAGTAGACTCACAAAGAATGTGGATCAAACAGTCTAGTCTGAGACTGGGTTGGCACTAGGGCAGAGAGAGAGAGATGGGCAAAACCCTGCCCCCGCCCAGCTATGAGCCCAAAGAGTGCTGAGGTGGAAACACAAAAAGAAAGGTGATCAGGACCCAGCAGGTATGTGGACAAAGGACAGACAGGCAATGTGGGGTCCCAAGTGATGATGAGGAGCTCTATCAGGCCTGGAGAAGTCGGGGGAAGCTTGTGGGAGGGCTGTCTAGAAGAACGGGTAGAACTTGTGTCATACGAAAGGGTGCTTCCAGTTACGGAGGGGTACCACATAGACAAAGAAGAACACGTGAGAAGAGAAGAAATTTAAAAAATTAGATTGCCATTATATTTTGGACTTGGAAAGAAACTGAAAATTCCACTGTTCCCTGCTTGTTTTCAAAGATCTTCTGTTTCTCCCGTTTATGAGCTGTGCGATCTCTCAAGCTAATGGCTCAATGCCTCAGTTTTTTCACCTGCAGAAAGGGGATGATAACAGTGCCGACCACATTGGAATGTTTCAATGAGTAAGTAGGTGGAAACCATTTATAACATATTGATGAATAATAAGGATAATCACCATCATCGCCATTGCCATCACCATCATCATCATCCTTATTACAGATGAAGCAGAGGCCCAGAAGAGGAATTTTTCCAGGGTGACAGAGTTAGAGGCAGCCCCCAACACTTTTACTTTTCTAACAAGGACAGGGTTTTTAAAAACAAGCTTCCCCTGACGAGTGGGAACTCAGAGATCCCTGATAAGGAAAGAGAGGCCATGAAGACTGAGAGACCCAGTACTGACACAAATGCATCTTCTCTCAAGGTCAGTCTGTCCACCTCCTGTCATCTGGTGCCAGCTGTCCTTCAGCTAGGCTCGCACCAACTGCAGCTGATGACAGAGGGCAACACCCAAACCCAGACACCAGGAAGAGGAAGCAAAGGCCCCAGACTTAGTGAAGGGTTAGGGTGGGGGAGGGCACACATCTGTCATGACTTCCCTGTTCCAGGAGGAAACGGGAAAACCCCCCAGCTCCCACCCCATTCCCACAGCGGTCTCCAACAATATTATCATTCTCCAGCCCTACTCCTCATTATATATTTTGCCAGCCGCAAACGGGGCCTAAATTACATATCACAGCTACCAAACCTTGGGCACAGGCCCACAGAGCAAGGCTTGAGGGAAATTAGGTGAGACCAAGGGAACTCAGGCCTGGAAGAGACCAGAAGCCAAACAGAAAGGGATGTACAGCCCACTCACAGGACCTTTATCTCTATGGGGTGAGTGGGGTTCAGGCTGCAAGTATGGGGAGGGCAGGGCAGGTGGAGGAGAGAGCAGAGGGGACAAGGGAGAGAGAACTAAGGACTAAAGAGTCACAAAACCTCTGGACTATCCTGCTCCCAGATCTGTCTGTCTCTGCAGTACGACATCCACCAACCTTTTCACCGTCCTGTCTGTTTATCTGAAAACTATACTCTGTTCCGTCTCAAGTCCTGGGCTAAACATAAACTGTGGGCTGGGGATGGGAAGCCGTATACAAAGACATGTGCTTCATTCTGTCTTCTTTTTGAAACCACTAGGAAAAGATATTTTTCTCTCTTGTCTCAAAAACCAGTGTGTTTTCTGTGATTTTGGTTGAGAAATAATGTGTTTTTGGTTGATTGTAGTTGAGAAATAGTGTTTTCTGTGACTTTAGCTTCCTAACAGTGGGGGGCCCCCCAAGGAATCCTGTGCCTTGGGACTGGGGCTGGGAAGGGAGCAGAGGGATTTTTTCAGTGGAACCTTGTGCTCCTACCTATAAAATGATGGAGCTAGGCCGGATTCAGTTCAACTCGAGCTCGAAGCACACAGCACTTGAGATGTGTGGGGTGGAGGCAATGTGCACAGCTAGAGAGAAGGCCCTGGCTACTCAACAGAGTACTTACAACAGACAAACAGGGCTCTCTCCGGGAGGTGCTGGGGACAAGATCTGTGCCTGGAAGCAGAGACCTGAGAAGACTTCCTGGAAGAAGTGGGATAAGAGTTTGACTTTGAATGGTTTCAGAAACCCACAGGAAAGTGAGTGTGTGCATTCGTGCATGTATGTGAGTGGGGGGGGGGAGAGAGAGAGAGGCAGAGAGGCACAGGGAGTTAGGAGGAAGAAACAGCTCAGGGGATGATCTGGAGGAGGGAAGAGCTTTCCAGTCTCTATGCTTGGGTAACAGTGCTGCGGAAGAGGACAAGGACCAAGACCCCTGAGATCACACTGTGAGAGCCTTGAATTCCCAATGCCCACCATGATGCTGTAAGCACTGTTAATTAATCAGCGCAACTTTGGACAGGGGTTGGCATGGAAAGAAGGGATTGAAAGAGTAGGCAGAGAGGCTTAAAAGTTTTGCAAGTTGAAATCCAATAAAAGCCAATATGGCACAGAAGCTACTCAATGAGCAGCCAGAGCACAGCAGACAGGATGCAAGGACAGATATGGTGGTTTAACTAGTTAGATGTTTTGTTATCATGAAATAGTAAGAAAAGATTAGACATGATAGCAATAATAGTAATAAACGAGATGGCAAAAACAGCAATGATGAGGGATAAGTTACACAGGTGTGCTATCCTCCAGGCGCTGTGCCCTGTGTGCTGCCTGGATCTCTCTGTTAATCCTCTCGGCTACCCTTGGATGCAGGTGCTATTGGTAATCCCTCCTGGGGATAAAAATCACAGTGGTTTTGACAGGTTAAGTCACCCAAAGTCACCCAACTAGTGAGAAGCTGGGCCAGGGGTCTAACTCTGATATTAATCACGAGGCTCTTTCAGTGTCATCGTTAATAAAGAGAAAAATAGGAGCCCCCAGAGGACAAGTAAATAACTCAAGGTCACACAGCAAGTCTGTCTCCTCTTTCCCAGGTATTCATTCAAACATCTATGCAGGGCTTCCCATGGATCAGAGCCTGCTGGAGCCCAGGCTTCAGGACCCTTCTTCCAGACCATTCCACAGCCTCCTCTCTGGCCAGCCGGCCTCCAGCCTCTCCGCTCTAGTCTGTCCTCCACACAGCACCCACAGTGAGCTTCTGAGATCCAGGCAAAGTTAAAAACCTTGCAGGGCTTCGATGCCCCAGTAAAAACTCTATCATTGAAGGTCCGTCACGATCTTGCTTCAACCTGATTTTCCAGCCTGTTGTCACATACCACCCCCGATGCCCACTTTATCCCAGCAACACCAAGCTTCTCCCCAGCACCAAGTACCATGCACCTTCCCTGGGGTGACCCTGCTCACACTCTCTGCTCCTCTGTCTACAATGCCCTTAGACCTCTCTTCTGTCCTGTCAACTGTGACTCTAAGCAACAACCTCAGGAAAGCTCTCCTGGCTCTGAGGTGCTTGCTGGCACCACACAGGCTCTCAGGATCAGCAGGATCTCACACTCCTTGCGTCATGAGTCGTCTCCACCACCAGGATGTGAGCATCTCACAAACAGCAAAAAAGATGATGAAATGTGTTGGGGGTTATTATGGATGGGGTGTTATTATCACCTCATTTGTGATCTCATTACTATTCACATTACTATTATTATCTCACTTCCCATTCCTTGGAAAGGGCTGAACTGGGCCTGACCATGACTATCTGACATAGAGGCTGCATGCCAACCTCTGTGTCTCCCTGGGCAATGACCACTGCGTTCCCTTTAGTGAACTGAAGGGCAGTGGTGCCAGCCCCAGGAGCCTCCTACACCTTGCTTCAGCACTCTGCTCCCATCTGCCAGGCTGGTTTCTGGGCAGGACCTCGCCACCCAGCTGTGAACCTA
This sequence comes from Phyllostomus discolor, assembly GCF_004126475.2. Taxonomy (NCBI): domain Eukaryota; kingdom Metazoa; phylum Chordata; class Mammalia; order Chiroptera; family Phyllostomidae; genus Phyllostomus; species Phyllostomus discolor. The sequence continues at coordinate 33,482,231 of NC_040907.2, forward strand.
GTCACATCTCCCCAGTCATGCTTCTGGCTCACAGACACAGATAGCAACAAGACCTGAGCCCATTCTTCCATGTGCAAGCAAGGGACAGAGGCGGCATGTAGGAGTAAAGATAGACAGGCTTCAGTCAGAGGGAAAATAAAGTGAGTAGTGTGGGTGGGAGCTTGGGGTAGGGGTGGGAGGCATCGCGGTCCAGGAACTTGGAGGGCAAAAATGCCCATAAAGGCATATTTTCCAGCAGTGAAAAACATTAAGACCCACTTTAAAAATGTAGTCCTCACCACAGCTATTCCTGGACACCAGCCCAGAAGAGCAGCAGGGGCGTATGAATGACACTCTCTGCCCACACTTACCCACTCCCCGCCCTCTGTCTTGGTCCCAAACATCTTGCTCTGTACGTACCTCCTCGCTGCTCACTGCAGCCCCGCAGCAGCAGAAGATGACAGAGAAGGACAGACCTCTGAGATTCTCCTTGCCCACCCCTAACCCTATTGCAGAGACTCAGGAGAGGAAAGGGACCTAATCAAGGTGCCACCAAGGTACCTTGGTGGTAGAGCCAGGATGCACACCTAGGTCACTAGGTTAGAATCTCTCAGAGCTCCCACCAGCCACACTGAGTCTCAGACCCTCCCCAACCCATCTGACCCCCACCAAACACACACACACACTTGTACATAGTGTGTACACATGTGTACATAGAAATGGGTGCCTGTGAGTACATACAAACACATGTGCAGATATCTGTGCACTCACACACACACACACACAAATGCAGCCCCATATAGAAAACATTGAATTAGTACATTAAGAGCCAGGAAACCTGAGTTCTGATTTAATCTGGCTGTTGACTTGTGTGAACCTGACCATGTGGCTTCACGGCTCTGGTCCTCTCATTTAAACCAGGCTAAAATCTTTGCAGCCTCGCAGGGTTGTCGTGAGGCTGGAAGAAGCATGAGAAAGTGCTGAGGAGCTGCATGACCTGCCTACATCTCCTCAGAAGCTGACACTGGGGCAGCGCTGAAGCCCAACTTCTTAGATTTGAGTTCCCTGCCTGCCTACCTCAGCTGTGTGACCCTGGGCAAGTCACTCAACTCTGTATCTCAGTCTCCTTATCTACAAAATAGGGATAATCACAGAACTTGTACACTGGGCTTCAATGAGAGGATTAAGTGAACCCACACAGTTGTGAGGTTCTTAGAACAATGCCTAGGATTTTATGTGTTTAATAAATATTAGTCAGTATTATTGAATTACCCCTTTAATATTGTTTTGCAACACAGGGAGCCTAGGGAAAGTTTGTCCAATGAATGAACGAACACTATTGGGGGAGGGGAGTGGTGCTGTCAGATTTACTCCCACCTGGTGTTGGAGGGGACTGCTCCGAAATGACCTCTAGCCCCTTTTGTTCTTAGATTCCCCTGACTCACCAGGATGCCAGGAGCTCCTGGTATACCATTCATGTTGTCACATTCTCCCACTACAGGGGAGCACAAGCCTCTTGCATTCCTGGAGAATAAGCAGAGCAGTTCCTGGGCTCACGAGCCCAGAGCACTTAAGCCCTTAAGATAGAGCAGGGCCAGAGCTGAGAGCGGATGGGGTTGGGCGAAGGGCCTGGAGCAGGGGGAGGCAGTGTCCCCACAGCCTGGGATGTTTATACATGTTCAGGGTCCTGCTCCAACAATCAGCAAGCAACACTCCAGGAAGCTGTCGTCTCCCTGGCCAAGTAGTGCTCAGGCGCTGTGTGGTTCCTCTCCATGAGTAAATGGGCTGGACTGCAGCCTAGCAGCCACAATGACATTCCCCAGAAGGACATCCCTTGCCACCCACCCAGGGCCCTCCACAACAGAACGGGCAGCAGAAATCCGCCAGATCCCAGGCTTGGATCAAAATAACAATGACCATGATGATGATAATAATAATGTTAAAGAGAATAATTCCTAACATTTATTGCATATTTACCAGGTCCTAGGCAGGCACTACTTCAAGTCCTCTATGCATATTAACTTATTTGATGTGTGTAACAACCTAGAAGATAGGTACTATTATTATACCCATTTTACAGATGAAGAAATGGAAGCAGAAGGAGTTGAAGAACTTGCCCAAGACAGCAATGGCTAGTGGGGGACAGAGCTGGGGTTTAAATGAGGATGGCTACTTAAGAGCACATGCTTCTTACTTTCTTTGGCCAAGCATCCACTGACTTGTCATTTTTAAATAGTTGATAGTTTTGGGTTTTTATTGTTTTTTAAATTATTTTTTAAAAAATCTAAATGCAAAAGCACTTGATCTCAAAGAAGAACATAGGCTTTGGAGCCAGGGAGCAGTGGGTTCTAAATCCAATCATTTGGTGTTTCTAAGTGTATAGGAACATTTCTTTTCTCTGAGTGTTGGTTTCCTAGTCAAAACCATGAGAATAACATTGGCTGCCCCAGAATGGGGCTTTGAAGGTTCAGCGAGGACACACACACACCATCTCTACACCAGGACACTGGCATGTGGCTAACATGTAATAAATGTTTGTTTCCTTCTCCCACTTTTGGCAAAAACTTTCAAATGTGGGTGAAAGAGACCTAAATTCCCCACAGGTAACTGGTAAAGTGCAATTTACATCAAGCTATAAAGTGTTTATTGGGCATGTTTGTAACTTTGTCTTCTCAGAAATCAGTATGATGAACTCTCAGCCTTCATGGAGAAAGGAGATGGGAAGAGGAAAAAGCACAATTTCAAACAAACAAACAAACAAACAAACACTCATACCCAAGTCCATATCCAAGTTCCTTTCTATTGGTTCTGGACCATATCGCAGAATCTTAGTTCTGTAAGGATTATGAAATTCCAAGCCTCATTCTCTATTGCAGTTGGTGAAACTGAGGCCCACAGGAAGACAGGGTCACAAATCAAGCTATTGGCACAGCTGCGCAGGCTAGCATTTAGGTCTCCTGACTCCATCCTGGTGTGGGGCTACCCCAGGAGACATGCACATTTGTGTCCTGTGTCCCAGGGAAGAAATAATACAATTCAATGGAGAAGTTTCCACCGTCTTTCTCTTTCTCAGCCATACATGAGATGCATCAACAGAAAATAAAATTAAAAACACAGAATACAATAGAAGGAAACATTGGCTCCAATCTGTGAGATAGGCCATCAAATGAAATTTACTGGAAATCAATCATGTGTATTTATCATGCACCTACTGCCTGCCAGGTTTCATGCATGTTGCTTTACCCACATTATCTGTTCTAATCAATCCTGACAACAGTCATGTGAAAGTTACTCAGTCAACTTGTAGTGTCTGCACCCTAATACATGCCATTCACAGTGGTAAGCAGTCGCCACTCTAGGTGCCATCACCCAAGACTTGTAGAGGGTCTGAAAGGAGGAAGCTAGCTAAGAAATAAGACATAGCATTGCAAGACCTGGGAATGGATAAGCCCAGGACTGGAGGGGCCACAGGATGTGGAATCTCTGTGTGTGTTGGGCAGAGGGCAAAGACAGATGAGTGAGAACCAGCTGGATGAAGTGGAAAGACAGAGACCTTGGCACTGAGCTGTGGATAGCAGGCAGTGTGAATGGTGGGTCTGTTGAGCAAATTAATAAATGCATGAATTAAGAACCAGTGGAGGAAAAAGTAAACACCAACATGAGAAAAAAGGAATAGCCGATGAGATGTCCTTCTGGAAGCAGAAGCCAAGATAGACCTGGATGTGCAAGCCATTTGCTGGGGGTAATGCCTGTGAGAGATCAGGGGGGTGGGGAGCAGAGCAGGGGAAGTTTCCAGACTGGGTGATGGCCATGGCCACCACAGTCAGAGACATAACAAGCAGACTGATTCAGGAACACGGAAGAGGAAGTATGTGGCTCTGTCCTAGGGGTACACCCCAGGAGAGAGTGTCTCAAGGGAGCCTTGGAGGTTGAGAAGACAGAAAAACAGGGTGCTGAAATTCTTGGAATAGGGAACAGGCCCACAAAGCCATCGAGGTAGAACTGAGCCTGTCTTAAACAGCAAATACAAAATAATAGTTCAGTATTCCTGGAACTTAGGAGGAGCTGGGGAAGCCATTGTAGCTATGGGATGGATTCAGACCTCAGAGCACAGGCAATGGGGAGCCTTTGAAAGAAGGTGCTGGCTATGCATTTCTGCTTTAGATCTATCTATAGGACAGCATGTGCACAGGACAGAAGGCAAGTGGGCAGAGAGAGCAATGAGGAGGATGTTGCCATGTTCTAGGGAGATGACAAGCCTTCAGAGTAAGTCTTGGATTGAACAAGGATGGAGTAGTAGCCTGAAACTAGTTGGAGGTGCTAGTATCCAGTTTTGCCTCTTCAAGAATGTTATATAAATGAATCACACAGTACGTGGGTTTTTGAGTCTGACTTGTTTCACTTAGCATAACACATTTGGGATTTGACCACATTGTCTGCATCAGCAGTTCTTTCCTTTTCTTTGCTGAGCAGTATTCCATTGTATGAACATACTACAGTTTATTGATTTCCCAGTTTTGGGACATCTGGGTTGTTTCTAGTATTGGGTGATTAAAAATAAAGCTACCATAAACATTTGTGTATAGTTTCTGTGTGAATATAGGTTTTTATTTCATGTGGGTCAATACCTAGGAGTGGGATTTCCAGGTATGCAAAGGATATGCTTAACTTTATAATAAACTGCAAAACTCTTTTTACAGAGTGGTTACATTCCCTGCTGCACTGCTGAGGATGGTGGTTGCTCCTGATCTTGTCGACACTTGGTATTGTCAGTTTTCATTGTAGCAATTCTAATAACATGGCAATTGTAATAATTCTCATGGAAATTTTAATTTGCATTTTAATGATTAAAGATATTAAGCATTTTAATGTGCTTATTTGCCATCCATATATCTTCTTTTGAAAAATGTTCAAATCTTTTGCTCACTTTTAAATTGCATTTGTTTTATTATTGAGTTTTGAGGCTCTTTATAGTATACTCTGGATACCTTTATCAGATAGGTGATTTGTCTTGTTCTCAATCTTAGGGGAAAAGTATTTAATTTTCACCATTATGTTTGATGTTAGTTGTGGGTTTTTGTAGATGTTCTTTATCAGATTGAGACAGTTCCCTTCCTAGTTTACTGAGAGTTTCTATCATGTACAGTGTTGAACGGTATCAAAGGCCTTTTCTAAAGATATTTAATGAGATGATCCAATGGGTTCTGTCAATATGACAAGTTATTGATTGATTTTTGAACATTAAACCAGCCTCGTATCCCCTCTTGATCACCCTGACCATGATGTACTATCACACACACACACACACACACACACTCACACACTGCTGGATCTGATGACCAATATTTGGTTAAGAATTTTTGCATCAATCTACATTTAAGACACAGGACAACTATTTGTTCATAGTTTTTTTTTCCCTGTAATGTCTTTTCTGGCTTTGGAATCAGGGTAATGGTGACCTCATAAACCTGGGAAGTGAGTTGGGAAGTGTTGCCTTTTTCCCCTTTCGCCACCCTGTAGTCTCTTCCATCAGCATTATTGGTTTTGCTAATTCAATTGACTTCAGAAGCTAAGTCATGCTATATACAACAGCCCACGGGGGTGCAAAAAGATAACTAAAATTAGGTTTCTTCACAAGGAGGTAAAGATAAATAATAATAATAGGTACCTGCTCTTTTCCATGCATTTAACTACTATTAGCACCGACCTTACTGTAATCCTGTTATGCCAGTTTGAACAATTTTTAGGATGAGAAAGTTGAGGTTTAGGAGAGTTAAGCAGGCTGCCTTAAGTCACAGAGTTCTCGAGGAACACATCTGTGGTTTGAAACCAACTTCAAAGCTCATGTTCTTCCTACTTGGTTTTGTCATCTCTCCTAATATTTATGTTAAGAACCTACTAACTGCAAGCTACTTGGAATGCTTTAAGGCTAGTATTCTGTTCGTTGCTGATTGGTGCAACTGCCTGAGGTATGAGTTACTTTCCCCATGTTAACAGTGAGGAAATTAAAAATCAGAGAGGCCAGGAGCCTCACTCAAGGTCAGTCAATGGTGTTAGACACAAAGACTCACAGTGACAGGGTGCAGGAGGTAATGAGCATAATAACATGATTAACACATATGTATATGTATATAGGCTACATGTGTATATAGCCTATATACAAAGCAGCTTTGAAGAGTGCTATAATCGAGGCTTGAACAGAGAGGGTGAAAGAAGGGGAGGAATTCACTGTCACTCCCGCACTTCTGGAAAATGCACAGGGAAGAAGATAAACAGTGAAACCAGATGAGAGGGCTGGAGGAGCTGGAAAGTGGATTGAGTTAGAAATCTGGGCAAACAGCGAAGGGTGGACACGGCCCATGGAGCAAATGAAAGCCAAGACAAGCAGGGCACGTAGCTGGATTTTCCAGTGTCACGATGCTGACGCTGAGCAGGGCTGACAGGCACTAAAACAGGAATAGCTCACATCTGTGCTGCACTTTCCTTTCCAACGCTTGGTCTTCTCGATCCTCACAAGCACCCTCTGGGTTGTTTACTATCTGAATCTTAGAGGTGAGGAAACTGAGGCTCAGCCAGGTACACGGCTTGTTGGTGATTCAACTCAGCCTACCAGAGGCCCCAGGGCCAGACCTGATTCCTGGGTCCAGGATTCTTCCAGGGGCAGAAAGGCAAGGACAAAGTAGACCAGATAGCATGAATCTGAAGTCAGATAAGCACCTGAAAAGGCTCTGGGACTTGCATTGGCATGGCTGTAAAATTCAAGGCAACCAAAATTCTGGAGTTTGAGGGCCATGGGCTTTGTGATCTAGAGGTAGAAAGTTCTGAAATCCTGATGACATAGGTTCTATAATATTAGGGTCAAAGACTGTGAAATAGTGGGGGTGGGTTCTGGGATAGTGGGGACAAAGGTCCTGTTATCCTAAGGGCATCCCCTGGAGGTAGCAGTCAGACCAGCTAAAGGCTTATGAGCAAAATGGAATCATCAAAGATAAAAATGGGTCAAGCTCAACATCAAACTTTCAAATCTGCTACGGAAAGTAACTCAGCGACCCTATGGTCCCTGGAGTACCTGATGGTAAATACACCTCTCAAGCCTTTAATGTTTCATCTCCTGATGCCCCTGACCCAAGGTCAAGGAGACAAGAGTTTAGCTTAAAGGACAGTCTTCAGATTTAAACCCTGAATGTGCTTCTCTACACTCATTAAATTTTAAAAAGAGGCCAATATTTGTATTTTCAGGAGGGTGATGGAGAGGAAACCCAACTCAAAGATATCACCCCAAATTCTTCTCTTCGCACTTGGCTTGTTGGGAGAGGATATAAAATCCTTCCTCTTCAACAAGGTTCCAGGGCCCTCCCAAGTGACAGAATACGATGGCCTGCTCCCTTGCCTTCTTTTTGGCATCTCACTCTCTGTATTTACCCCTCAAAATTCCAAGATGTTTCCCTTCTCTTGGTTCCTTATCCTCCTCATTTCTCTGCCTCTGAATCACCTCCTCTTGCTGGCCCCACCCCACCTCCAGCCACACCTCCTCACCCCCCTCCCTCCACCCCAGTCTCTCTCCTCTGTCCATAGGTCTTCAGCTCCCATGACTTTGCTGAGCCCTTGATGTGTATTTTTTCACTACATCCCCATGACAAATATGTGAGACTAGTATACTACCAATAACCATAAGTGAGAAAACTGAGGCTTGGGGAGATTACATAACCAACATAAGGATACGTGGATTGTCACTGTCAGAGCTGAGTTGGAATAATAACTGTACCTGATACTACTAATAATAGTAAAAAATAACTAATAAATAATAATACTAGTAACAGTAATTATAGGTAATACTAATACAGTGTTTACTATGGGCCAGTATTATTCTAAGTGTTTTTCTCTATTAACTCACTACTCAAAGTAATCCTTAGGGGATATACTATTATTATTCCCATTTGACAGATGAGGAAACCAAGGCACAAAGAGCTAAGGAAATTGCCCAAGGTCCCACAGTATGCTTGATGCTGAAGCCTGGCCACCTAAGTTCTCTGCCTAATTCTGTAGGTGTCTTCACATCGGTCTATGCCTATAACCACTAGACCATGGTTCTTCAGATCTGTATCCTCAAGGTCACAGAAAGTTACTTCATAAAACAATAAAATATTTCAAGAAAAAGTCCCTGAAAATCAAGACATAACATTTCAGATTTCATTCATTCATTCAGAAAATGCACATATTAACCAAGCTCCTAGAATGGGCCAGGCAAGGAGCTTACATCCTAGTAGAGGAGACAGAAACACAGCATGTAAGAATGTAAGTATTACAATTTCAGGAAGTGACACATGGTATAAAGAAAAGGAGAGAGAGGTAAGGAGTTAAAGATTGTGAATGGGAAGAGACCATTTAAATCAAGTGGCCTCCTTATTGGTCAAGGACTAGCCACATCAGCCTCAGGAGAAAAGGGCTGTAGGCAGATAAGCTGTAAGTGCAAAGGCCCTGAGACAAAAATGAATTTGGTGTGTTAAAGAACAGCAAAAACAGAATGAGACTGGAGAAGGGGAAGGAAAAGGAGATGTGTTTTTTTAATTGGGTGACACTGGTTAATAGGATCATACAGGTTTCAAGTATAATTTCTCTGATACTAGATCTGTATATTGCACTGTGTGTCTACCCCCCAAAGTTAAACCATCTTCCATCACCATATATTAGGAGACGTACTTGGTGAAGCTGGAGGGGCAAACAGGGAGCAGATGGCTAGGGGCCAGGCTGCAACTCTGGTTCTATCTGCACTTGATAAGAGGCTTTGGCCAGGTTACAGCAGAAGTGAGAAGAGGAGCCTGCAAACAAGCAGGCAGGGAATGCTAAAGTCACCTGCAGAGGCTGCCTTGACTACCCTCAGCCTCTGCTGACCCACTGTCCTTTCCCTTTACCCAGAAGGGTAGAAAGATGGGCCCCTGAATCTCAGCCACCAATATCTCACTGTGTGAACTTGACAAGTCACTCACTCCCTGAGAGCCTCCCTTTGTCTATATGCATAATGGCAATGAAAATTCAGCTGGCAGTAGTGAGAGGGACACAGGGGCTCACCTGAGACCTGAACCTTGGGCCTCACACCAGGGGGGAGGAGGGCTTCAATTCTGTGGGCACACTACTTGGCAGAAGAAAGGCCCCTCAACACATTTCTATGGGGTCAGACTCCAAACAGAGAGATCTGGGCAGCCATGGGGATCCTTCTGGGAAGCCCCAGCAGTCCTGCAGGGCCTGGTAGGCCGGGCTGGACAGAGCAGCCAAGGCCTCAGGCGTCTCCTTCTCTTGCTTCCCAGCAGCCAAGTCAAGCGGGCAGCGGCAGGCCCACGGACCAAGGGCAGACAGGCGGGCGGGCAGGCGGGGGCGAGTCGGCGGGCACAGGGAGAAAGAAGGGTATTGTCTGCCAAAACCCAACCAAGGGGCCAGGGCCACAATGCAGGGGATTCTTTCAGGAGAAACAAACATGCCTTTCTTTCCACCAACTGCTGCTAAAACAGCCCATTGGATTTGATTCTCTCTTATTTCACCCCAAACAAATGATAAATAAATAAACCTTGGTGAGCTCAGAGGGCTGGAGCCAGGACCCTGGGCCCAAAGCAGACTGGACACATCCGCCCCGGTGAACAGGCTCCAGGCCATGTGGCCTGAGGAAGTCCTTCCAGATGTAGGGTTGGGCTGCTCAGCTGTACTGCCTTCAAACCCAAGTATACAAATGATGGAGAGGATGGGGAAGCACGTCAGAGGAGGAGACGGCTGTAGGAAGGCTAGCTGGCAGCCCTGGTGGGCACCACGTCGAAGAAGGTCCTAATGTCTCCTGACCCCTCAAGTTTGTCTGGAAGTTGACTCTGAGCTGATTTCACTGGCACCATCTTCCCAGTCCTTTAAAATGTTCAGTGAGGTGATAGAGCAGTGATGTTTCATTCTCCCCACTTTGTAAGCTGGGAGGTGAGTTTCAGAAGTGACGTACCTTGCCCAAGGTCACGAGGCAAGGTGATTGCAGGATACCAGAGGCCTCCTCTGATGTCCTTGTTTTCCCGGTAGTCACACTGAGGCAAGAAGTGGTAAAGGACACTGCGTGATGCCATAGGAGCCAGGTCATCTGACACCCTGACTCAAACACTCGGCATCCTTAGTGACTGGACCAGGAAGCAGTCACTCCTACAGCAGGAGCCTCCTCTTGATTCAAGGGCTCCTTCCTGGCGTTCTCTGCCTCCCAGAGAAGTGAGCTACAGCCTCGTCTGAAGGAATCAGACGTTGTGCCGCGTGCCACTGCAAGGCACCCCTTTGTCTAAGGCCCCCACCTTGTCATGTTCCCATCTGGCCCCTGGTTCTATGTGCCTATGGGGCTCCTTCCCTGCTTTCCTCCCTACTTGTCCTGACTCCCTCCCTCCTTGAGGCCTCAGGTATGCCTCCCTCTCCAGGAAGTCTCCCCAACCCACTCCTGCCTCCACTGATCTAGCCCTCCTTATAGCCTCTGCTGGCTGTCGTGAGAGCTTACCTTGCCCCTTAGGTAGGGTGCAGAGGGCAGCCAAGCCGACACTCGCCCCACCCCAGGAGTGTGCCAGATTGCTGCAAGCCTCTGGCCCCACCCACTGGCTATTGTTCCCTGTATCTAAGACACTTAACTTCTCCTTCACTCAAACTCCCCCTCCCCTTTGACTCCTTCCCAGACACCCAATGCCCTTGAACACACCTCCTATCTCAGCACCTGTCACCCACTCCAAAACTGACAAGGGCATACCTGTCACTCCCACTACATGGTGGTAAGCCCCACAAGGGTGGGACACACAGTGTGGAGAGACAAACCATCTCCACCGTTCCTCTAGTCTGTGCCTATCTCCACTCATTCAGTATGTGCTGGGCTCTGAATGGGTAGGAGGAATTACCCTACTCATACATAACTGCCCTCATGTGACTAGTCTCCTGCTTAGGGACACTGTGACCTTCCCAAGGGCAGGTCCAGTCTTTCTCTTCTGGGCCTTTTCTACTGTCAGCTCCCACAGGGAAGGCCTGGGTCTCCCTCTCACAGACATTCTTCTGGGACAGAAAAGGGACTCTCCCTGGCCCGCATCCTCTGCCCCAGGTTCCAGCTCAATCCACAGGCCACTCAGGGTTGGGAAAATGCCTTCTTTGTTTTAATTTTCTTAGCTCTTGACAGCACATGGTTGAAAAATGCCCCAGAGGACAGCCCAAATGCCCCTGAAAAAAGAACAAGAGGAGCCAGCCAGGTATGCAGGACTTGTCCCAGTGCAGATGAAGCACAGAGGGGCCTGGACCTACTCTGAGGAAGAACCAGCGGCTTTCTGGGAGAAACCAGGACAGCCGAAAATTAAACACATACGTACGTGCAAAGGCCTAATTCCTCCCGGAGCTTTGGAGAGACACTTTCATAGTTTTTCATGACATCATGTCAAATGTTTCCAGGCATCCCAGACAGAGTTCGGCCCCAAACACTGTGTATTCAAGTCACACGGTCCTTTGCTCTTTAGAATCAGAGGGCTCAACAGGACACAGGACATTCCCTCCCACTCAGCCTTCCTGCCTCTTCTCAGACCAAAGCAAAATAAAACCTCTGCTACTTCCCAGGGTCCTAGGGCTGTGGGGCTGCCAGGCATTAGCTATCCAGTGCAGCCCTGCACTCAGGAGAGGATCAGTCTTAGTGACACAAAAGAAACATGCCATCGGGCAACCTGTGACCCTCCAGCTCTGTGACCCTGAGCTAGTCACTTCACTGCTTCAGTGTTCTTAAATAAAATGAAGGCAATGCATCAGTATGTGAACCAATATCCCAAGGATGCTCTGTAGATTCATGAGCTTAAATGTGGAGAGGGAGCGTGCACAGCTTCATGCCTGGCTTCAGAATGCCCTGAGAAAAAGTGAGTTTCTTCCTCCCTTCCCCAGCATGGGGTGGGTGGTGGAGGTGGGGTGCCCACCTCTCATGCCAGTGCTCTTTCCAGTAACTGGCTCTGCTTCCCTCATAGGTGTTCACATGCCTTCAGAGATTAGACATTCTGATCTCCATTCTGCCCCTGAGTGGTGGCCAGTTTCTCTTCTTTCAACAGTTCTCATTTTACAGACGGCTTCAATTCCTTCAAACAAGCATTTCCCCAGGGCCTACTATGTGTCCGGTCATAGAAGAGGTTCAGGTCACAGCTTCAAAGGGTTGCAGAAACGAGAGATACCAAGTTACAAGGAAAGGCTGGTGAGGATCTCAGCCAGATCAAACTGGAGCACAGGAGGACAGTAGGTGACAGGCAACATGAGATGAGTGATTTCTGGCAGTGGAACCATGGGGTGCATTCTCTTGATCACACTTTCTCCTCTACTACCTTCCACACAGGCTGTGGGCTCAAAGGCCCTGGCTGAAAACCCAAGTGCTTTTTCAGGCCTCTATTTGCCCCACCTCCCTTTGCACAGAAATTCTCCTCAATCAGCGATGACACCTGTTCACCGGGTACTGTCCAGGGCTGCAGCACTGTGGAGGGAGCAGCTCGGCAAAGCTCACAGCCTGGAAGAAGAACCTTTGATATTGCAGACAATTGCAGTATCATCTGATAGGTGCTGTGGAGAAGGTGGGGCAGGGGCTATTGTAGGGATGGGAGGAGAGAATAACAAAAATGGTGGTTGGGCAGGGAGCCATCCAGAATTTTCCAGAGATAAGACTTGAGCTGATGCTAGCTGAAGGTCATGCGGTTGAGCTGTGGTGCTTGAATGTGTGTGTGTGTGTGTGTGAGTGTGTGTGTTGTGTATAGACACACATGCATGCAAGAAGGGCATGAATTTCAACAGAGGCCCAGCCTGGGCAAAGATGCAGAAGCACTTTCAGTCTGGGCATAGGGGGACGCTGTAGTCTCCTGTTTGTTTCCCACGTCTCTGGCTACTATGACCTCTCCTCCCGATGCTGCTACACTCCTCTCCCTCCTCTTGGCCCTAAGGAAGACTACTGTCCCAACTGCTGCCATTGGTCTCCTCTCTTTCTCTCTCTGCTCTGTCTCTTCCCCATCCATGGCCTCCTGAATCCTCATCTCTAGCCTCCACTCTACCCGCTGGGGTCCCACTGCCTGACAGCCCGTTCACTTCTGAAGCCCTTCACATTCATCTCCCCTCCTACAGAGGGCCCCACCTCTGTGCACACATCTTCTGTGTCTCATCAGCCACTAGGCCCCAGGACTTCCTCCTTTGTGATGTTTCTCCTGGTTTGGCTCTCCTTTCCTTGCCCTTCCTACTAGGCCTTTGCACTTTCCAGGCTGTTGATTAGAACAATTAAGAAACTGCTCTGATGGCCCCTAGGCATCTTTTCCCCCACTCTCTTGCTCCTTCCACCCCACCACCTGAGTCCTACTCCTCTTTTACAACCCAATAGTCTGCAGTACAGACATATAGAATAGTGTGGACTCTCTGCCACCATCAGATTCTTTATAACAGTCCCCTCAAAAAGTGGCCAGTGGCCACCTCCCTAGCTTAGCTTTCAAAGGCTCCCTTGCCCTGGCCTTCTGTTCTCAGTCCAATCCCAAGCTTCCCCCCTGCATGCACAGGTCATCATCACTCTGTTCCAGGCACACAACTTTATCCATATCTCTGGATCACATCATGCATAATCCCACCAGAATCTTCACTTCATTCTCTCCCTCCACGTCTTGGCCATCCTCCCATCTCAATTCAAGGCTGCCACAAAACCCCTCCCACCCCAGCTCATTAGCCTCCTCTCTGCCTCCCTCCTACTCAGAATGAGAGTAACTGCTTATTCCGCTCCTGTGGGCCTCAGGCTGAGCCCCACCAGGCCAGGGGTCCCCTGATCAGCAACACCAATAGCAGGGACTTATGGTCTGCCTGTCATAGACCTGATTTCAGTTATGCCTGTGAAGAACTCTGGGGAACTTCTGCCTTAGTTTCCCTACTAGGCTGTCAGATAAACCCCTGGCCTACCTAGTTGGCTCTGGACCACCTACCTGATCTTGCTCGTTTCCTGGATGCTGTTTGTTAAACTCTCTGCCATCAGTAAGAGAGTGAGTGTGTGTGTGTGTGTGTGTGTGTGTGTATGTAGGTGTTTGTTGCTCAGAACCAGAACCAGGAGAAAGCTACTGGCTACCTGATTTCACCTATGACCTTACGTCTCTACTGCTGTAAAAATTCTCCTACCAGCTAAGACACAAGGTCTACAGAGAGTTAGTTACAACTTCAGAAACTGGACTCATCCTGATCAGTCTCCTTCAGCTTCCCCTCCTCCCAGCCCTTTACCCCTCTACAGACTGAGTTCCCCAAACCCTCAGACCCTGACACATGGCCCTTCCCCATGGTAACAATAACAGCGTGAAGAAGATCTAATACTTAATTAGTACTTACTGTGTGCCAGGCACTGCTCCAAACACTTTACACACAGAGATTCATGCAGGCCTCCCATCAACCTTTGCAGCAGGTTCTGTTCTACCTCCACTCTACAGGTGAGGAGACCAAAGCACTGCTGTAAGTGGTGACATCAGCACATGGCCCCAGCACTCTAGATTCAGAGAGTGTGCTCTTTACCCCTCTGCTTCTCCCCATATCCCATCCCACCCAATAAGGCCACCACACACACTGGGGCAGTCTGACCCCTGATAGGACAGGCCACACATCCAGCACAGGGCTGCACACACATTTGGGAGTTTGCTTCCATGTCACCCCAAGGCACCGTGCAGGTGGGCCTGCTGCCCAGACAAGAAATAAAGTGGGCCTGGCTGCTGCCTTACCTGGGAGTGGGAGCTAAATTTCTGTAATTCTTGTATCTATTCATTTGTTCAATGAATACTGATTGTGTGCCTGCCACTGCTAGGTACTAGCTGTCTCCATTCCAGGGCAACAAGCATAAATGGACTTGACCCTTCAGATGCATTTCTCTGGTGGACCTGCTCCCACACAGGAATTAACAGGCTCCTGAAAGCAGGGACCACTTCTGCCCTCAGGTGACAGGCAGTAAGCAGTAAGCAGACCAGAAGGACAGGACGAGAATAGATCCCTCTGAACTCTCCACTACCTGGAGCTGCCCTTTGGGGAAAAGGAAGTTATCCCCCTACTGAGGCCCTTCAGAGAAAAAGAGCAGGCCATTCCTTTAAAGAAGGGCACGAAGAGCTAGGACACCAACTTCGTTGCCTGAATGTGGGAAAAATTCTGAAGGTCAGAGCAATGGAAAAGGTAAGTCCAGAAAAAACTGCTGGCAGTGAGCAGCGGAGATAAACTGAGCTGATAAGAGGCCTTTGAACACTTGGGTTATTTACTTATTTGCATACAGTTCTTGTGCGGTTGTTAATTCCAGCTATTCCCTGGTGCCCTGCTCACATGTGTGGCACATTCTGTACCCATCTGGCAGCAAAACAGACACCTCCCCTGGCAACCAGGCCCTGACATGGCAAACACACTCACGTGTTTGCATCCCAACACTATAACGGAAGAGATCACCGGAGCTTACTGCGCTGATTCTCTCTGTTGAAGGGCTATTCGTCAGCAATGTCTTGTCTGCAATAGGAGTTCAACAGACATGGGAGGAAGTGAACTTGGGCCAGGCCCAAAGCTGGACTCATTGAGACTGTCCGTGAAGCAAAAGTGAACGAGGGAGAGTCAGAGCGAAACGAGGGCCGTGGCAACCAAGTCTGCTCTCTGAGGTCCCCTTTGCAAGATGAAGATCATTTGTTCTGGTCATTTCTTTCACATTCCCTCTGCTTAAACAAGCCCTGCCAAAAAGAACTCCTGCTCTGATTGTCCATGGAAAGGTTCCCTGGAATGTTGGACCGAGCCTCTGGAATGTATGGATTTAACAAGCCAATTTGGAAATTAACAGAGATGAAAAGGGAGTGTTCTGGTTACATTATACACAGAATCACTACCTGAGTGAGCATGGTAGGGCATGGGGATGGTACCTTGGAGCTCCCTGTGAGCAGGCTTAACACTTTTCAGACCCAAAGCCTTAGCCAGCCTGCAATTTTAGGGTTGGAAAACTGGTCAAAGATTGCTCATAGTCTTGTTGAGGGAAGGACATAACCGTCGTTAAGAATTCTGAGATGCTGAAACCATGGTTTACGAACATTTTACTGAGCAAAGACCTGCCCACACAAGGCCTGTCGAGTGTCACGTTTTGAAATATTTTCCCTTACACGCTGCATCCCTGTCCCAAATGTGTTTGTCAGAACGCCAGTCCAGGCTCCTGAGCAGGAAGGAGATAACAGAGCTTGAGACACAGATATTGATGTATTCAGGGGCCAGAAACTTGCCATTTACGTTATCTTTGCAGTTTTGCTTCCAATAAATATAATAGGCCTTTAGTTGCTTGTATGTTTAATATTGAACAGCCTTGGGATTTCAACAAGTGCTTTCTACTTGGCTGGAGAACTTGGGGCCCAGGCTGGGACTGGTCACTTCATCCAGCTTCTCTCATGTTGCAGATGAAGTAACAGTTGTGCAGGGAAGGAAGACAGCACACCCATCAGGCACACACAGGCCGGGCGGGGCATGTTGCCCCCCAGCACGGGCAGACACCACCTCTCCTCATCCCAGGTTCCACCTGGCTCTTTAGAGCCTCTCCCCTCCATTCAGGGCACTGGGCCATCTGACTGTGTCTTCAAAAAATAAATCTTTTTTGTTTCGAGATGTAGTCAGGGACTTTAAACACTGCACATGATTCCTCCTCAATAGTCTTTGATTTTTCTTCCAGGACTTGATCAAGTGGGTTCAACTCCAGCATCAAGGCCAGGCTGCTGTTTCAACCCAAAGCCCCTGGGGAGAGGGGGAATGCCCGGGTCAGGTAGGAGAATGGAAGGGTTTCCCACAAGTCTGACTTTCCTGGTAACTTGGGGGCTGCCCCCTCTGCATTTCAAAGCAATAGGAATATCTGCCAGGGTCCAGGACCAGGTTACAGATCCAAACTTGCAAATAAGCACCCCCCTCCTTATAAGAAATGCCCTTCGGGGCAAGAGAGTCTAATAAATAATGGAGGATGTTGGGGCAGAGGGAAGATCCCCCCTCCGCGATGCCCCCTTGCTCGCCTGGGTAACATCTGACGTTTGATTGCCCCTCCCTTCTATGTCTGGAGGATAGATGCCCAGCTGACCCAGCCCTGGCCCCTCCCCAACCCAGGAAAGAAACTGACCTCTCGGGAGACTGTTTTGGCAGGGCCTCTGACAAGGAACCCATTATGTAAATGTGACTTCATATCCTCTCCCCATTTCAGTTCATGAGGAAATGGCCTTCTACCTTCCTTCTGGACACACTGTGATCTGGGGCTGGCTTGCATCGGTGTGAGTCCCTTCCACCTCTAACTTCTGAGTACTCCAGGTCATAGAGAGCTGAGAGGTACTCAAAACAGGTTGTGGAAACTTGCAGCAGCCCCTGAGTCATGAAAAACAGAGCAAGGAAGGAAGAATTTCCTTCTCTCTACCCTCCCTATCCAGCCAAGAAGACAAGAAGACAATTTTGCAGGCAGACACTCCTCACTGTTTACAAAGGAGGGAACAAACCCAAACAAATAAAAAGCCCAAGCCACGCTCAACATCACAGCCACACAAAACGATGTGTGTTACTTGAACAACTGTTTGCTGCGGTTTACAAAGAGGCCTATTAAACAGCAGGGAGGTGGCAGGCCTGCACATTTTGACATCTGGAAGCATCAGCCAGGCCATGGGAACCCAGGAGGCTGCCCCCTACATGGACACATGCGGCCAGGGCCTGACCTGCCACATGCCTTCCGAAAGTCCCTGGCCCATGCTTGCTGACAGCTGGGGTCGTCACTCGCCTGTCTGCCATCTAACACCAAGGGAAATGTCACCCATTTCTAGTTGTGTAAGAGGATGGTCCCACCTTACGAGCCAGGGAGGGACACAACCACACTCAGCTTTCAGTGTGGACGATGAGATCTGGTGCTTCCTAGACTGTCTGAGGAACGTGACGGGAACCTCAGGGATGGAGACTTACCTTGGGGCGGTGACTAGTGGGGGTTCTCTTAGCCTGGGCTGTAGAACAAAATATCATAGACTGGGGCCTGAACAACAGGAATAGGCTGTCGCACAGTTTGGGAGGCTGGGAGTCCGAGATCAGTGAGCCAGCAAGGCTGGGCCGGTGAGGCCCCTCTTCCTGGCTGGTGGACAGCGTCCTCGCATGGCAGAGAGAAGCCAGCGCAAGCTCTCTCGTGTCACTTTGTACAAGGTCACTAATCCCATGTGAGGACTATACCTTCATGACCTCATCTAACCCTAATGACCTCCCACAGGCCTTTTCTCTGAACGCCATCACACTGGGGATTAAACATTTTACCAGGTGGATTTTGGGAGGACGCAAGCATTGGGTCCATGACGGTCGGTAATCAGAACTGCTGGGTGTGGTGGGCGTGCGGATTTATATTTTGATAACATAGTTCTGCCCATTCTTAGGGGCAGACTTTAAAAATCAAGTCAATACTTCAAATATATACAGTTTAGTAGATACCAATTGTACTGCAATAAAGTTGACAAAATTTCAAAAATTTAAAACCCAGATCAATCACTTGACAGATGTTTAAATCCCTTCAACCAAGAGCCTGGATGAGCAGTTAGTCACCTGGCCTGCGAAGACAGCTCCTGTGGTGGGAAGCCATGGCGCCCCCAGGCAGCTGTTCCATTGCCCAGCTGATGCTTCCTCTACCTAGCTGAAATCGGCCTCCTGGAAGCTTTTATCCACTAATCTGGGACACAGAGGGCATGCTGGATCCCAGTGCCCAGAGTCACTTAGAAATGAAATGAAATGAAGTACCAAGACCCCCCCCCTCGACCCCACGTCTCCTGAGTGCCTGTGAACAGACGTGAACATGCATACACACGGTAACACTTCATGTATCCAGAAGTCCCACATCTAGTAACTTCCCCTGACCAGAACACATGTTCAAACAGCCAAATTGACACTACACTGCACTCCTACACTTGACTCCTAGAGGAACGCCTCAGCGTTTTCATCTGAAATTATTTAGTTTAGCTTTGAACTCACTTTTAATAAATCTGGTTCTCTGACTTCCTAGCTCACAAAAGATTAAAAGCAGCCAATATGTTGCAAAGGATACTGGCTCCAATAAGGAGTCAAAATCTTCAGTCTGACTCTGGTGGGGGAGATGGGCTCCCAGAAACTAGAGAGGAACAGCAGTCCAGGGTCATCCAGAGGGAAGACAACCCCTACTACACAGTTCTTCCAGGGTCTAGGGCCCCTGGGGTTGCCACTGAGTCTCCAGGGAAGAGGTAGGCCGATTGAGGAGTTCGCTGTTGTGTCTGACAAACGTACTTTTTAAAACTTCCCATTCAAAGTCATATGTCAGCTAACATCATGGTACCTAAGGGTTATGATCATATTATCTAGATAATTCATTTTTGGTAGAAGCACTCACGTAAACTGATGTGGTCTAAATGAAGTGTAGCCGTGTGTTATCTCAGCAAGTACAATAAGGTTTTCAAGAACAAATACTCCTGATAATTATAATGCATGGTGCAGTGATGGGCATGTGGTGGGCACCACCCTGGTTGACTGATTCCCGTGGTTACCAGAACAAGGCAGGCAAGAAAGTATTGCTGAGTAGAGATACATTACCTGCCTTCATAGTGATAAGAACTGCTGAAATTAGCATATTAATATTTGATTCAAAACAAATAACATCCCTGCCTTGTGATAACAAGGCATTCATGACCTAGATGCATATTTCCTCATGAATATTTATTTTCAATTCTAATTTACTCACTAAATTCTTTTCGTAGAGAGCCCAGAAAGGTAAACTGCAGGCTGCTCCCTCCTATGATAATAACTGTGGTTTTACTCCCTCCATCACCCGATATCCCAAGCTCTCAAACAAAAGTTGCCAGAAGGTCAGAACCTTAGACATGAGTGGCCAAGGAAGGACAATAACTCTTAGTTGTCTGGGCAGTGGGAGGAAGTACAGCTAATGCTAAACAATGGTTCATCAGAAGTCATTCACCTTTGGTTGAAGAACACAGACTTACACCCAGATGTGTGCATGCATGTACACACACACACACCAAGACAACACCATCCTTGGAGTGGCTGCAACCACTCAGCATGTCTGAGTCCCAAGGGCAGTGGCATCTGCAGCCTTGCATCTGAGGCTGCTCTGCATTTAGACAAGGGCGAGGCGGGGTGGGGCTCCTTCAGAGCCTCTTTTTCTGTCCTATTCTTATTTTCATACCACACATTACCTTCTGGTCTATTTGACTTACTTATTATGCTTATTATTTGCTGCCTGTCTGTCCCCACTAGAATGTCAGACACACATGGGCCCAGAACATTGTTTTGTTTTGGAGCACTCCCAACACAGAGCAGCGCTCAGCAGTGTTTTGTCGAGTGAGTGGAAATGAATGGGTGGCTGATCCTGCAACCTGAAGAAAATGATCGGCCCTGCCAAGCACTTGGTACAGTCCTGCAACCAGCAGGTTCTCCTGTGTCCATCATTAGTTCATCACAATCTCATCTCCCAGTAAGCCCAACAGAGCCTCGGAATCATCCTCAACTCATCATTTTGGGGGAAGGAGGGTGATGTCTCCTGACCTGGAGCAGGTTCAAATAAATGCTCCCGACTGCTCACACAGGCAGCATCTCCAGAATGCAGCCCATACCAGTCAGGGCCTAGACCACCTTTCAGAGACTCAGTAAGTGGTGACTTGCTCAAGGTTATGTAGCCAGCAATGGGCAGACTTAGTATTGAACCTAGGCCTATCAGTGGCCATTTAACTGATGAGGAAATAGGCTGGGAAAGGCCCAAGACTTGCCAGAGTCACACTCTAGGGATTTATGAATTACAGAACTATACACTCCTTTAAACAAGAGACTGCTTCTCAATCATCAGTGGCTCCTCATCACACAGCCCAGAGCCCGGCCCAAAGCAGAATGAATGAAGGTATGGACACAAAGCCTAAAATACTGGACAGCTTGGTATAAAAGGAAAGTTAAAATATAATTGGAATTCACAAACCTAGCAGCTCCTGCAGAACCAGTGGTGGATTTCAGCTGGAGGACAAGCCACATGGTTCCGTTCCCAGGTGAGACCAGAAAAGATGACACTCACCCTCCATGTGTCCTCATGACCAAGACGGGGGAGCCTGCCCTCCCTCGAGGCAGCCCCTTCCCAGTGCCTGCCTTCCACTGTGCCCACTATTCCTCTCTCACATTCCAGCCCTTCCTGTTTGTCAGCCCAAGCCCCGTTCCAAAGCGTATGGGGAAGGATCCCTTGGACATCTCTTGAGGATCTGTCCAGCTTCCAGAACTTATCAAGTTTAGGACCTTAACAAACACTGGTCATTGAATGAATAGTTGAATTATCAGAGACTTTTATTTTCAAAGTCCTCCTAACCAACCCCATGGACAATTTTGTTATACATTTATTCATTGGACAAACATTCATTAAGTACCTACTGTTGAAGGGGCATGGTGCTAGGCTCTGGGATGCAGTGGGGGGAAAAGTAATAGCGGTTTTCCAATATATCCTTTGACCTTAGTCTCCTCTCTTATTAACCATTCTGCACTTCTTTTCAAACTTACCCTTCCATAACTAGTTCGGATCTCATCCCTCTGTGCTCACCAGCTTTCAGTGCCTCTTACTGCCTGCTGGAAAATGATCAAATTCCTTACACTGACATTCAAAACCTTCAGAGACTGAGCTGAAACCTATCCTGCCAGCCTTACCTCCTGCCCCTCATGCCTTCTTTCCCTCCATTATGTGTGTTATGGGCCAGCCCCTGCCTGAGGGGCCCTTCTCTCTGGTACCAGTCAGTTACTGCTCTGTTGCAATACAAACCACCCCAAAGCTTTGTGGCTTAAAGCAATAATTTGCTTATTTTCTCAGTGGGTCAGCTTGGGGTTGGCTGATCTGGGTTGGCCAGCCCAACCCAGCTCATGTGTCCATTTCAGCTTGGCCCTTCCTTGTGGGTTGGGCTGTGTTCACTCTGAAACCTAGGCCAGAAGGGCAGTTGCTACATGGGGACATTTTCTTCTCATGGTGGTGGCAGAAGCACAAGAGGGTGAGTTAAGCAACACATTAAGGCTCTGCTTCCTTCATGTCTCATTGGCCAAAGCATGTCACATCACAGAGCCCAAAGTCCTGGAGCCAGGAAGTACACTTTGCCCAACATAAAAAGCAAAGCAAGTCATATGGCCAAACCCTACCTCACTGCAGGCTCGAGGAAGTGGGAGGTGGGGAGTGACTATTTCTGAACAATGATCTAATCTAATACTCAATCTCTGCCATAATGAAATTGGTCAGTACAGTAAAAGAAATCAGGTGTTGGAAATAGAAGGGTTCATATCACGGCTACACATCCTATATATTTCTGAGGGCCTCCAACACAGTATACTTCTAAAATACTTTACTCATTCAATACATATGCCCTGAGAACCTGCTAGGTGAAGGAATACTATGGCAGCCCCTGAGCCAGACTGGTGAATAAATCAGGTATGGCCCTGCTCTCTTGGCCCTGTGAATGAATCTCTTAACCCTCTGAATGCCAGCTCTCTCACACACAAAGTGCAGAGAAACAACCTCACAACACATGAGAAAACCACAGGAAGCTGGCTTGCCTGCATGCAGTTACAAGTGGAGAAAGGCCTCTATCAAACACCATTTATTCCATGATGCCCAGGCTAGAGAATCCTGTTGGGAGTGATCTCTCACCAGTCTGCATCCTTAAAACAATTAATTGCCATGTGGTTGTTTCTTATCCAATCAATGAGAATTTACTGAGGTCCACCTTGTGCCCAAGGCCTGTCCATGCCCAAGTTCCTGCCTCCCAGGCATACATTCTAATATGGGAGACAGGTGCCTTCTTCCAGCATATTCTGTCAGCACCTAGTCCAGCACCATGCCCACAATAGGTGCTTAATACCTACTACTGACCAAGACTCCAGAACCTCCTCAATTGCTTTTCTTACTCTCTCCTGGAAACAGCCTCAATGACTGAGATTTCCACCAAAGCCTTCCCATTCACCCAGAAAGAAAAATGCAGTTAATCAAAGCAATCTGGACTTTTCTTTCCATTCCCACCACCCCTCCACCCCCACCTCAGAGTGAAACCTCCCTAAGTGATTAAATGTTATAATAAGGATTTGGCATATTTACCTTGTCTAAGACTGTGCTTTTGTGGTATCCCATGGAACACAAACAGACTGAAGAGCCAACAGTGAGATGGACTATCGGCAGAGTCCAACCAGGAAAAAAAAACAACAAAACCTCCAGATAAAAAAGGCCCTCTTGGTCTCAGTCAGTAACCTCTAATCACACACAGACGGGGCCATGCATGTAACTAACAGTGCTTTTCCAGCAAAAAGAACGCTCATTAAGCAGTTATAAAAATTATTGCTATTATTAGCAGTATCGTTATTATTATAATAAATTAAATACTGGCTAGAAGTTCAAAAACCTTTCTTCAGGATCTGGCTCCTTCCAGTGTTTTAGACGCTGGTTCTATTTGGCGGTGGTTCTTCACGGCCCAGAGGAGACACTGACCTTCACATCCTCTAGAGAGTGGTTATCATCTTACTTGCCAATCACTCCCTCATCCAGCAAATTGCTTTTGAGCAGCTATTCTGACCCTATGCTGGTCTATGGACCATAATTTTACCTCTCTTACCCTTTCTCCCTCTAATTTCCTAACAGAAACCCTAGCTACATGTCCCAGTGTTTTCATGCATTTCAAACTGACAGCTGTTTCCACCTCCTCCAGGGAGCCCTCACTGATGCTTCCAGGCATCCCTGGGGACACAAGTTCTCTCGCTTGTGGCCAACTGCACATGTGTGAACATGTTACCCACACTTTGTTCCCTAGTCACCTAGACAGGGACCACAGCTCGTGCCTAAGACAGCATTACACAGTAGCTGGTGGTCAATAAATACTTGTTGACTGACTATCCTGTAGACATAACTCAACACAAACCAATATATGGTTAGTTAGCTGGGACAGGAAAAATTAATTCCTATGGGCTGGGCACTGAAAGATGTAGGAAGGTATATCCCACTTGGTGCCTGGCAGACACTCTGAAGGAGCAGCAGGTGGCCAGGCCCCTAAATAATTGGTACACTCTTCACATCCATGCCACCTGCCATGGATGTGTGCCACTTGCATCTTATACTTCAGTACTGTGAACTGCCGAGGAGAAAGGTGGCATTTGAATCAACAAACAGAACCATTCTTATCCTTCCAGTTATGTGATGCATCCCAGAGGGGCTGCTAAGAATGGTGCCAACAAACAGACTCTGGTGAACCTTTTCTTTTCTTTTTTTTTTTTTTTTTAAGATTTTATTTATTTATTTTTAGGAAGGGAAGGGAGGGAGATAGAGAGAGAGAGAGAGAAACATCAATGTGCGGTTGCTGGGGGTTATGGCCTGCAACCCAGGAATGTACCCTGGCTGGGAATCGAACCTGGGACACTTTGGTTCCCAGCCCGCGCTCAATCCACTGAGCTATGCCAGCCAGGCCTAGAACCTTTTCTAATGAACCATCAGTATCTCTAGTTTTACCTTTTAAACTTGCTCCTACCTCAGCCTCCCCTGATGTCATGTAATAGTACCACCACGTGCAAGTGTCACACCCATTTCTTGTTCTCTCCAGAAGCAACTCATCACGTGCATTGTCAGCTCTACCTCCCAAATCCACGTCTACCTGTTCTCCCCAGGCACAAGCCACTGCCACCCTTCACCTGGATTATTCCAACAGCACCCATACTGGTCTCCCAGTTTCCTCTGCTCTTGTGCCCAGGGCAGTCTGTTCTGCAAGCCACAGCCAAAGCCATCTTTTATACATAAAAACAAACCAGATATTCCCCCACTTTAAACCAATGGCTTCCACTGTTAAAATAAAATCCAAATGCCTTCCTGTCATCTGCAGGCCTGGTAGGATCTCACCCCACTTTCTGTCTGCTCCATCCCCTGAAGCTGTTCCATGCACACAGTACTCCAGTCACCATATCCTTTGTGCTGTTTAAGTGGGCCTCAGAGCCTTGGCATCTGCTGTTTTCTGCCCAGGATGGGCTTTCTCCAGGTGGGTGTTCACAGCTGGCTCCTCCTTGCCCTCTGGATGCAGCTGGAAAGTCACCTTCTCCTGAAAGCTGCTCCTGTCTGTGCCCCCCTCCATCCCCTAGCACTCTGGTCCCTCTCTAGCCTTTTTTTTTCTTTATACCCCTTATCATAATTTAACATTATTTATTCACTGTTAAATCCTCACTTTCATGAATGTTCCATTCAGGAAAAGGATCTTCTCTGCCTCATTCACCACTGTATGTGTATTTTCAGCATCTGCAACAATGCCCAGCACATAGTGAGCATTCAAAGGACATTGACTGAGGGGGAACACAACTCCCCAGTCCTTAGGTGTGGGCTGCTCATGGTAACATCTTTCCAAAGTGTGGAGCATGGAAAGGTGTTAAAAACAGCAACTTTGCTATAGAGAAACCTGACAAACAGTGCTTCAGCCCAGTGATCAAGGTTAATATAAACAGTGATAAGCCATGTTGTTAGTGCAGGCCATTGATATAATATACACTGTATCTATAACCTTCCTCCCCTAAACACATAACCCAGTCTCATCACAGGAAAAACATCAGACAAATCCCAAATGAGAAGCAAATATCTGATCTGAGTCACTGAGCAGTCTGGCTATTTCCACACATGTGAGCTCCATTAATCCTCACAGCCATTCCAAGAAAGTAGGCATTTTATCCCCACTTTACCTATGTGGAAGCTGCAGGGCTCAGAGAAGGACCTTGTCGGCAGCCACACAGTTGACAGGCAGAGAAACCAGAACCCCAAACCCAGACTGTCTGGTTCCTTCCCTGGGGCTCTATCCTGAGCACAAGAATGGCCTGAATGAAATGAAATGAAATACGATACAATTCAGCACAATACAATACAACACAACACAACACAACACAACACAACAAAATAGGAGGAAGCAGGGGCCCAGAGGAAGGCCCAGGAGACACTGGACGGGAGGGAAAATGATGAAGGAGTGGATGAGGATGCCTCTGAGATTCTGAGTCAGGGAGAACAGAAGTACCATTCACTGAAAGAGGAATGGAAAACAGGATCTAAGGGAGGAGAGAAGGGCTCTGATGTGTGTGATCTTGGGCAAACTGATTTACATCTCGGGATCCATATTTCTCATCGGGACAGGGGTAAGAATGACCACCAGTCTCATTTGATCCAAGGCCAAAGAGTGATGTAAAGGTAGCCTTTTGCAAAGCAAAAGTGACAAAACCAGAAAGAAGGCAACCCAACCCAGGGGCCCAGACTGGCTGAGGTCTCCCGAATAAAATGACTGGCTGGCTTTCCCAAAGATGAAAATGCAGAATTTAGGTCAGCACACACAGAGAATCTCGCTTTGTTTACAAGACACAGAGAGTGGGTGTTCCTATTAAATGCCTTTGAATTCCAGCGATGATGAGAGACCCAAGGCTGTTTACCACTTTGGGTATTTACTTTTCTCATATACAAATCAGCTCCGGGGCCGTCAGCACTGACGCCACCTCACGATCAGGCCCTCTGACGTCCCTGCTCTTCCCCAGTGCCTACACATGGTTTGAATTTATTGGTTTTAGCAGCTTTCATTTATACTGTGTGTGGATCACAAAATGACCAGCAAACAGAAGCTCTGATCTGTGCCCTGGAAAAAACACAGAAGCGTGAGGAAGAGGGTCGAAGAGGTCTGGGCAGATGCCTTCAGTCCTAGGAGAAGTGGCTTCCACCCACAGCGGGGGCCCTGTGGCAGCCCTTAAGGCCCCTGTGGGATTGTAGGATGAGCAGGAAACCACAGCACCACTGGGAGACAGTCAGAGCATGAGGAAGAGAAGGCGCTCAGTGGCCACAGCCACCAAAGCCAAACACCTGGGTACCTCAGTGGTCACAGCCACCAAAGCCAAACACCTTAAAATCTGGGAATAATGCAGAGGTACAGTTGGGGACTTCTGTTTCCCACCCAGATACTCAGGCAATAATGTATGATACAGGCGGTAATTTTACAGCTACCCACAGCCTCGAGCGAGTACTGGGAACCAGGTCCTAGACAAACCCAGATCCATTAGATGAGGTTCCTGCCCTCAAAGAACTTCAGACTATGGAGAAGGCAGACACGTAAACATATAAAAGACAATAAAATAAAAAATGCCCTTTTCCAGTAAGGTCAGAGCCAGCTGAGAAAGTGGTTTTGCAGCAGTGGGGTGCGGTTTCTGGTTTACCAAGCACTCACACCCGCTCAGGGGGCTCCGAGATGGGAGGAACCTGCCTGGGCTCATGCAGCTGACTCCAATTCAGTGCTTGCATAATTTACAGACCGTTTATAGACCACAGATCCTCCCACCCCCCACTTCCACTTGAGGAGCATTCAGAAACAACCTGCCTCACCCACTCCCACTTTGGACAGGTGGAATCCCCCAAATGTGTCATCAGATGGGTCACATGAAATGCAGGGACAGGTTATCCTTCAGTAGCTAATTTAGAAATGGTGATCAGAGTCTCACTCAGGCTTCCTCACAAGAGGCCCTGTAATATATTTAATTACGGCTGGTCACTCAACCACCAGACCACTTTTATGATCTCATTTTTAAGAGAACCACTCCATCCCCACTCCCAGTTCCTTTTCAGTCCGTCTCCTTTGGCCCAGGAGTAACACATCCTGGATCTGATGATGGAAACAACCCTCACATAGCAGCTCCTTCCTCCAGACCAGGGACTTGAGATTTCCAGGCAAGTCTGCCGAGATGCTCTCATTTGATGAACGACTATGTTACAGAATGCAGGCGTGGACCCCCAATGCACTCAGGGTCAAGGCCAAACTTCTTAACATGGCTTATGAGGTTTCCTTCCTGTGGCCCAGTTCCGTAGTCTGTGTGTCCCCTGCAAACATTCTCCACCTGGAACAATCTCACCATGAACTCCTGACCTCATACATGGTGCTCCTTCTGAACCCAGGGAACACCTCTTTTTCCTCAATACTGAGCTCAGGTGACATTGTACTGCCAAGCATAGTATGAGTATAGGTGTGAGTACCTAGCTAAGCCAGCTACTCATAAGGAGAGGTCTGCCTATTGTGTAGAAATCGAGCATCTTCACCAGCAAAGAGAACTCCTGGACAGCAAGGATGCTCTCTATCCTTGTAACTCCCATGTGGCCTCCAGAGGACTGGTCAGGTCCCTACGAAGCCCCAGCTGCCAGAGGATGGGAACTCAGGGTCAGGGCTCAACAATGACAAACAGGTAAGAACTGATCTGTCCAGCTACTGTGGCAAACTGAACAGAGACTCCTTGGGGCTGGTTCCCACTCCTTCACCCATACTAGAGCTCTGTGGAGAAGTGCCCCAGCCATGCAGACAGGTGCTGTTACAAACTGACAGTCTCCACTTTTGTCAGCCCTCACCCTGTTGAGCCATTCCTCTACCTGCCAAAGTCAGCTTCTGCTCTTGATCCCCACACAGCCTCTGTCCTCCCAACCCTCCTCACCCTGGGTCCTGGCAATCAGACCACCTCGTTCCCTCCTTCCCAAAGCAGCAGCCTTCCTTGGGAGAGGATGTCTGAAGTCTATCAACTCCCTGCCCTTCCAAAATAACCAAAAAATTTCAGAATGCTGTGATTTTTGTGACAGTCCTTAAATTAATCAAGACGTTGCATTCTTCAGTGTGCAAGTGTGAAGTATCTTTCATAATTCCAGTCACAGAAAAAGAGCTGTCCCCACCCCCTGCACCGCAGCCATCAGATGTCAGTCCCTTTTCATTAGATACAGAGAGGTTGAGATCACAGGCTCTGTCTGCAGCCTGACTTCCAGGGTTTGAATTCTAGATCCACCACTCACTGGCTATGTGACCTCATGTAAGTGAATTAGCCTATCTGTGCCTCAGTTTCCCCACCTATAAAATGGGGCTGAATAATGGAATGTGCCTGTGAGATCA
This sequence comes from Phyllostomus discolor, assembly GCF_004126475.2. Taxonomy (NCBI): domain Eukaryota; kingdom Metazoa; phylum Chordata; class Mammalia; order Chiroptera; family Phyllostomidae; genus Phyllostomus; species Phyllostomus discolor. The sequence goes on from NC_040907.2 coordinate 33,511,138, forward strand.
TGGCGAGGATTAAGTGAGGTGGTGCATGTAATGGACTCAGCCCTGTCCTTGGTGCTCTGCTAGGAAGCACCTCTCTCTGGGGTCTGTGCAACCCCTCCCTTCCACACCAGCCCCATATTCTTGACCTGGAACTAAGCCTGGCGCAGTGAAGTTCCCAGTATCGCTTGTTAAACAAACCGAGGGATGAATGGATGGGTGAATGGTTTCATAAAAACAAGTTCAATTCACTACATATACACAGGGTATTTCTTTGGGAGAAGCAGAAAATGGAAAACACCTGCACACCAAGTGCTGCGAGCACAGAACACTTGAGGGCTAATAATGCCGTTCCCAGGCTTCCTCCCTTGACTGTCCCCATAGCTCTGAGTCACTGCTATTGACTTCTAGCCCACCTGCAAAATTGAGGGGAAGGACCCTCAAAGAGGCAGCCACCCCAGGTCATGAATCTAACCCCTTGGAAGAGCTGGGCCTCAGCCCAGGTCTCCAGCCTAAACTTCATGATCCCTCTTTTTGATGTGCCCCTACTCCAGGTAGCTGTGGGAGACCACAGGGAAGCTGGCTCAGAATGAATAGGACTCATCTGCAGTGAATTACACACTGCAGATGGCCAGAAAAAACAGACCATGGTCCCAGTTATCAGACTAAATGGTTCCCATCGGGTCAACCAATCACCATCCTTGATCTGGACCAGGGTCAGTGTGCGAGACTGAAGGATCCAGAGCTGTCTTCTCAATGGGATGGGCTTCACCTCAAATCACAGACAGTATGAAATTGGGCCAATAACAATAATTAAAATAACATGACTTAAACCACCACAATTACCATTCATTACCTCTAACTGTGTGCCAGGCACCCAGCTATGTGGTTTATATGCATTACCTCATTCACTCCCCACAACACACCAGGGGGTAAAGACTATTGTGAGCCCCATTTTATTCTGGAGGTGGAAACAGACCCTCAGCCACCAGCCAAAGTGGTGGAGCTGGAATTCCAACTCCAGTCCAGTCTCTCTGTTCTGGCATCAAAAGATCCAATTAGAAATGCTGGCTCCATCATTTTGCACAAAATACTTAGCCTCAATTTCCTCAAAATGGGGAAAATAATACTTACCTTTCAGGGTTGTTTTAGGAATTTACTATGAGAAACCCATAGCACATAACAGACCCTAACTAACAATGTTTCTCTTGGGAGAGGAAAGAATAAGCCCAATGGGGAGAGGGGTAGAAACGCTTTTCTTTGCACACCCTCTGCATCGTCTCATCCTGGCACTTCCCTCCTGAACAGTCTCCTTCTCTCCCGATGATCCTTCCCAGTCCCGTCCCCAGGGGCCCCAATCCTCTTTAACCTATGAGGTCTATATCAAGAATCCTGCTTTCGTTTCTTGCAACCCTCTCCACAAAACTATAATGATGGAAGCAGAATAATATGAAATCTGCGAGATCACCTGCGAGACCACCAGCAGGCCGTGGCGTGGGGGTTACATAGTCCTGGGTCAACTAGTCATCCCATTCAAGGTCAAGCACAATTACCAAGTATTATTACCACCAAGGGCCCTAAAGGTCTCAATTTACCCATCACATGATAGATCCACCACTCTACAAGCTGCATCTCAGCCACCATAGAGGGTCTGGTGCTCAAAAATGTGCCGTATTCCAATACATGCTGTAGCCTCTCAGCTGGAGAAATACACACCACAGGGACCACTGAGAGTCCATATGGGGACGGGGGTGGGTGGAAGACACGGGACAGGAGTAGTCTAGCCCTTTCGAGGTGTCCTCATGGGGGTAGGGAGGAAGGCTGGAGTTGGCAAACCAAGATGCAAATGGTCGGAGTTATCATTGCCATTGGGCTTTCTTCCCCTCTCAAACTCAGGGCTGAGAAGCTCAAGAAAGGGAAGCCTCCTGGACTGAGGCTAAAGGATGAGCCAGTGAGATTTCCAAAGGGCTTTTTCCACAAGAACCTGACTTACCACAAAGGACTTTCAAATGGGACCTGTAGCTTAGTTTGTGAACTACCTAGAAGGCTCACTAAGTCCCCAGGAAACAAAACTGGCCAGAAAACTTTAAATAACCTTACAGAAAGAAAACAGATAAGCCCTTTGAACAGAAAAGGGGGGAAAGGGGCCTAGCTTTTTGTTTTATAGCAGCTTCTTAATCTTTTTTAAATTGATTTTAGAGAAAGGAAGGTGTGGGCAGGTAGGGGGTAGAGAGAGAGACCTATTTGTTGTTCCACTTATTTATGCATTCATTGATGATTCTTGTATGCATTCTGACTGAGCCTAGCTTTTAATCTTTGCACTGTGCCTTCAAAGGGCAGGGCTGGCCTGGTTGTGGAGAGGAGGGCTTGGCATGCCCAGAGGTGTGGCCCTGGGGCCCGCCCGTTACTGAGGTCCCCAGTGAGGACTCCAGGCCTGTGGGTGGGGGTGGGGTGGGCTGTGCAGGAAGGTGCGCTGCCCTTTCAGGAAAAGAGCCCCCTGCTTAAGGAATCTGGTCAAGGAGGCAGATGCAGGGCCACATGGCCTGAGCAGCAAAACGGGCTGGGCTGAGAGACAGGCCTGCCGTGTCTCTGCACTCTGCCTAGAGGGGCATGAGGCAGAGGCAGAGGTGGCAGACAGCAGTCAGGTGGTCCCATTCAGCCTTGGCTTGTCACAGCCCATGCAGACAGGGCACACTGAACTTTGCACAAGCCGCACTTCTCCACCTCTAGCTCTGGCATACGCACCTCCCTTGTCCTGGGCCTAGAACCCCTGGGCATAAAACTTAGCATTTGTCTGCTACGTTTTACCCCTTCAGTTCTTGGCTTCACCTCAGCTTCCTCCAGGAAATCCTCCCAGATCTCCGCAGGACTGGGAAGTATGCTGTCTTCTGGGTTCCCACATCACACCACTTTGCCCCCCGCTGCCACCTTCATGGGGCACAGTGTAAGGCACCTCTCTCTGCCTCACACTGCCTGTGCCCCTCCCCACCCAGAAGGGGAGCCCCTGGGGTAGAGCACTCTTGTTCACTCTTCTTTCTCCAGCACATATCCCAATGTCTGGCACACAGCAGAAACTAGAAACCATTCCTCAAATTGCATAATGATGCTAATTTAAAAATATACTAATAGACACAGAGAACAGACTGACAGTTGTCAGAGGGGGAGGGGAGCGGTGACTGGGTGAAGAAGGTGAACAGATTAAGCAAAGGAAAAAACCTCATAGACACAGGCAGCAGCTTGGTAATTACCAGAGGGATGGGGAGTAGGGGGAGGTAGAAGAGGGGGGATAAATGGGAATGAGAGGAGACTTGACTTGGTGGGGAGAACACACAATACAACACACAGATATGTGATAGAATTGTACACCTGAAACCTATATCATTTTATTAACCAATGTCACTCCAATAAATTCAATAAAATAAATAAGGAAATAGTAAAGAAAAAAAATTTAAAAAACAAAAAATAAAAATACACTCGTAACTATGAGCTAGTGTTTAGTGAGTGCTCCTTGTGTATTTGACACTGTACTACTGTGTTTTATATAATCAGTCCTCACAGCAATCAGTTGAGGTTGACGAATGAGGAAACTGAGGCAGGGGAAGGCTACATAATTAGCCCAAGGTTACACTCCCAATAAGTACAGTGATTCTCACAGCAATGGAGTGTTGAGCTGTGGAAGCACCCCGCCCCCACTCAGCTGAGTCAGCACCATGCTGTGTAAATTTATTTAAGACCAGTTCTTGGTTCAAAGGCAGAATCACACCAGGAAGTTCCTCTGAATGAGGGACATGGAGAGGGAGCTTTATGCAGAGAACACAGACTCAGAAGGTAAGAGCCAAATGAGAAGCAAATTTTAATGCTTCCCCCTGCCCTTCCTGACCCAATGGGAAGAAAAGAGGAGACCCAAAGGATAACAGGTGACTGAGTGTCAGCAGGGAATACCTGCACTGCCTACAGGGAAGGAGAACGGTGGTCAGGCCCTGACCTGAAAGCCTCAGGGTCCCCCAAGGAAGCCACATTGCCTCGTCAGGGGAGGATCACACTCCAGCATCAGATGCCGCTGCGGAAACTGCACCAGTCCTAAGGACCCAGGCTGTCACCTGGAGATGGCCTCCAGGCTCTGACTCCTATGGACCTTGTTAGGTCCCTTCTGGCTCTTTTCAAGGGCGGTCAGGATTCTGGGTGACCCATGTACAACTCACCTACTATTGAGGACTAAATGTGCACCACCCTCCCTGATTCATGTGCTGAAGCCCTAACCTCCAATATGATGCTATTTGGAGATGGGTACTTTGTGATGTACTGAGGGTTAGAGGAGGTCATGATGGTGGGGCCTTCATGACGAGATTCGTGTCTTTATAAGAAGAGACACCAGTGAACTTAGTCTTAACCCCAACTCATACCTCTACACATCTCTGTTAGGAATCACTCTGCCTGGTATCAGAAGCTGTAACCCCCTCCGAGGCTAAGGCTGAGGGAGTGACCTTGGACCATAAGCCAGCAAGGAGACAAAAGCTTATCTCCCTGGCAGGAGCACCGCTTCTGCTCCTTTTACTTTACCCTACCTGGTCCCCAATGCTTGGTCGGTTAGCCAATGACAGGTAAGATTCCCTAAGGGGGGAACAACCTAAGACAGGCACAATCACATGGGAAGCCCCCAAAGAAGGACTTTGGGGGCTACAGCAAAAGGGGGTGATGGACCCTCGCCCCTCAGCTTTGACAAAACCTGAGTCCTGATTGTCTGTGAGAACATTTCCTTATCTCTTGGTTGCCTTAGTTCCCTTGTTCCACCTAAGCCTGAAACAATGACAGGGTGGTGCCGCCCTGTGCTGGAAAGGGTGGGTTCCCTGGGTGATCAGGCCTAAGAAAGAATATATAAAATCCTGTGAAACCTGCTTTGTTTAGAAAGCTCTCAATTAATTGATAAGGGTCCAAAGAAGAAGTAAGTTTGTTCCTCAAAGTTTTACAGCTCTTTAGCTATCTGATCCTGACTCAAAATAGGCCCTCAGAGTTCCTTGTTATTTATTGTTTGATCCTTACTTCCCAGCAATGGTTAATGAGCTTTACCTGAGTTCCTGTGTAAAGGAACCCAATAAGAGCCTGCTCGGGCGGGAGAACAAGGCATTCTCCCCTAGGGAGGGTGGCCATGGCACTCCCCACTAGAGAGAGTGGTTGTTCCGTCCCTATTTTCCCACAGGACCTGGTTGTCTCTGTGTATGTTTTTCTCATGTTTCAATGAGCCATCAGCAGCATTCCATGGTCACTGTAGGCCAGTGGTCATGTCACATCTCTCTCTCTCTCTTTCTCTCTCTCTCTCAGAAGGCAGCTGTCTGCAAGCCACAAACAGAGCTCTCACCAGACCCCAACCAAGCTGGTACCCTATTGCAGACTTCTAGCCTCCAGAGCTGTGCAAAGGTAAATTTATGTTGTTTAAGCCACTCAGCCTATGGTATTTTGTTATGGCAGCAGAGGCAGACTAAGACACCCACCAGTCCTTTTAAAACTCAATGCAACTTTGCAATATACACAAACATACAATCATTACGTTGTATATCTGAGATGAATATGTCAATTATACCTTAATGAAAAATTAAGAAAGAAAAGGAAAAAAACCCCACAAGGCCAAAAGCCAATCACATCATTGCACCTACATTCAAACTGCTGAGCTATGATCAGGTGGCATCAGCCCATAGGGACAGTGCAATCTTGTGACTATGAATAAAAGTCTGGCTACAAAGGGCATTTGTTTGAGGAGTCTGGACTTTTAAAAGGGACTGCCCTCAGGAGCCCTTGCTACATCATAGGAGTAAGAGCTAGCCAGACAATAAAAACTGGGAAGGTAGAGTGGACAGCATAAGCAAACACATGGAGTCATGACCAAGGTTGCTGTGTGAGAGGCAGGGACAGAGGCAGAACTATAAGAGGTGAGCATTGTTGGAGCCCCAAACCAAAGCAGCAAGTAATAGGTCGAATTAAACATTTAAAAATAAAAACAAAGAGGGAGAATGGGGTGAGCCTGGAGAGGCTCATGTGCGCTCTGATGAGTAAAGAGGGGGAAAAAAGAAGCCTTTGTTTGCAAGTAAGAGCTGAGGAAGAGAAAACAACAACATTTTCCAGGTCAGAGAGAGATCAATCCAATAGGGACCCATGGATTCCTGACCGAATGGGTCAACATTAGTACAGAAGCCATCTGCAGGGCTCAGGTGGGACGCCTGAAGGCTTTCTGTGCACATGGAGGCCAAGATGCAGTCTGTTTTTGGCATCCAAAGCTGCCAACACCCCAACCAGAGAATGCTCCACAAAGCCCCAACTTCAGGCCTTGAGCACCTTTGGCCTAATTGTGTAGTCAATCATAAGCATATTTTAAACTAGGTTTTGAATCTGCATCTATTAGGAAAGAAAAGACTGCCTCAGTCATCATTATAACATAAAGCAAAACAAATAAGTGCTAAAAGAATATCATAAAATGTCATTTAAAAAATTCCACAGAAAGGAAGGATATATGTGGCTGGGGCATCGAGCAAAGTTTTGGACCAAGTCTTCCCGAGCAGATTGGATTGAGCAGCATTCTGGGAAGACTTCCTAGAGGAGGCACAGCTTTGAGTAAAGCCTTGGAAAATCTCCTAGGATTCAGAAGTGGAAAAGAAAAGGAGGAAATTCCTGGAGAGGGAGGGGGCCCAGCACAAGCAGCAGCGCTTCCAAGCTTGGGGCAACAGTGTTGTGCTCCAGCGGCTACACAGTGCGGATTGAAAAGCCTGCAGATCGTGGAGTCGCTGCTCGGCTAGACGGCTTGGCAGCCGCCAAGCAGAGCTGAAAGCTGGGCCACCGGCTGCCTGTGGATTAAGTGGGTGGACAGAGAGCCAGTGACGGGAGATAAAAGGGAGTGAAGTGGATAATATTTAGAAGCAAGCCAGAGGGGGAAAGAACGCCGGCAGCTTGGCTGGCAGGCTGCGGTGCTCGCTGCATTCTTCAGTTTCCTCCCTCGGAAAGCTGCATTACCAGGCGACCTCTTCCTGGCTTCCAGAGATGTCCAAATGGGAGCTATTAACAAAGGCACGCTCCCATTTTTATCTCCATCACAAAATGCTTCAGCACTCAGGCTTTCTGTTTTGGGCCCGGGACGGCTGGCGGGTGTGTTGCGGGAAGAAGATCAATGGGGTTTTGGACGGGGCTTCTTGAAATTCTTGAGAACTGGTCCCTTCCAGTTCTAAAATTTTAGAGCTCTGTGACTATGAGCCGAAAATTCTTCAAAGCTGAGAGGCTAGGATTTCACAACGTGAAGATTCTTCGAGTCCAAAAATGCCTCTGAGCCTAACGCTCTAAGATTTCACCATTCTTAGATTCCTTGAGCCTCTGAGTTCCGGTTTAGGGTTCAGAGATTCCGTAATTCCGGAAGAGTTCATCCTATAAACTTCTAATCTTGAGACTAGAATATTGTATGATCTTTTGGTCACCTCCAGCTTTCTCACTCTCCTTCAACAGAGGCGCCTAAGCCATATGGTACATTGGCTTCTGAGCTTGTTCCCCCTCCCCCAGGTTGTGTTCATATATTAAATGTTAAAGTCTCAGGTAACCAGGTCAGGGGGAACAGACAGGGCTGGCCATGCCAGTGGGGGCACTTTGCAAACAGCTCTCTGGGCATAGACAGAGTCTGAGCATACACATGCCTAGGGATCAATGCTAGCAGGTCCCCCAAGGGACTTCTACACCGTGGGATGGACCTTTGCTGAATAGCTCCCAACCACAGGGCTTGGTGTGGGAGGCACAGTAGGTGTGGCAGGCTGCAGAGACCAGGGTGGAGACAAGACCAGAAGAAGCATGTTTCCCAGCCCAGGAGCTGCGGTTAGTATAGCACCTTGGGCCAGCCTGCGTTTTGATCTACATTGACTGAGGACCTCTCCCTCTGCAGGGAATTCTGAGGAGATGAGGACTCAGCATGGTCTGAAGTCCTCAGGGGTGCCCAGGTGCTGATCTCTCCCTCAGGAGGACACGAAGACCTGGTGGGAAGCCACCAGCAGGAACTAGGGCAGTGGACACGAGGGACCATTGGTCAGTGCTGCTGTAACTGCCATGGAGGCTCAGAGAAGACAGAGGACTCAGAAATGGTCATGCTTGAGAATGGGAAATGAGAGGTTCTGACAGAACCTGAGAAATGAGAGACACGTGACAGGAAGAGAAAGGGAGAGCGGGGTCTCCATGTGAGGTGTGGAGAACCAGGACATAGGAGAGGCAGACACACAGGCGCTCCATGCCTCGGTTTCTACAGCTGTATAAAAGGACAGATGATACCCACTCTCCCTGACTGGTCAGTGAACTCTTTGCAGGAGAAACTAGGCTGTTCCCAGGTCTCTGCTCCCAGCATTGCGCTGGCCTGACACTAAGGTGCCCCAGGCGAATGAGGAGAAAGTGAAGGAAAGGTCTAATAAAGAAAAAGGCTCCAAGGCTGGACAGCTGTCCTGCAGATGGTGCTGCGACAGGCCAGGGCTCTCTCTGCTCTGCAGACCGCAGCAAGAGGCAGCAGGATTGCCCACCAGAACCGACAGCCTTCCAGACAATCAGGTATCAGCATCAGCCCACCAAAGACTGCCTCCACTAGAGCTGTGGAGGACTCAGGCTCAATAGCTCAGCATAGCTCAGGGTTGCCAAAATACGGGGGCCAAAGATGAGCACCACAAAAGTCAGAATTGGGCCAGCCCTGAAAATCCCCTAGTCGACACTCTCGTGGAACAGAGGTGACGACCTAAACCCAGAAAGGGAAAAGGACTAGCCCAGAGTCACAGGTAAAGCAGGAATAGGGCCAGGGGAGCTAGAGCCTACTTTGGATTTGAGCAACCCACTTGATGATTTTCAATTTTGTGTTCTTGTAGGAAGGCATGAAGCTATTTAAGGTAAGGAGGGGGATCTTCACTTATGCAGCCTTCATTCATTCATTTACTAGTGCTGGGTGGTGGAAGGAAATGAAGCAGGGATACTCTCGTTTCATGGTTCCTGTCCATTCATTCATTCTTTCTCCAAATACTTAATTGAGCACCTAATCATATATGCTGGCCCTGCAGGGTGTAGATACAGGATCTCTGACTATAAACCAAAGAGACTCCCTTTTATTTAACTGGGCCTGCTGGGCCTGTGTTAGGGGTGCCACCTTCACAATGGTCCTTTGGCAAGCTGGGGATGTCTTAGGGAATTCCAGTTGTAGAATCATCTTCAGATCCAATTTGTAAGCCAGAGGAAAATCAGTGTGGGCACTTTCTAATTATCTAATTCTGTATATACCTTATTATATTTTTAGCAAGATATGACAATCTCCCACCACTCAAACACATACACTTACCATCACCAGATAATGCCTTCTGACTATTAAAAACAAAAATCACGCCAGCTCTCACATACCTCAAACAGCACAGACTCTGGCATCAGACACACCCAAGTCTGAACCCTGAGTCCTCCTGTGCTGGCTGTGTAATCACAGCCAAATGACTTAACCTTTTTAAGCCTCAGTTTATTGTCTGTGAAAGAGAGATGATGGTATGTCTTGTCACATCTCTGTGAGGTTTAGAGATGATGTACTTACAAGGTCTAATGTAGTGCCCTGCACAGAGACAGAGCTCACTAAAGGATGACGTTGTGGTTTCTAACCCCCTGGTGAGGGAGCTGTGCTATTTTACAAACATTTTGGATAATCTTGGCAGCCACGCCCAAGTGTTTAGGCTCTGCACACACACCATGTTCACAAAAACAAGCAAAGTACAGAAGGCAGGGTCCTCGTTTTCTCATTATGCCTCAGACAACCGCATAACTTAAGAGGGCCTATCACGCTGCTCCTCCACCTACGGGTAGGGGAGGACTGAGGCCCCCTAGAGGGGGAAGGAGGTCTCCTAATCAGCCCAGCAAGTTAGTGGCAGCTAGTACCAGTCCCTGGAGGCAGCTGACAGAGCTGATTGAAATCTGCAGGTCCCAAGACTGTCATAAGATCTGGACTCAAGGCACAGGTACCCACAGGCCCCTCGGGGCAGGAGCCGCCACCCTTTATTACTCCAGTTTCACTCTGTTCTGCAAAGGATGGGCAGTGGACATGGCTGCTAGGAGAAGGTGTTCACAGGGCAGAGATGAGGCTTCCCTCCTCTCTCCTTCTTGGCCTGCAGCTGGCCCAGACTCTTCCAAGCATGAGACCTACATCTAGGTAGTCATTTTACCTTCTCAGTAATCTCCACATGTAGTGTCTTCTCACGTCCTCCCCAAACCAGCTCAAGTGTGAAAGGCTGGCCCCTGCTGCCCCATATGATAGACAGGAACACAAAGTTATGCATGAGTCCTTGGCTTTTGAGCTGGAGCTGGGACTGAAATCTACAGGCAAATCTCCTCTCTCTCATCCTGCCACACTGAGCTGTCTGCAACACAGCGGGGAAAACTTTAGAGGGCCTGCCTTCACCATCCCCACTGGAGCCCCATGGCCGAAAGAAATGATTTCCCTATAGGTATAAATTTCCCAAGAAGTAAACTTTTAAGCCCTCAAGTCCTAAAGGGGAGAAAGAAACAAGAAAGGACTGAAGGAAGGATCACAAGAGGACACGAAATACCTCGTCATATGGGGTGGCAGGAGGAGTGCGCCCTTCTTCTCAAGTCAGGCAGGCTGGCTCTGCTCCTCATTAACCATGTGACCTTGGGCAAGTCCTCCAACCTTTCTGACTACTCACCTTAGAAAACCACAGGGCTGTGAGAGTCCGACAAAATGGAAAAGCATATGGAGCTTCCTGCAGAGTGCCAGGCACGTGGAATTGATTATAACCGTCCCACGGAATGTCAGGGCTGGAAGGGACTTGGATGATGACCTCATCCTGGTGTCTCATTTCACAGACGGGAAAAACAAGGCCCAGAGAGGGGAAATGACTTGCCCAAGGACACACAGCAAACTTATGGTGGTGCTGGGTCTAGCACGCTCAGTTCATATTAAAATCACAGACCACAGCCAATGAGCCCAACCTTCCAAGCTGTTCGGAGATGGAAGAAAGTTTTTCAGTAGTTCCTCAACCCACAGAGTTCCAAATGTAAGCTTCCTTTCTCCACTTAACAAGAAAAAATGTGGTATTTCTGCCCAGAAAATATAAAAATTTGAGAAATACTCAAATTAAAACTAAAATCCCACGTCTTAACAAAAACACTCTCTTTTAAGGCTTCTATTTCCCACCTTCTTCTTTCATTGCCCCCCCCCAAATATTTTGCAATAACAGTAATGCTGAGAGGAAAGAAAAAAATAAAAATCTGATGCACTTAACAGATATTTTGGTACAATAATGCATCACAGATGTTCATATCAAACTGTGCACGCGCGCATACAATTTTACTGAGAAGGCTGTTGCATTTCTGACTTTGGGGTGGGGGATCCCTAACAACCCCATCCACCCCAGCTCTGGAATCCCTCCTTCCCAGTTAGCCCAGGGCTGCCCATGGGGATGGAGGAGAGATTTCATCACCTTGTTCCAAAATGATAACAGGACAAATTGGCGGGGTCGGACACTCTGGCAGGTGGTGAAGGGTGTGGAGATTAGGGAACCGAGAGGAGCCCTGTTTTCTTTTGTTTGGGACTTGCTTCCTGCAGCCCTCTTGACGAGCTGGACCCAGGAACAATTTTAGGAGCGGGCCCAGGCTGGTGATGGGGTGGGCGCATTTTTGAAACCAGAGATTGGAGTCCGTTTGATCTTCAAACATGGGCTTTGGAGACTGTCAGCAGGCTCCTCGCTGGCCGATGAATGGCTCTCAGGAACTTTTCCTAAAACATAACCTCACACACTTTCCAGCAAATGTTTTCAACCTACCAAAGCCATCATTTGGTTGAACAGCAGTGTTTCCAGACCCCGAAGAAAGATAGTTTTGTTGTTTTAAGAGAGACAGATTAAAGCCAGGGGCTGTTTAACCAGAGCGCTTGTATGCTCCCTTCAGCTCTTGTGGATTCCTCTGTGGTGGGCACAAAGAGGGGGTTTAGGGGGACGGTGGGTCCCCTACCTCCCTAGCCTAAAAGAGATGTCGAGGCCAGACACGAGGCCTCTGAACAGGAGGCCTCCCACAAGCCTGCCTCCAAAATGAGATGGGCGGCAAGCACTGGGGAGCCCACGGCAGATAATATCAGCTCTCGAGGCTGGCAAGGGAAAAGTCACTTCAGAGGGAGAAAGCCGGTATGTTCAGAGGAATCAGTGCTGGGCCAGAGAATGCACAGGATTTTCCCCCATGGAGAAGGAGTCAGGCGTAGTCAGAACCCTGCGGGGCGTGACTAACTTCCCCAATATTCCTGCCACCGGGGCCCTCTGGGTAAGGACTCCACAATTATGGGAGAGCCAGCAGGAGAACCGACAAACCCGCCTTTCATTTGGCCGGCAAATCAATCTGGCTTCTTACCTCCCTGGGGACAATATTGCATTTCCCCTAGAAAAACAAAGGCCAGAGATCTCTGAAAGGGGATCAGTTTCTGCTGCTGTTTCCCTGGTGAAGAGCTTGCAACATCTCTGGAGCAGCAAGCAGTTCTGGTCCCAGTGGTAGTTTCTGGCCTGGCCAATTTACAGGCCATCTCCTTCACAGAGAGAGGACCAAGTCTCTGGGGCCATGCCTCACTCCTCACTGGGCATCGGCTCATGCCCAGTCTTGGGGCCTTGAAGCAGGAGCCACCAGCCCTGATGCAAGCCCCCACCCCCGACAGACAGGCTGATCTGAAGGCACAGATGTGAATTCATTGTTCCCAGGGCCTCAGAGTTGAGTTTGGGGCCAGTGAGTTGCGAGTGACCTCTGCCCATGGGGACAGGGCTTTTAATGACATTTTGCTGGATCAGATCTCTGGCAGCCAGAGACTTTAAACCTCTGAACCTCCTCCCCTCTCCCTGCCCCCAATTCTAGTTTCAGGAATCAGAACTGTCAACCTGTAAGTGAACACATTTCTCTGAAATTATTAACCCCAAAACTATCCTGGCTGGCGTTCTCCCAGCCTAAGGAGGCAGTCCGAGGGTCGCCTGGCACTTTGCAAAGGTCCGGGAAATTCGACAGTGCTAAGGTCAAACAGCAGGCTGTACACACCAGGTCCACTCTCTGCACCTGCCCTGCCCCCAGGCCCGGGCACTGTGTCTCCCTCTCTGCGTCCTCTGTTTACATGCTGCTGCCTCCAGCCTCAGAATAGCCTCCTGCTCTTGAGATCCAGGGCTTCGAACACAAGCTTTCAGCTCCCTCTCTTTGTTTTTCATCACTCTGATGCTCCCAGGGAAATTCTTTCTGCTCAGGCAAGCACGGCAGGTGGGGAGTGTATACCCCCCACAGGTAACACCACTGAAAGGGAAGCAAACACCCAAACTCTTACCCCCAGTCCAGCACATACCAGTTTGCCCTCATACCACCCTCAAAGCAGCTGAAGAGCCTCTCCACAGCCCAAAAGACCTTCTCTCTTTGGGGGAAGGACAGGGCTTCGGCTGCCCGAGAAGGGAGACCATCAGAGGAGAGGACAGGAACGCACAGGGGCTGCCCAGAGCAGGGCGCCCAGGGCCTGGTGCCTACCTGGGAGAAGTTGAGCCCATTGAGCGGGTGGCACTGCTCTTCCACCCGCTCCACGGCACCCGTGCTCTTCCTCATCCGCTCCGCCTGCTGGGCCAGGTACAGGTCGAGCACGGGCACACCCCGGGAGCGCACGTCCGTCTCTGTGAGCGAGTTCACCATCAGCATCACCCACACGGGCCTCTTGCGCTCCCAGTTGCCCGCGATGGCGTTGAACAGGTAGTCAGCGTACAGCCCCTTGCCCCGCTGTGCAGGCGTCATCCAGGAGGGCATCATCAGCTTCACGTAGTCCAGGTGGCGCTTCAGGCGCCAGTAGAGTTCATGGGGCAGCACGTCCTGCAGGTTCTCCCCGTGGGGCAGCAGCTGGCAGCTGGCCAGCGCTGAGATGGTATAGGGGTCTGTCAGGTCCAGCTCAAAGTAGACGCGGGCACTGGCCTGGAAGGCTGCCTTGGAGTTGTCTGGGATAAAGTCCCAGACACGCGTGTAGGGGACGTGGATGGTGCCAAACAGGTAGGCCGGGGGGTCACGCCGAATAGTCCACAGGAAGGAGTTGAGGTCCCTTTGCTGCAGGGGGAGAGGAGCAGGAGAGCAGTGAGGCCAATGGCAGCAGTGCAAACCCAGGTTAGCACAGAGGGGGCAGGAGGAGGTGGGGATGGAAGGCAGACACCTGCACAGGGTTATGGGAAAGAGCAAGGGCTTTGGAAGCTGAAAGATCCACAGGCCAATCCTGGCTTTGCCCTGTCTCAGCTGTCTGACCTTGAGCACACTGTTTCACCTCCCACAGACTCAGTTTCCCCATCTGCAAAATGCAGGGCCAGAGCACCTACCTGAAGGGTCAATGGGAGTATAAAAACACACGCTATTATCTAAGTAAGTCTTAAGGGCACTGCCAGGCCCAGAGGAAGGGGAGATGAAGGAAGCCTTCGTTATTTATGATTAGCTTTCACTGTTCATGCCAAGGTCTGCCACACCACCTGAGAACATTCATGCTTGGCCAAGCCAAACCTTCACCAGTGGCGTTTCACGGGGAGTGTGGGGAGAGGGGGAGCAAGAGTCCTGCTCTGGTAAGAAGGGAGGAAGTCATATAACTTAAATCCAACCATTAGAAGATACTTGCCAAGAGCACTTTGAAAGCAGAACACCCATTAAAAATAGCACACCTATTTAAACAGCAACTTCCCATCCACCAGGGTGGATACAGTTTTCCTTTTGGAGGGCAGATCTGGGTGTCAGCTACTCTGCTCCACCAGCTGAAACCACAGATGAGAAAGTGCTTTAAAAGCCGCAGGCTAAGTGAAGTCTCAGGCCCCCGGCTGGGGAGAGGAGGATGCCATAGAATCGGGAAATGTACATATTCTGGGTGCTTCCCAGGCTGCTCCCCTAAATAGGCAGGCACACCTGGTCTCCAACACCAATTCTCTGCCATTTATCGCCTAAGCTCTTACCAGGGTGTGTATCGGGGTGAACACAGGGGGGCATGGAAAGAGGGGTCATTTCTCCAGGTCCAGTTTAGGGCTGGGGGTGAAGGGGCATGAGAAAGCAACTGTCATTTCTCACCGGCCTGTCACTTCCCATCCAGGGAACCCCCAGGGCTGTCGGTCCACGTGGCACCTGCAAGCTGCTGGCTAACGAATAACATTCTTCTACCTGACTTTAGCACAATGAGAAGTATGTGTGGGGGTGGGTGGTGGGGATGGGACTTTACTTTACTGCAATCAGCAATTGTAAATCCCAGCGTACTAGAGATATAGACCGGTTCCCAGCGTCCACAGGCTACAGAGGTCCCTGTTTCAGCAGGAGTCAGGACCTGGAGGTGCACCTTGCCCAAGGTCAACTACCTCTCTGCTAACAAGGCTGAGAGTGAGGACCCTACAAAAGCATCCCCTGGTCTCCCGGCCTCTAATTCAGGGTTATTTTCAACGTATTAACACTTTGAGGGGGGACACTGAGGGAAATCAAGAGAGTCCTTGGTTTGGAAGGAAAATTAGGAGAACCAATAATTACTCGACCCCAAGGAAATATTAGGGCGGCATTCATTTCCTGGCACTGCTTTCCTTCTCCTCTGGAATCTCCCCGCTCCCCTTTTTTGTGAAATGGGGGCGTTTGGTAGAGTGGGTGCTGGAACCTGGGTTGGAGAGAAAGAGGAAAGTGGGAAACTGTACCAGGGAGAAAGTTTGCCCCAGGTCAGAGTGGGAGGGCAGGGGACACGGGGAAGTCTGGGAGGGGCGGTGTGTGAATTCGAGAGAAGCAGGGTCTGATGGAAGTCAGAGAAAAGAGGGCAAGGGATGGTAGGAGCGGAGAGTCAGAGTGGGCAGAGAGAAAGCAGGAAGGTGAAGACAGCATAAAAGCAAGAAAAAGTGAGTCAAAGGGGCACAGAGAGGAACTGTTCCAGCAGGACCGAAAGTTGGGGACAGCCCGAGAGCGGAGAGAGTCCGCGAGTGTTGAAGGAACGGCCAAGGGAGCCCCAATCTCCGCTCCCTGTACGGAGCTGGGACCGGGGCACCAGAAGCTAGGGAAGGGCGCTCGAGACAGCACCCGGCGGGCAGAAGTGGAGCGGGTGGGCTGAGGTGGGTGCAGAAGGCAGAATCCCAAACCACTGTCCCCACGGGGCTGCAGTGCCCTGGCGGCCGGGAGAGTGGCCGGGTAGGCGCTCGCTCACCGATCCTGGCGGCCGGCACTGTCCTCCGTCCAGGGGCTGCGGGTGGGCGCGGGCGGTGGCGAGGAGGGCGGCGAGCAGCGGCCCCGCCAGGGCGGTGTGCATCCTGCCGGGGCCCGCGGGGCGCGGGGGACCCTCCTAGTCGGCGCCCCCTCAGCGGGGCGAGGAGCCCCCAGCTGGGCACCGAGGTTCCTCTGGAGCGCGGGGCTCCAGTGGCTGGATGCTGGGAGCCCTCTGGGGCGTGGCTGGATGTCCCTGCCGAACCTGGGGTTCCCTCGGGGGCGGGGCTCCGTCAGTTGGAAGAGGGGTACCCTCTGGGGCGGAGCTCTTCACCCGGGCGCGCAGCCCCGTCGGCCGAGCCCTGGGGTTCTGAGAGCTCACGGGGGTCTGGGGGCGCGCGGAGGTCCTGGAGCGGTGTCGCGGTCCAGGGGCGCGCGGGGCTCCTGGGGCAGTACTGGGATCCCGCGGTGCGCGGGGTCCTGGGGTTATGCTGGGGACCCGGGGCACGCAAGGTCCCAGGGGTGCGCCGCACTCCAGGGGTCGCGCAGCGGGACAAGTGCGGCGGCGGGCGCGGCGGGGGCGGGGGTCGGATCTGTGTGCCCAGCTGCCCCTGAGCTGGGCTCAGAGGGGCGGCGGACGGCCGCGCGGCCGCTGCCCGGGCTCCGCCATGCTGCTCCACGGCCGGGAGGGAGGGAGAGAGGAGGGCGGGAGAGCGGCGCGGAGCTGGGGCGGGCGGGGGGCTGGGGCCGCCGGGGCGGGGGGAGGGGAGGACCCGGCGCGGGACGCGGGGGGCGGGGGGCCGCGCAGGGCCGGCCGGGCTGCAGGGAGTCCGGGTGAGCTCCGCGCCCGGGCGCGGCGAGGCGGGGTCTGATGGGCATGGCAGGCGCTCGCTCGCTCCTCTCTCGCTCCCTTGCTTGCTCCCTCACACACGCTCGGAGGGAGGCGAAGCCCGCAGCAGCCACTTCCCAACTTTCCGAACTTCCCAGCGCAACTTTTTCCTCTCTTCCCCTGCCCGCGCCTCCTCCTCCCCCATCCCTCCCCCTTCCCCTCGCCTGTTCCCTGCCGGGCCGTAGCTTCCGCATGCGGCCGCCAGAGGGCGCCCGGGCCGAGGTCCTGCTCTGTCAACCTCGGGCTCTGAAGTGGAAGTAGACCTGGCAGGCAGCAGTAGGTTTGGGCACTTGGACGAGACTATCCCAATGCACCTGATGCGCAGATTCTGGTGGGAGTGAACAGAGAGAGGGTCAAGAGAGGGCACACACCCCCAGACTAGCTGGGAAGACAGCAGTCAAAAGAATCCAGGAGAGCTAGTATGTACAACTTTGTACCCATAACTCTGACATGCGCTTAGTGGGTACTCCGCAAACAGTAGCTGAATTAAAACAACAATTTTCCTCAAAAAATGTTTGGAACTTTATAAACAGTCGTGTCTCATCAGTTTCTTTGGACCCACACGGGATCCCTATGAGAGGCCTGGGAGGTAAGGATACATATCCCCATTCCTTAGACGATAAAAATTGAAAGAGCCCTTAAAACCAGCCCCCTCTGCTCCTGAGAGGCAAATGAAGTTTAGATAAGGTCAAGGGGCCAGGGCCAGGCCCAGGCCTCTGGACCATTTCTTGCACGTGGGAAAACTCAGTCACAATCACCACTGCCCACTTCTGTTAAATGAGAGGTGGCTGACTCTTCCTATCCTGACAATCGAGACTGTAGTATGAATTCGGTAGAACTGTCAGGAGCCCACAGGCTTGAGAGGGAGACAGACAGGGATAGACACACAAAGAGATGCTTAAAATACAGATGATGAATGCCAGAAGAGACAAGGGTACAGGTAAGTGGAAACAGAGTAGAGCTCCTAACACAGCCTAGAGGCTCAAGGAAGACCCTGAAAATGAACTTAAAGGGTAAGTCACAAGTAGCTGCATGGAGGAGGTGCACAAATTCTTCCAGGTGAAAGGCTTAGAGGTGGGATAGCACAGGTGCCTGTAGGGGTCTGTACGCAGTTAGGGGTGGCTGGAGCAAAGAGCCATGGGTAGAAGCTGAAGCTGTGTCTCCTGGCCAGGCTGCAGAGTTAGTACTTTATGTCTACTAGGTGGTGGTGCATCATTGCAAGATTTGAAGTAGAGTGTGGTTGGAACAGATCTGTGCCTTTAGGAGACATTCACTGGAGGGAGAGTGCGAAGAAGGGCGCCCTCTGGGGAGACAGGCAGGAAGTGCACAGGTCTACTGACTCCTGGCCCAGTGCTCTCCCACAACTCCCACCCATGCCTTCAGACACAAGACTGAGCAGCTGGAGAATGGCCACTGTGGAAGGTTGGGAGAGGAAGGCCAGTTGGGATGGAGGGGCAAAAAGGTTTCTAGGACATAAGATCTGCCCTTTGGGAGGAAGACAGTGGAACACCAGAGACTGGCAGTTTGAACCACATGAGATTGCCATTTCTGTAGATCAAAAATTAATAAATGTTGACAATTTTATATAGTTTAACCTGCTAAGTGCCCAGGGCAATTTCAGTCTCTTAGCCATGCACACATCTGGTGACAGACGCTGAGCAGGCCGAATTGCCCAGACAGTACGGGAGAACAGTGTGGCTCCATGTTGCCCACACACAGAGCTCTGAGGACTGCAGCTGTGACAAAAGAGTCCTTTAAAGAGCCTCCACTCCCCCATGCTCCCAAACTGCCTACAATACCAACCCTCTGCTGGGTGAGGATGAGGTGAAACAGTTGGGAAGTGGGAGGAGAACTTAATTCCACTGAGAGGGAGTGTGATGGTCTCTATGGGTACCTAGGAAAGGCAGATAGACAAAAAAAGGACACGACCAAGTTAAAAACTGATCCATAAAATTAAAGTGATGTTACACATGAATATGTGTGTGATTTTTAAAATGCTCCAGGGCTTTTTTCCTAACGTACAAGTTTTGTAGGCTAATTGGCATGAGTTCCAGCTATGATATCTCTTCTTTGGCCCTATCCTATGGCTGTGTGACCAGAGCCAAAGCAATTAACCTCTCTGTGTCTCTCTACACCCAGCTTCCTGTTCTCGCAGTTCTCTGAGTCCATATGTGCAGTAATGCTTTAGGATTTCCCCTGATATTGTCACTGATACTGTTAATGAGAGGGAAGAGCAAGCGGGTTTCTCTATTCCTGGGGATGTACTCAAGAGAATTGAAAACACCTGTCCACACAAAAACTGTGCACAAATATTGATGGTTGCATTATTCAAAATAGCAAAAAGGTAGGAACAACCCAAATGTCCATCCACTGATGGCTAGACCAAATGTGGCATTTGCATATGGCAGAATATTAATTGACCATAAAAAGTAAGGAAACGCTGATACAATATGGATCAATCTCTAAAACATTAGGCTAAATATTAAGAAGCCAGTCACAAAAGAATGTACATAATATGACTCCATTTATATGAAATGTCCAGAATTGGCAAATGCATAGAGGCAGAAAGCAGATTAGTGGCTCATCAGGGGTAGGAGGAAAGGGGAGATTGAGGGCCACAGGTAAAGGTTACTGCATTTCTTCTGGGAGTAATGAAATTTTCTAAAATTGATTGTCATGATGGCTGAACAACTCTGCAAATCTATTGAAGGCATTGAATTGTACAGTTTAAAAAGGCGAGTTGTATGGTAGGTGAATTGTATTCCATACAGCTGTTACTAAAAAAGAACAAACAAGAGAGAGTGCTCCCGGACAGCAAGGGTCTAGTGTTTCCAAACAATTTTCTCTCCTACCTGGTTTGTGAGAGAAGTACTGGATAGTCCTAAAGTCCCAGGTGTTCTGCTAATGTCTCACAGAGCAACTTTGGGTAGACCTCTCTCCTTCTCATCAATATGAACAAGCTCACAGACAAGGTAACCTTTAAGAGTCTTCTGTACACGACTCTGGAGTTCAGGATTCCCTGGCCACAGCCTACCCAGGAAGCCTGTAGAAAGGATGGGAAGGACACAGGGCTCAGAAGGCAGGCAGTGGACTCAGCTGCCTGCCTCCTCTCCCCGGGCACATCCGGCCCACTTTCCTTTTATTGCATTTTAATTAAGTTGTTCAATCAGATGGGTACTAGGAATCTGTAGGCTATAACAGCTCAGGCAGGAACAGAAGCCTTGTAGCGGAACTAAATCAACAACGTCTGCCTCTTGAGCAGATCCAGGAGCCCCGGGGCCTGCCCAAGGGCGCCTCTCCTGGATGAGGGGCTCTCCTGCTCTGCTGACTCAGAGGAGAAGCTTTGCCGTGGGCCAGAGGACTGCCCTCTTGGCTAGCCATCATTTAGGCCTCTGGCCACACTAGTGCTTTACTATGGACCTGGCCTGGCCTGACTTCCAGCTCCAACTTCTGTTCCAGTTGTGCCCAACTCCCACCCACTCCCAGGCTCTTTCTTCTCCACTGCAGCTTCAGTCGGTTGAAAGTTAATTCTAGATGGAAAGACATGATTGCCTTGGGGAGCGGGGAAGAAGGGAAGTAAAGTCCAGGATCATGCAGAGGTCAGCAGTGCTTAAGACAGTCTAGAGTGATGGAAAGAACCAGGAAAGAAGGTAGACACAGAAATGATTCAGAAAAGGGCATTCATTCATTCCCTTCCCTTACAGGAGTGGGGAAATAGATGCATGATCATGGAAGAACAGTGAAGTATTACAGTTTCCAAACAAGATGGCTATCATGAAAAGAAAAAGCCCTACTAAGGTCCAGCCCAGTGAGGGACTAGAGAGCACAAAGGAATCAGCTCCAGGTTTTGTCCTTGGGGAGCCTGCAACCCAGTGAGAGAGACAGAAATGCAAACAAATAGGGTGCTTTGGGAAACAGATGGGGGAGGTGTGGGTAGAACAGCCTTAGGAGAGAAGAAAGTCTGGTTTAGGAGAGAGGAGATCAGCAAAGGTCTTTGCCAAGGAGGTGATGTTTGAGTTGATCTCCAAGGATGAGCAGGACTTGGACAGGGAGAGTGAAGACAGGAAGCTCATTTCAGACAGTGGGGTCAGCACATGGAAAGGCATGGAAGTGTGAGTGTTTGGCATATTGGGGGAATCGTGTATGACGATGGGGAGAGAGAATTCAAGAACTGTTGGGGAGGGTCAGAAATAAGACAGCACCAGGGATGGCCTTTTATGGTCTTGGAAAGAGCACAATCTTGATGTTCAGAGGATGTAATCTTTGCTTGCACTGCATGCATTGCAGGTGCTGCTTGAAAGTGGCTACATGTCGGGGCCCATATGAGATGTGTTCCCACCCTGTGTGCAGCCGTCGGTGATGTAACAACAGTGATACACACTAACTGTGTTGATTCACAAATACTTACTGTGGCTCCATGTGCACCGTAGGGTGCTAGGCATGAAGCAACATAGTCCTGACCTCTGGCTACTTGCAACTTTTCTACAAGATGTAAAATGTTCAAGTGACTTGTTAAAATGCATTTTAGTGCCAGGTGAGTAACAGGGTATTGCAGAAGTCCAGGAGAGGTCAGTGAGAGTCGGAGTGTCAAGGACACCTGGGAGGAGCAGGGTTTGAATTAGGCCATGAAGGAAGAGTAGGGCTTAAATAGAAGGAAAGAACCCTGCTTGCATCCTAGGTAAGGGGAGGGATGAAAATGAAGAGACAAAGGTGGTGCAGGGAATAGAACCTTCTGGCTGGAGAAGAAGGGTGATGTCGAGAATGGGCTAGGGTGGAGGCTGGGTGGCACGGTTGGGGCATTGTCAAGCAAAGAAGCTACAGGAGCTGCGGGTCACTGTGACCAGTTCTGGGCCAGACCCTTTATGTAAAGGATCTCAGCCACACTGTGAGGCTGATGTTTTTACCCCCATTTTAAAGATGAGGAAACTGAGTCTCAGAGGCAACACATGCCATATTCCAGCCACACAGCTGATAATTAGAAGGCTTGGACTATCTATCTAGTTTTTTCCATAAAACTGCCTGCTCCTTTTAAGACACCAATGGCCGTGTGGTACAGGTTGCTTGGGTCAGACTGGGTGTGGCTGGTGAACACATGCACACACACACACTTACTGCAGGACACACTTACAACACATATGGCACATACTGAGCTGTTTCTCCCATCTAATTAGGACAGAGGGATGATTGTCATTTAGGAGATGTTTGCCTTTCACTTTAGCCCAAGCTGTGCGAGGCTCCATTCCTCCATGTAGGATTCAATAGACATATGGAAAGGGAAAAAAGAAATGTGATGCTTGAAACAAAATACCCCATCGAGCTGACCACTAAATAGCACTTAGACCCCAAGTATACACACAGCTGCTTTATGTAATGAAGGCTGTGGACCATGTTCCTGGATATAAAATAACAAACCACATATAACGTTTTACATTGCTGTGTAATTAGCACGCATCTGTGAGTGTGCGAGGGGGCCAGGGTGAGCGAAGGGGGGCTCAGGCCTTGAGCACAGAGAGCCGTGGAGGAAAGAGCATGTGCAGTGGGGCCAGGAAGACAGGAGTTTGAATCTTTGCCCCCCCCCTTTGCACCTCTATGACCTTGGACAAGTTATCCAAGCTCTGTGAACTTTCAAATTCAAATTTGTCCATTGGAGTCAAAGTTCATACCTTATAGCAATTGTCTTATAGCAGTTTTGCCCTTCCTACCCCCAGAGGGACATGTGGCAATGTCTAAAGACATTTTGGTTATCATAACTGGAAAGGTGCTACTGGCCTGTAGTGAGTAGAGGCTGGATGCTGTTAAACATCCCATGTGCATAGGACAGTTCCCACAACAAAGACTTACCCAACCCAAAACACCGCTTGTGCTGAGATTGAAAAATCCTGTCTTACAGAGTTGCTTGTGTCAAGGATATAACCGTTACTAACTTGTATTGAACATTTATTATGTGCCCAGTACTGTTTGAGCACAGTACTGTTCTCTGTTTGATCACTTCAGTTAAATGTGTTAACTCTTAACTCCCTGGATGAAGGAGACACTATCATTCTCCTCATCTTATAGATGAGGAAACCGAGGCCCCCAAACTTGCCCAAAGTCATCCAGCTATTAGTGGTGGAGCCAGGGTCTGAACCCAGGCAGTGTGGCCCCAGAGCCTGCCACATGCTAGACAAGCGTGTGCTTAGCAAGTGCCTCCTCAGTGTGTGGCACGTGGTGGTGATGGGGACTTCTGTAAAGTGGAGTAGAGGGTTCATTTGTTCACTCAGGCAGGCAAGACACATGTACTGAGAGTCTAGTCAGGGCTTGGTACTAAAGAACAGGTAAACAACACAGGCTGGGCCTTTGCTCACACAGACCTTACTTTGCAGTCAATGAAGAAAAATAAAGAAGAAGTAACCAATACCAGTGGAGACCCCAGCAGTGATAAAGAGTGTCTGGTGGGTGATGAGCAGGAATTTGCAGGAGGAAGGATGGGGAAGAACACTCCCAGCAGAGAGACTGGCTTGGGCAAAGCCTTGATGAGTTTGAGAAACAGAGGTCCAGCAAAGCCGGGCACATAGGACACTGGAAAGAAAAATCTAGAAGGTCAGATTAGGGAGATGGGAGGGAAAGTGAGACTTTGTAGGTCAAAGCAAGAAGTTGGAATTCTAGCTTTACTGAGGAGCTAGAGGAAGGTTTTAAAGAAGAATAACATGACCTGATTTATATTTTTAAAACATGGTTTAGACTTTGGTGCGGAAGTTGGTAAGACGGCAAGTGAAGAATTCAGGGGGCCCGTAAGGGCAGTGGGGCAGTCACTGAGGTGAGGAAGTGGAGGCTGAGACAGATGAAATGATTGGTCCAGGATCTCACAGTACTAAACTTTTTTCTGACTCTACATCATGTTCTTCCAGTGTTCCACCGCTGCCTCCATATGGAAGCAGTGGCCTTGGAATCCAATCAGCCTCTAAAGTGGCAGAAGCTCCCTGACTTCAGGCAAATTTTTGCCTCTCAGCTTTTTCTTAATCTGTCCAGAGTGTTTTGCAGTCCTATCTCTGTCTTCCCCTCTCAGATTATCAGATGAGGGCGCGTGATGGGACTGTTTCCTTGGAGTACTAGGTCCATTTTCTCGAGACTTTCCAGACAGGCTGCAGCTGGAGTGACCATCATCTCTAGCTATCACAGAAAGCATTGGCTCAGCACTTTGGAAATGAGTTCTTAAGAGAGAGAATTCAAAAGATTGCCACATATACAGGGAAAGAGTATGGTTTGACAGAAGCTTGATGGAGGCAGAAGCTGCCCGAGTTTTTCATTTAACATTGTGCATAGGTCGTATTCATAGCAGCTGCTACTCCTAGCTGCTACGGGTAAGGGATACCATTGGAGCACTCCTGTGTCAGGCATTCAGCAATGTGCGAGGGTTATGAGAGTTCCAGCTATGACCTCATCAACACTTGGTCTTGTCTGTTTTGTAATTATAGTCATCCCTTGGTACTCGCCAAGTATTGGTTCCAAGACCCTGGTAAATAGCATCGTATTTTCATATAACCTGTGCACATCCTCCCGTATACTTGGGATCATCTCTGAATGACTGTGACATCTAATACAATGTAAATGCTAAGAAAATTGTTGTTGTACTGTATTGTTTATAGAATAATGACAAGAAAAAACGTCTGTACATGTTCAGTAGGAATGCAAACAGCGTAGGCCTGACTACATAGTACATGTCAGCAAAAAAAAAAAAAAAATGGAACTTTTTCTTGGATGTTTTCTACCAGCAGCAGTTGAAGCTGTGGATGGGGAACCCTCTGGGAAGAGCTGAGTTCAGTCATTCTTGTGGATGGGAAGTGGTATCTCATTGTGGTTCTAATTCGCATTTTTCTAATGACTAATGATGTTAAGTATCTTTTCATGTGCTTATTTGACATTTCTTATATCTTTTTTAGTGAAGGCTTTGTTTAGAACTTTTACTCATTTATACTGGGTTGTTTGGCTTTTTACTGGATCGTGATAGTTTTTTAAATATTCTGTTTACAACTCTTTTGTCAAACATGGTTTTGCAAATATTTTCTGCCAGTACTTGGCTTGTATTTTCATTTTCTTAACTGTGTCTTTTAAGACCAAATGTTTCATTTTGAAGAAGTCCAAATTATCGGGTTTTTTTGTTTTACAATTTGGGCTTTTTGTGTGCTCCTTAAGAAATCCAGGCCTAAACCATGGTCACTGAGGTTTTCTCTTCATCGTTTTTTTTTCTGGAAGTTTTATAGTATTAGGTTTAACACTTAGGTCAGCAATTTACTCTTTGTTGAATTTTTTATGAGGTGTGAAGTAGAAATCAAGGTCTTCTTCCTTCTTTCTTTCCTTCCTTCCCTCCTTTGTTTCATTTTTTGGGAATGTATATCCATTGTCCCAGGACCATTTGTTGAAAAGTTATCCTTTTGGTATTGGATTGCCTTGGCACCTTGGTCAAAAAATCATTGGTTACTTATGCGTGGGCCTGTACTTGAACTCTGTTCTGTTGCACTGATGTACGCACCTGCAGTCACAGCAGCACCGCACAGTCTGTATTGCTCTAGCTTTATCATTAGTCACGAAACCAGCCATATAAGTCTTCCAACTCTGTTCTTTATTTTTAAATTTGTTTGGTTATCTTAAATCATTTGCATTTTAATACAAGTTTTAGAATAAATTTGTCAATTTTTTCACAAATCCTGCTGAGATTTTGATTGACATTGCAATGAATCTCCAAATCAATCAGGGGAGAATTTACATCTTAATAATATTGTCTTATGATCCATAATTATGGCTTATCTATCTTTAGATTCTTTAACTTTCCTGCCCCCAGCAATATTTTGAGGCTTTCACTGTGTATAATCTGCACATCTTTTTGTAAAATTTATCCTATAAAGTATTTCATAATTTTTGATGCCTTTATAAATAGAGTTAAAAATTTTTCAATTTGTGACTGTGCTTGGCAAGTATATAAAACAATGAAATTTTGTATGTTGCTCTTGCTTCCCACACCATACATTTTTGTATCTATTGAAATGGCTGCATGGATCTCTTTTTCATTCTTCCTAGTAACTGAATGTGTGTTTTTGTTTGTATATGTTCTTGCAAATATATATTGTTACGTTGTATGCATGTATTTTTAATTTATATAAGTCATGTGTTATTCCTCTGATTCTGTTCTTACTTTTTGCACCAAAAAGTATGCTTCTTACAGTCCATTTATATTCTTCTGGCTGCTGCATAATATGCAGTGGTGGTATCTCATTTATTTCACCTGTTCGTTCCTGAATGACCATCTTCCAGGAGGTCTCCAGCTCCCTGACCCCACAAATAATGCTACCATGACCATCCTTGTACATGTTTTCTTATCAACCTGGGTGCACTTTTTGGGGAATGCACACCCCCGAGCTCAACACCTGAATAATAAAATACATACGTACTCAATTTGGCTGAGTGATGGGGAATGTCCATCATATTGGCTCTGCCACTTCACAGTCCTTCCACCTGGAGGGATATGAGGAATCCTGTATCCCCACAAATACAGGGTGGGGCAAAAGTAGGTTTACAGTTGTGAGTATGTGAAACACAGAGTTTATTGTTGTGCCACTATTATTAATTAATCAATTATTTTCCATACAACTGCAAACCTACTTTTACCACACTCTGTATTGCTATTACCCAGGTTTCCAATTTTTATTGGTATAAATCATATAAAGTGGTATCTCCCTGTAGTTTAACTTTAATTTCTCTGGTTACCAATGATTTTGAGCAACTTTCTATATGCCTTTTGTCTTTTTCTTTTGTTGGGTTTCCTCTTCTGAAAATTGCCTGTGTGTATCCTTTGCTCCCTTTTCTCCCGAGTTTTCTCTTCCTATTGATTTACAGGAGCTCCTTGTGTCTTCTAGATATCTATCTGTCTTTGGTGAATTTAGACACTGTGAATATCTTCTCTCCTGCCCTTTATTCGTTTATTTTCTCCATAGTGCCCTTTATTGAACAGAAATCTTATTTTTTTATTTTTATTTATTTATCTTTAGAGGGGAAGGGAAGGAGAGAGGGAGAGAAATATCGATGTATTGTTGCCTCTCATGCGTCCCCCACTGGGAACTGGCTCACAACCCAGGCATGTACCCTGACTGGGAATCGAACCACAATCCTTTGGTTTGCAGGCCCGTGCTCAATCCACTTAGCTATACCAGCCAGGGCAGAAATCTTATTTTTATACTGAAATCAAATTCACTTTTTTCTCTTTTTGCTTGTATTTTTTAAAATTTTATTGAGAAGTCCTTGCCTAGTTCTAAGTCATGAAGTTATTCTTCTACATTTAATATTAACTTTATATCTGTGCATTCTTCTATTAACTTTATCATTCTAGTAGCTCTACATTTTATCTTTCACATTTGTTCTTTTAATCTACACAGCATCACCTCTGTGTGTGGTCATTAGTAATGACTTCAGCTTTCCTCTTCCACATGTGAGGAGCTAGTTTTCCAAATACAGCTTACTTAACAATTTATATTGAACTGATCTATCAAGTTATTTCTATTGTATGTTTATACACATGAGATCTATCTATCTCTATCTATCCATCATCTTTCTGTCTGTGAGAGGCCTAGCAAAGACAGAATACAAGCCCAAACAGAGTAACTAAAGAGAGCTCAATGAAGGACTAGAAGGTTAAAGAGATGAAGGGGAGGTGGGACACTCAGCAACAATGGGGAAGTTCTTATCCTTCACTCCTTAGCTCCCAGCCGCCTACATGAAGTGGCAAGGGAAGGGAATGACTATCAAAACCCAGAGAAAACTGTAGCTGGTGTTCTCGTCCTCAGAAGAGGGATGCAGCCTGGACTTACCTGCAACCAGAGAGAGTTGCCCTAACCCCATCTGCTATCTTTTTTCCCCCTCCAACCTCTCTCTAGGGCCTCAGACTGAATAACCAAACTCAACTGGGAATCCCAGGACAGGGGAGTATGGTTAATGAAATGCAGGGAGGTGAGCTTCTTGGAACAAAAGTAGAGTAGAGAAAGGACCTGGAAGGGCAAACAGGAAATATCCAGCACAACATGTGTGTGAATGTGACTATGTATCTCTTGAGCTCCCTGTTCTATGCCAATGGTACATTGGTCTATCTGTTCCTGTGCCTGTACTACAATGTGTTTATCACCGTAGTTTTGTAGCATGTCAGTGTCTGGGAAGGTGAGTTCTCATCTCTTCATCTTTCTTTTTTAATGTTTAAAGTTTTCAGGTTAAATGCATTTGTATTCCTCCATATATATTTTAGATTAAAGGTATTGACTTCTCAAAAAATCAACTGGAATTTTGATTGGTCTTTTATTAAATATTTCTATCAGTTTCAGAGAAGGGACATATTTATAATATTAAGTCAGCCTATCCAGGAGCAGAAATATCTCTCTACTTATTCAGATCATCTTCTGTGTCCTATATTAGTGTTATATTCCTTTCCATGGAGGTCTGTTATCTTCTTGGTTTAACCAATTCCTCTGTTGCTGCCACTATGAATGATGCAGGCCCTGTGTTCAGTGCTAGTACAGAAGTGAACATGGCATGGTCCCTGGTCTCACAGAGCTGACACTGCAAAGACAGACATGTAAACAGACTAATATATGACCACACATTGTGAAGAGTGTGCTGAAGCAAAGGCCCAGCTTGCCACCCTGGGTCTGCCTTCCCTATGTCATTTCTCAGTGCTCTGTGTCACTAGTCTTATAAAGATCCTGACCTGATGTTAGGAAACCAGGATTTCCAGTCCTAAATATGTTTCTCTCCAGCCAGTGTGTTCACCTTAAAAATGAAGGGTTGACTAGGCAATGTTTTAGGGCTCTTCCAGCACCACCCATCTTCTGTTGTTCCTTCCTTCCTTCCTTCCTTCCTTCCTTCCTTCCTTCCTTCCTTCCTTTCTTCCTTCCTTCCTTCCATCCTTCTTTCTTTTCTGTCTTTCCTTCTTTGTTTTGTGACTGGGTGTGAAAAAAAAACAGTACTACCTGTGAAAGAGAAGTTTTTTTCATCTATGAAAGCACTTTGGAAGGAAGTTTAATTAATGATTCATAATTATTCTTTTGGAATCCTTTTTATACCATCCTCACTTTGGAACATAACTAGTAAAATTGATGACCTTCCATGATGTAGAAGCATCGCACTTTTAAAAGAAACTTTTAATGATTTTTGTTAACAAGATATTAAAACGAGACACTTTATTATTCATTGCCTCACTTTCACCATCTATAAAATGAGCATTATAAAGCTTATTTGATGAGGCTATTATGAACATGAAATTCAATTCTAGAAAAGTAAGAAATATCTGTGGAATCAGGAAATATTAGTTTATCATTCTTTATAGTAATACCAAGGGTTAAATCTGTTTTCTGTCTTGGACCATTTCCCCCCACATCCAGTGACTAACATTTTTTGTAAACTAGTGTTCATTCCATTCTCACATATCTCTTCCTTCTGTCTCATCTCCTCTGGGTTCCCCACGCCCAGCAGTTGGGAGATCAGAAAGACACCATCTGCTGATTAATAAACAGACATGTATTCATTTATAAGTTGATTGGATCAGGGTGTCTTTTGATGTCCTGTTCTGAATGTTCCTACATTCCACCACATGGTCACTTATCTAAGGTCATACACAGAGGCTCTGTGGCTGGGATGAATCACATCTGAGCTGACCGTTTTTTCCCGGAATTCATGGGCTGAAACATACGTGAATTTAGCCAAAGTGGACACCTGCCACCTACCAGAATGAGAGTGACTTCTGGTGATCACATCTTTACAGAGTCCACTTAGGGCCCTGTTCAGTGAGGGTTGGGGATCATGAGTGGAGCTTCTATTGAGCACCTTCTGCGTGTTCAGTACTGGGGGCGGGGGGTGTTGTTCACATGGTGAATTAGAATAAATCAGGAGACCTGGGTTGTAGCTCCTCAGGAGGAAAGAGGTCAGCTCTGGCCAGGTAGCTTAATTGGTTAGTGTCATCCTAACACACCAAAGTTGTGGGTTCAATCCCTGATCAGGGCACATACAAAAATCAACCAATAAATGCATAAGTAAGTGGAACAACAAGTCTCTCTCTCTCCCCCCTCCCCACTCCCACCACCTTGACTCTCTCCCTTTCTCACTATAAAACCAATAAATAAAAAGAAATTTAAAAGAAAGAAAGAGGACGACAGGGAATGATGACAGGTTTGGGACAGAAACTTAAGGCATTTCATGGGCAGCTCATTATTTATCTAGATCAGATTGGGATCTAGCAACCCACAACTTCCCCCAAATGAATTAATTCTCTGCCTGAAGATCCAAAAATGTCTCAAGTCCCTCTGAGCTTATTGACTTCCGCTGGCTCCCATCTCACTCTGAAGCATGTTTATTTCTCTGGGAGTTGCAGGCTCTCATGTTCACAGAGCTTGGCCCGGGCCCTGGCCTGTCCTCCTCCAAGTGGAGATGAAGAGCTGTAGATTGATCTGGGCTCCGCAGCCATCTTCCTTGCATTCTTTATCTCCCCCTGGGTGTCCCAGAGGCATTCATAAGTGAAGGGGGAGGTGCTCGCTCTTTTTTAAAAAAGAGATGTTGAAGAAACAGAATAAAGCACAAAGCCAGGAGGAATCACTTGTCCTACTGCCCGAAAGTTTATAGGAGCCAAAAACCCTGTTGTGAGAAGGGCACGTGCACTGATCCGTTTGCTTGGCACTTCCACTTTCCAGAAGGAATGCTCAGTCCCCCAAATTTAAAACCACTCATCCAAAGTCTTATAGAAAAGTTGATGACAGAATTAGGATTAAAATCCATGTGTTCTTTTCCCCAATCTGAGCCTCTTAGGATAGCCAGTGTAGCCAGGCTTGCACCTGTGCAGGTCAGGAAAGAGTCTGATGCCCTGAGTGGTCATCTCTTCAGGGCCTGCACATCACTCACTAGGTGCTCAGGCCAGCCCTCCCTTGCTCTCTGTTTGTCTTTTCTCCTAGAAGTTGGGGCTTTTCAGAATTACTGCCATCAGCCTAAGAGGGATAATCTGGAGTAGCAACCAGGGATTGGTCTGCTGGTACCTCTGGGCTCAGTAGGCCTGTTTTAAGCTGCACGCCCTGTGCTAAACGCAGGGTCTGAGAGCCAGTGGGTGGAGAGTGGGTATTGATACGGTGGGCAGAGCATGGGCTGCAGAGTCAGGCAGAT
Source organism: Phyllostomus discolor (assembly GCF_004126475.2). Taxonomy (NCBI): domain Eukaryota; kingdom Metazoa; phylum Chordata; class Mammalia; order Chiroptera; family Phyllostomidae; genus Phyllostomus; species Phyllostomus discolor. Next base: position 33,542,348 of record NC_040907.2, read on the forward strand.
CTAAATTCGGAACCCAGTTCTATCAATTCTTAGTTGTACCAACTTGAAGAAGCTACTTTCTGAGCCTCAGTTTCTGAATTTGCCTTTCACACCAACCCATGTGAAGAGGGCATATTAAAAATCTAAGAATCGAAGAGGTAGTGTGACTCCCTTGATGTGAAGGTAGTCGTATGGGGGTAGGATATGGCTGGCTTGGCCCTCACCACATGCTGGGCACTGTATGTTAATCCTCACGCCAGTCTTGTGAGGGAGGTGCTGTGCTAGTCCCATTTCATGGATGAGGGAAACTGAGGCTTGAAGAGAGTGGGCACTTTTTTTTGAGACCTCAAAGGTTCTTCATGTGTTTCCTGAGGCAGGGAGAAGTTGAGGTGTAGAACAGAAGATAAACAGTGTGCCCAGGGTCACCCAATAAGATGTTGGTGGAGGAGCTGGGTCTGAGTCCAGGTCTCCTGGCTCCCGGCTCAGGGTTCTCTTACCACCTACACTCCCTGAGCCCTGCCAAGCCCTGGGGAGGGCTTTCTGCCATGGGGTGGTGCCCTCACAGGCCAGCCTTGCCCCTCTTGCCCATGGAGCACTGCCCTTATCCCCTGCCAGAAGAGCCTTATTTCCCAACTCATGGGAAGGAGCCAAACCTGGCAGCCTTTGGTGGGCATCCAAGTTAAAGCTGCTCTTTCCTATGCCGAGCTTAGTATGTAGCATGGCTTCATCATCCAAATATGTCCTGCCAGATAGGCCTCAGCTGCTGGCCGGCAGGGTGCTTGGCAGCTGGGGAGAGCTTGGCGCTAATTGGGCCCAGCCAACATTAATCATGTCTCTTGTTCAGAGGAAGCCCAGTGGTTCTCTGGCAGGCAAGGGGTGAGAGGTGGGGAAGGATGGCAGGGTGGGAACCTCCCACTAAAAGGGGTTGAGTTCTGCAAGGGCTCAGTGACCTCAGCAAGTGTCTGATCTCTCTGGCCTTCTCAGTCCATCTGAAGAGTGAAGACGCTGTATCCAATGACCTCTGATAGTCCATGCCAAACTATAGATCTTCTTGTAAGTGCGGGCATGTATGCATGTGTGTGTGATGTTGTTGTTCCTTTTCGCTTAGAGCACCATCAGGGATAAATGCCTTTATATCCTGTGATGCAGTGGGCTGAGTACCTGTCACCAGACTTGGGGAGGTAAGAAAAAGTCCTCGCCATCAACAAATGATCTCCCTAGGGCTGATTTGATGTCTAAGAACCTTTGTAGCAGAAGGCTTGTATTCCTTGCTCTGGTTGGGACAGAGCAAGGCCCTCCAGGAGGGGAAGTCTGCCCAGCTAAGTTGGGTCACTCATTGATAGGCAGGTAGGAGGTTGCTTGTCAGGGTCTGTCCTAGGAACAGACATGAGCTATAATCGATGGTCAGCTGTGCTAAGATGAACTTGGAAGACATTGGGTCAGTTTGAAGACAAATTATACTAACCTTACAACTCCTGACTTTGCCAAGCATGTATGTGCCTAACCAACCATGCATTCATTAGGACATTCACTCACACACAGCATTTACAAAGCACTAACTGTATACTGAGTACTGTGCTAGGCACTGGGAATACCAACCAATCTGACTCTACTGTTGCCTTACTCAAAGTCATGGTCTATAGAGAAGGACATGCACTGGAAAAGTTGATGACAAGATGGTGTGATAAATCCTTTACCAAAGATATGTGCATGGTCCTCTGAGTACAGAGGAGAAAATTAGGGGCTCTGACTTGGGGCGGGGGTAAAGGGAGCAGACAGGCTTCTCAGAAAGTAGTAGGCTGAAAGTTCTGGAAGGGACAGTTAGAGTAGAGAAGAGAGTATGAGCAAAGGCTGGACAGAAATACAAAATGGATGGTATGGTCAGAGAGCAGCAGAATTCTGTGTAGTTTGAGGGACGATGCAAGAGGGGAGGGGTAGAATAAAGGCCAGAGTTGAGGCTGAGGCTTGGGGGGACTTAAGTTTGTTCCAGTGGTTTTTCACAGCAGTTCCCAACTCTGCCTGTACATCAGAAACACCTGGAGAGATTTTATAAAATGCAAATAGTCCCCTCCCCTGAGATCCTGATTTAGATGCCTCCTGGGGGCCATGTATCTGCATTTTTAAACCAGCTCTTTAGGTAAGTCCAAGGTAGCTAGGTGACAACCTAGAATTTCTTTAAAAATGTGAGATGCTCATAAAATGCAATGAAGACAAATAAAGTAGAAGAAGGAAGCTGAGAATGCTGAGGGAGGAGGGTGGCATGATTTTGAATAGTGTAGTCAGGAAAGAGAAGACCTGAAGGAGTGAAGGAGGGGACCATGGGGAAATCTGGAGAAAGACCATGCCAGATAGAGAAGATAGCAGGTGCAAAGGTCCTGAGGCAGAGCTGACTGATGTCTTAAAAGAAGAATGAGGAGATCAGCACTGCTGGAATATAAGAGATGAAGTCAGAGAGGCAATGGGGCAGGTGGCTTATGTAGGATTTATACCCTGGCCTTTTTGAACCAGTGATTTAGTCCAACCTACCAGCCATTCACTGAGGAAACAGGCCTGGAGAAGATACCCATTAGTAGATACATCTGCTCTGTGTCCCTCTTTTGCACAGGGTTCTGAACAAAGCTGCATGGCTGGGTGGTGCAGGGGAACATAGAGATGAGTAGACTACAGGTTCTGTTTCCCCGAGGATCCTAATCTAGAAGGAGAGGGCCAGGTTCATGCAGTCCTTTCCAATTGAAGGCAGGCTACAATCCATGCTACTACCTGATTCCAGTTATAACAGAAATAGGAGGTATCATTTGCGGGGTCGGGAAGTAGGCCCCCTACTCAGATCATGGACATGACTGAGCAGACTGGGCCTGAATAGTACCTTGAAGGGTGAGTAGGACCTCAGCAAGCAGAGCAGGAAGCACTTGCCTGATGAAACAGAGTGAGTGCAAGGCTGAGATGTGGCTGAATGGATGTCTGTGGTGTGGAGGAGGCAGTACGAGAGTGTGGGGTCAGCGAGTCCTGAGTTTCAAGTCTGGCTGAGCCTTGAACTTTGAGATTAACAAGAGGCATTTAACTTTTCCTCTTTGAGTGTCTCTGGTCTCATTTCCCCTCATATTTTCCAGGGGATTAATCCCTCTGAATATTGACTGTGAAAAGTAATAAAGTAATATGTGTGGATGTGTCTAATGTATGGACTATGTGCTTAGGAAGTGGGTCTCATGTTGCCCCTGTTGATAGGTAGAGCCCCCTCTCTCTATGCAGTACCAGGTTGCTTCCATCAACTCCAGAAGACGAAGAAAGTCAGGTAAGGTCAGGAAAGTGTGATTTGGTCTGTTTACTCTTCACATACCATACCATTTTTGATGGAAGCCATCATGGGCAGAATGCCACCCAAGGGTTCACCATAATGATTTTTACTGCCCATCCCATTGGCTACTGTGCTCTGTATCTCAACTACTCTCTGCAGGTGGCATTGCTATTATCACCCCATTTCATGGGGTGGGGGCATGTGGAGCGGGCAGAAACATCAGTGAGGCAGCGAGGTTTCTCTGTGTTTTCCTCTCTACTGTGCTGGGTCAAAGACATGCAGACTTCTGAGGAACCCAGCAAACCAAGGGAAGCTGTGAGCTGCTGAGCAGGTTGGGGAGCTGGGGGTGGTTCCCCCACGGGCATGTGAAGGAGGTCTAGGTGATAGCAGTGATGTGTCCCTGAACCCTCCGCCCTGCCAGAACTGCCAGCTTGATTGTGCCCCAGCCCTACCTTCTACCCATTCGAATTTGACTTAGGTTGCTGAGAAGAGGGCAGGGCTGAGGATGGGTGGGTTCACATATACAGGTTAAATCTTTGTCAGGGAAGGAGCATTTCTAAGGCAAATTTGGTTAGATGCAAGTTATTATTCTCTTGGTCATTCTTTCTTTCCATGAGTCCTTCCTTAGGTCTCTTGGGCACCATTCCCCAATTCTGCACCCCTAGCACTGGGGATAAGAGGCAAGTTAGTCCTGGTCCCTGCCCTGGACACGCTTATCACCTCTAGGGGTGAGGGCAAAAACAGAGACTCATAATCACAGCTGTGCTGAAGGACCTGAGGAAGGCACAAAGGCTGGGCGGTGGGGAGTGGGTAATGGGAGCAGATGAATTCTAGCTCAAGAAACAAAATGGTCATTCATTCATTTGTTCACTCAGCCTGGGCTCTGGGGAGGCAGAGATGACTGGGACTGTGTCTGAGAATTGCAGGACTGGTTGGGAGGTAGGGATGGGCAGGCCCACATTCAATGCTGAAATAGGCCATTAAAGAGAGTGTGGCAGGGAATTGAGGGGTGGGGGGGCAGGAGACAGATCCATGGAGAAGGGAGCATTTCCCTTATGCCTTAAAGAAGGGGAGGCCTTCGGCTATTTGGAAATACAAAGATGTATTCCAGGTGTCCTGAGATAGTGCTCATTTAAACTATCTGGGTCTTATTTGAACCGAAATATAAGTTTTGAGCTAGTCTTTGTACTTATTTTAATGTAATATCCTTTTCACTAAAGGTTAGATATCCTCACAAACTTTCTATGATTTGTTTTGATCAAACTTTTCAGAGAAATGAGTTAATCAAATAAGAATAGGCCATTTTTTAGACCACATGTCTTGATTCCTGGTTCAGAAAGATCATCTCTGCAAACTAGACACCACATAGCTGGGGTCTTGTTTGACCCTTTAACCCCACCGCAGTGTGTCCTCAAAATGGGTTCTGCCCTCAGGCACCCCCTGACGTGGAGTGGGGTGGTGATGGGAAGAAGGGTAAGAAGGGGTGAGAGGTCCCAGGTTCCCTCCCCAGGTGGGAAGATGAGGTGACATTAGCATTCTCAACTTGAAATGACCCAGGCCCCAAGAAAGGAAGTTCAAAGATCAGGAAAGTTTGGCAGTGTTGGTGGTTAAGAACAAAGGACTTTGATTCAGCTATAGCTGGATTTGATCCTTTGCTCTGCTGCATGTGTCTTCGGGCAAGTCGCTAATTCACACAGCTGCACCTTGTGCATTTTCTGTACGATGGCTGAGGGCATTATATGAGATAATGTAAAAACACCCAGCCCCCTCTCTGGCACTTAGCAAAGACTCCACAAAAGGCGGCTGACAACATAGTGGTTATAGTTTTAACTTTGAGAGCCTGCGGTGATTATGACTTTTGGGACTAGAACCTTAGAGCCCCCAAAGTCACATTACTGCCAGGACTGCCACCCAGGCTTCCCTCTCCACTTCCATTCACACACCTGGGTAGGGGCAATCAGAGGCCAGATGCTGAAATGCTAGAAAACAAAACATAAAAAATGAGAATGAAGACAATGCCAGACCTGGGGTTACCACTGTGGGAATGTGAAAACCCCCAAGTCCCCCCAAAGCCAGCAGTATCTCCTTAGTCACATACTTCAGAAGAGACTCAGAGCCCTGCCTCCAGCCCAGGGGCCCTGCCCCTTGAAAAGGCCTCTTCTTCTCATCTTCTTTCTACTGATTCTGTCCATTACCCCTGAATGAAATGGGAGCTTAATTTTTCTCGCTTGAAGCCCTTAACACTCTGGGCTCTTGACAGGAAACACAGCTCAGCTTTAATTAGCCACAGCAAGCTCCCTGCATGAACTTCTAGCGCACAGCCTGGCACTTCAAAGATAAAGGCTTCTCCATTCTCTCTAATCACAGCTATTAATGAGCCAATTAATGCTTTCTCTGGGGCCGAGGCAAGCAGCCCTCTTAGCACCTTGGGCACCCTGCTCTGCCTGACTGCCTGCCGGGAAGCTTGAGAAGGACTGGTGTTGGGAGCCCCGACTCTGCAGCGTATTCACTGTGAGTCCTAGTGTGGAACAGATGTCCTCTCTGAGCCACTGTCCACAACAGGGGAGATTAAAGCTATTTCTCCTGAGGAGCAATTATCATAACAGGAATAATTCCAGGTCAGTGGTTCTCAAACATTAGCGTGCTTCAGAATCACCAGGAGGCCTTATTAAAATGCTTGACTAGACTGCACTGAAGTTTCTGACTCAGTTGGCCCGGGAGGGGTGGCATGCAAAATCTGCTTTTTAACCTTGTTCCCAGGTGATGCTGATGCTGCTGGTCTGGGGACCAGACATACCCCTGTAGACAAGTGTGGGGTATTACTGGAAGATTTTGATTGCACTCCCATCCATAAATACCCCCACTTCTTTCTTCACCTGTGTCTCATCTGACAGTTTCCAGGAGCCTCCTCCCATGTGGGCAGCTTGGACACAGCAGTGCTTGTCACTCTGCAGTGGCACACCAGTGCATGTTGCCCCAGGCGCGCTCAGTCCTGAGCAGAATTTGGCAGTACCATGTCGTAGCCTAATCTTGGTACTAGCATTCCAGGGCCTGATGTTGGTATCTTAAGTCTCCAGCATCTCCTTTGGCATGGGAAATGGCTTGGGACTTCCTGATTTCAGAAAAGGCAGGAAGCATGGCATCTTCAGTCTTGCGCGCAGACACACTGCATAGTGGAGGCTGGCAAGGTGGAGATGTGCAGAGAGAAGGTCATTTCAGGGCAGGGAATGTATGCAAAGGGGTGGTGGCAGGGTAATGCATGTGCTTTACAGGGGACTGCCTGGACTCCTCTACTAGGAGCCTAACTAAAGCCTAACTGAAGTCCCTCATGCTGCGTTTTGCCTGTTTCCTTAGGCAACAGAGGCAGGCATTCATTTCAACTACTGCCTCCTGCCTGCGATGCCCGATAGCATAACTAGAATGACTCAGTACTTCTGGCTTTAAAGACAGACTTTTGTGGCCAGAGAAGACATTTACAGTTCAGGTACTTACAATGTTGGGATTCTGCTGGGGCTGGCCCTCCCTGTCCCAACCTCTCATCACAATCACCCCCACTGCATCTGTTCTTCTTCTTACTCCCTCTCATTCACATCTGGTTCAGCCCGCATGGCCCACCTTCAGTTCCTCAGAGAGCTTGTTTCTGAGCCCCCCTGCTTTGGTGATCTTTGTGTTATAGATAGGGTATCTCAAAGTGCATGCCCAGGGGCCCCAAGGGATGTCAGCAGCTAGCATGTGACTGAGGTGTCCTTCTGGGAGGGCTGGACTAAGTAAAATAGGACAGGAATCTTCTTGGCAGGACCTCTCAGAGCCTGAAATATACTACTGTGGATTGGGGGACTCAAGAGGAATGCTTAACATGCAGCATTTTCCAAACTCATTTCACCACAGAATGTATACATTTTTCCACAGAGGAACTTGCTTTGATACAGTAGAGCTAAATAAGCTTCAGAGTTCAGCAGACTAAGGTTCCAATCCTAGAACTTCCATTTATTTGAGACCCAGGCTCTTCATTGATAAAATGGAGATAGTGGTCCTTACCTTGAAGGGGATTGCAAGATGTGAGCAAGACAACATATAAGAGGTGCTCAGCCCAGGACAAGGTCTACAGGGCTCAATAAATCTGTGTTTTCTCCTCTCTCTTTTGCCTTTTCTGGTGGAAGCTTACAATCTGAGTCAAAAAATGCACTGTACCAAACAGAGCATGCTACAAATATAGCAGGTCCTTGAATAACATATTTTCCTTCAAAGTCATTTTGTTGTTAATGTTGATAGAAAAAAAATTGCTTCCCAGGCAGGGCCACCGTCTGTGTGGAGTTTGCATAGTCTCCCCACATCTGTATGGGTTTCCCCCTGGTACTCTTGGTTTCCTCCCACATCCCAACAATGTGTGTGTTGGGTGAGTTGATGTGTCTAAATTACCCTAGACTGAGTGAGTGTGGCTGTGGGTGTAGTTGGCCCTTCACTGGAAGGGTGTCCTATCCAGGGTGGTCTCCTGCCTTGTGCCCTGGCTTACTAGGTTGGGCTCTGGAACCCTCGACCCTGACCTGAAGTAAACAGGTTAAAAAAGAATCTTCTTACTTGTTTTTTATTAATCTTTCTTAAATGTATGGATAGCTCACATTTATTTCAATGTTTAATATTAGAAGAGTTTTGGGTCTTTATTTATTTAGAAGCTTAGTGATCTTTTTATGACCAGAAATAAGATATATAGAAACTTAACCATTGTTTATATCAATTAGCCTATGGTAAAATCAGTTTTGTTATACACTGTTTCGCTTGAAATCAGTTTCTAAGAACCTATCCATGGAGTTAAGTGAAGACTTACTACTGCACTTGGCATATGAGGGTGAGACCACAGCCGGACACACAGGGTTGGAGGACTGAGGGCTCCTAAGGGACCAAGCCAACCAAGAAGGCTTCCTGGAGGAAGCATGTCTTTGCTGGTCAGATCCTGAAGCTAGTTCTCCAGCAAAACCTGGGGTGGGGAGGTGGGAGGGGGATGCTTTGAGACCTGCAGCTCTCTACAAACAAGCTACAGCAGAAATCCTTTTCTTATTTTTCTTTTCCACCCCGGAGTCCCATTATCCCATCAAATCCTGCCAATGCAGCACTTCTCTTTCCCTCCCACGGCCTGAGCTTGGCCAGTAACTCAAGTTCCAGAGATGTGAGCCTTCAAGTGGGGCACTCTGGCCTGTGGAAATCCACAGAACCTGCTGTAGGCACTGATGCCTCAGGAAGCTCAGGGAAAACAGGCCACCAGGACCCGGAGTGCTGGCCCAGACCCTGCCTACTCCAACCTTGGCCATGGGTGGGGTGGTGGGGGCGGGGGGATCCAAGCAAGGCTGGGGGGAAAGCCACACTAGAGATTTTCTCCCCCAGACTTTTTCTCATTCCTGCCCTCTACCCTCCCAACTATCTCAAGACATCCTACTTTGAACCAGGTGTGTTTCCTCCTTACTTCATTTCCCACTTTACTGATGAGAAACAAAGCCCATTTGGTTCAAAGTCCAAGCTCTTCACACCGGTGCTGCAGAGCCATTTATTTCTTTTGTGTCTTTCCTGGTGTGCCTGGCATGTCACCACTTCCAGAGAGTCTTCTGAGTAGTCATCCATGGTCACACTTAGGTCCCCTTCTCCTGAATGTGTACAGCTGGAACCACATGCTCATGTCCAGTTAGTCTGTGTTTCTGGGAAGGAAAAGATTGGGTCGATGTCGTACACTGCAGCCCCAGTGCCTGGCACAGCACACACACACTGATCTCTGTTAGCGAAGGGATAAAGTATGGTTTTTATGGCTACCTGAACATATCAGGTGCTTTGCATCTCCCATTAGTCCTGAGTTTCTCAGTATCTTCTAACGCCTCTCTAATTCTTCATTCTTCCTTGTACCACGCAGGGCTGGACTCACAGAAACTTACTGACGTGACTTCCCAATGCAACATCTGTTCTGTCCTCCTGCAACTCAGCTTACTTCCTGGATTTCAGCAGCCCCCCCCCCCGCAAATATTCATGAGCAGACCCCTGTGGCTGGATACCCTCAGGAGGGGCCCTGTGTGATCTCGGCTCCAATTCTCCTCCTCCGCACGAGCTGCGGTCCAGCACGTCCGCCTCAGACCTGGACCTCGCCCTGCTGCTGGCCAAAACCCACTTCAATGATTAGCAAAGGTGCCAGGGAAATTATGAAAAACATGTGACAGGTAAATGGCTGTGCCTGCAACTTTCTTAAGTTTCAAAGGGAAGACGGCTTCACTCTAGTGTGTGGGCTGGGAATTCAGGCTTTTTAAGAGCTTTCCAGAATGCATGGGCAGAGCAGACCCTTGTAGGATTCTGCTTTTCCTCTCAGTGGAATCCAACTGGGCTCTGAGCCCCAGGGGACTGAGACCAATCATGGAATAGGCTCTATCCAAACACTATGGCTTTGTTCTCCTACATGAAGAATGAAAAAGCAAACAGGTCCTGAGCAGAAAGGGAGCAAAGTAAAAAGGTCAGAGGGTTCTGCAGCTGGAAAACACCTTAGGTCTCTAAATTCAATCTTTCCCCTTTCCAGACTGGGAAACTGAGGCCCAGGGCAATGTGTCTGCATAAAGTCAAGCAGCTTCTGGGAAAGCAAGCCATGGCTAGGGTGAACACATCAATCTCTCTCTAAAATCTTGGAAAAGTGAGTGATAAAATTCTATGAGGAATTGTGTCCAGAAGCTTCTGTTGGTCCTAGCTGGCAAAAATAGAACAGGTGCATGGGGTTGGGCTTATCCTATCTGTGGATAAACCTGGGCATGACCTGCTAAGGTATATAAGGTCAATAAAGGTTGGTTAGAATCCATAACTGGATGCTAATCTACCAGCCTGTGGCCACTTGGCTCCAGGTATCTAATGCCCAGAGAACTCATAGACAGATGACATCCTAGAACAGAGCTCAGCCTAGGTACCCAGTTGCCTTTGGTATGGGGAGAGGAAAACCTACAGTTGCTAAACATCAGACTGTTCCAGCAGGAATCCCATGAAATACCTGTGAAAGCATTTTGCACAGCTACCAGTACTGGGGCCCCTATGGGTGGTCCTTCTATAAACATTTATGGTACAACTCTTATGTGCTAGCACCTTCAGTGTCCCCATATGACCAACAAGAAATAGAGTCTAAGCTCTTCCCACGATGCTCAAGACCTTTATGTACTTATCTATCTGAGCTCTCACTTGTCTTCTCAGAAAAGTCATCAGTACATGCCATTTCCGGCCATCAAGCTGAAAACACCATCCATGTTTTTGCCTCTGCATCTTTTTTAAAAAAACTGCCTGAAATGTTCTTTTTTCTTTCTCTGTCTGGAGGACTCTTCATCTTTCTCTACAACCCAAAAACCCAGAGAAGTTCATCTTCTCTGTCAGGTTGTCCTCCTCCCCATCCTTAGGTAGTTGGACCTCCAAAATATATCTGCAACCTGGCCCTTCTCACCATCTGCACTGCTACCTCCCAGGTCCAAGCCACCATCATCTGTTGACTGTTCTACTCCAGTAGGCTCCTAATTGGTCTTGCTGCTTTGCATCTTTCCCTGTTACAAGCCATTCTCTATGTGGCAGACAGGGTGATCTTCTGTACATCATAAATCAGATCCTATTACTTCTGTGCTTAAAACCTTCCCATGGCTTCCCATTGCAAGCTTCTCCATGGTTAGCATCATCTTCCCTGCCTGTCTCTCTATTGTCACAGCATCCACCCTCTGCCTTGTTTTCCATATTCTAGCCACAGTGACCACCTTCTTGTTCCTTAAATAAACTGAACTTATTCTGGGACTTTTGCTTTCATACATCCCTGGATGTCTCCCCCTGCCCCACCCCCCAGATCCTCTCATGGTTGGCAGTTTTCATAATTCAGGTCTTGTCTCGTGTATCACTTCTTGGAGAGGTCCATCCTGACCACTCTATCTAAAGTAGCCTCCATTATATCCTCAATTGTATTGTCTTTGCAGAAATAGTGCCTCTTCCAGTGATTTTATGTATTTATTTGTTTCCATGTTTATTTTCTGTGTTCCCTGCTACAATGTAAGTTTATTGATAGCAAAGACATTGCCTTTCTTTATTGAGGTGTATAATATAGTCCAGGGGCCAAGTTGGTACTTAATAGACATCTATGAAGGACTGTCTTAAGGGGTACCCCAGTGCCCAAAGCCTTGGAAGGAGATCCCTGTGGGCTTTCTATAGGAAGGAAAATCTGGATGAGCAAAAATAGATGGCAGGATTTGTGTAGGTAGAGAGAGTCAGAGGTATCCCAGGAAGTAGGCTTGGCCAAGAGCATACACTGAGTGGTTGGCAAGAGAGAGGGTACAGGAGAGAGAATGGCTGGAGCAGGAAGGCTGAGCTGAGCAGAGAAGGAGACAAGATCAGCTCTGTGCCTAGGCAAGAGGCTGGGAGGGGACATGGGAGAGGTGGTGAGTGGGATAGACTCTGGAGGCCCTTGCAGGCTAGACAGGAGAGCCCTTTTTCCTCACTCTTTGCACTATTTCCAAAGTATTCTTTCAAATAGAAAAGGTAGACAGGAGCCACAGGAACTTAAGGCATCACATGATATCCTCACTGGCAAATAGAAGTGAAGCTCACCCCTGCTAGGGCTGAGCAGCATCTATGCCAATAGTAATATGGGGTCTCAGCGAAGGCGGGGTAGAATTTATCTGGGTGGGAAGGAATAGGAAGTTACAGAGTCTTGGCCTACAAATGGATGGGCTCAGATGGAATCCAGCCACGGAATTTTTGAATCACAGACTTTCAGAACACACTGCTCTATAGGTTCACAGAGGCCATCCAGTATAAATCCAATGGCCTTTAGCTTCCTATGCAAAAGGATATTAGTCACTTCTTGCATACCTCCAGTGATAGAAATCCCTCCATTCACGTTGCTGGAAAGCTCTGATTCTCTGAAAGCCTTTCTCAATTGAATGAATTTAATCTCCCTAGATTGCCATGACTGGATTCACTGTGGCTGTGGGCCTGCCCACTCTGCCCCCAGGCAGCATGGTGGACACACACAGCAGCCATCACATCGTCTGGGCCTTCTCGCCAGACCCCATACTCTGGGCCCTTCCACCCTTCTCCTCAGGGTAGTTTCAGTCCCCTCCCCATGCTAAGCACCTCTTTGGGCTTGCCCCAGTTTGTCACCACTCTGCTTCCATTGCTTTGGGGAAGGTCTCTGCAGAAGGCTGCCAGGTACCCTGTGAGTCCATCTTACACCTTTCTAACTTAGTTCAAGACCATATGACATTGCTGGTGGGATTGTAAAATGATGCAGCTGTTGGGGAAAACAGTATGGTGGTTCCTTAAACAGTTAAGTGCATAATTACTATATGATCCAGCAATTTCACTTGTTAGAACATACCCAAAATAATTGTGTACCTATGCTCATTGCAGCACAATTTATAATACAATAACCAAAAGGTGGAAGAAACCCAAATATCCATCAACAGATGAAAGGATAAACAAATTGTGATATGTACATATAATGGGATATTATTTAGTCTTAAAAAGAAACAAAAATTCAGACACATGCTACAACATGATGAACCTTTAAAACAGTATGCTACATGAAATAATTCAGATAGAAGAACAAATATTGTATGATTCCACTTATATGAGGTGCCTAGAATAGGCATAGAGACAGAAAGTAGAACAGTAGTTACCAAGGGTTTGGGGGGAGGGAAAAAGAGTGAGTCATTGTTGAGTGGGTACAGAGTTTCTGTCTGGGATGATGTCAAAGTTCCTAAGATATTGATAAATAGTGGTGATGGTTGTGCAACACTATGACTGTATTTAATGCCATTGAATTGTTCACTTAAAAATGGTTAGAATGGCAACTTTTGTTATATGTATTCTACCATGATAATTTTTTATAAAACACCCCATATATCTACTCTCCATTATCTGCCAAAGAGCAGTCAAGCACCAGCATTTGTAAAGTACTCACTAAGCACAGGGACTATTTGACATGCTGTGGGCCATTGGGACTGGCAGTAGAACTCTCCTTGTTCATAAAGACACCACCAGCCAAGTGCTAGGTTAAGCAATTAATGTGGATTACTTTCTTTAATCCACACAGCCTTCTCCTGTTACTATCACTGCACCAACTTGACAATAGAACTGAGAGGCAAAGACGTTGAGTAGCTTGCTGAAGATCACACAGGGACAAATTCAGGATTCAGACGTGCATGTCTGATGCAGGACACTAGGTTCTTGGCTACTTTTTGAAAGAAACTTGGGAAAAGCTTAAGAGCAAGAAACCACACATACGTGCATACACACTCAGGTACATCCCCTCTGAGATGGTTTTCTGGGTGAAATGTGTGCAAAGACTCCTTATAAAAGGGAGCAGCCATAAACTCCAGAGTATGCGGCTCACTTCTCTTGCTCACTGTTCTATCCTCGGTCAGTATTTGCTGAATGGGTGTTAAGTGACCATTAAGTGTTAAGTGCTAAGAGTGTCCTGAAGGAATCAGATTTCCTGAAGGAGGTGACATTTCAGCTGGGCCCTTCAGGGTGGGGAGAAGGATCTCAACTGGCACTTTGTCTTGGGGATACCTGTGCCTGGTTGCTGTCCTCCACTCCCAAGCTTCCTTGCTGATGGCACCTATGCCCTTGTGGGCTGAGCTCATGGGTTCACAGTTGCCGCTCCACGAGATGAGCAGTCCTGATAAACAAGGCAGAGCCCTGATCTAACCCTCTCTGTGCCCGAAGCCCAGCCAGGAGCTGGCACAGAGTTGGTGCTCTGGGCTTTCTCACTGGAGAGATGAAGAACGGGAGAGTGTTGGAGGAACCCTACAGAGCAGTTCAACCTTGAGGAGCTCTCGTTCAATTCTCCTTATTTCCCTATAATTAGAACAAATTCCCTGTTAGCTCAGTTTCCATTCCCGAAGGTGGAAGGAATTCAGGAAACTTCTCCCAAGATGCCGAGCACCATTCTCAGTCTGTCTAGACATATGACCGAGGCTGCCCTCCACGTGATCTTGCAGAACTGGCAGGGGCTGCAGCAGCTGGCACACGTTATTTCTGGGGCTGGCAAGGCCTCCCTTCTGAGCTGAGAAGTCCGCACCCTGAGACAGCAGCCCTGGCTGAACGTCAGAGGCTCACACCTGGCTGACAGCCACCTGGGCAGGTGAAGCCCGGGCTGTTGCTGCCATGCACAACCTCAAGGGCACAATTCACATTAAATGCAAAGTGAATGGAGTTCTCTGGAGGTGTGCATCTCAGCCATGCTGGGGCAGAAGTGGGTCTGCAGGGCAGGCCTGTGTATGGGGCCATCTGCCAGCTGTGTATGAGCCTGCGCCCTCAGAGTTGGCCAGCTGACCTATGCTGGCCTGGATTCCCACTGCCGACACTGCATGGTACTTAGACTTAACTTCTCTCTCCTCCAACTGAATGAACAAGTGGCATAGAGAAGGAGTACAGGACAGACCTGGGCTCAAACTTAAATTAGTCACATTTGCTGTGTGACACTGGAAAACTGATTTTATTCTTTGGAGTTTCAGCCTTGTCACTTGTAAGTTGGGGATAATAAAACCTACCTTCAGGGTTCTTAGGAGAATTAAATAGTGCTTAGAACAGTGGCTGGCACATAGTCAGTTTTCTGTAAGTGTTTATTAAATGAATACATATCTATCTTGGTATCCCAAGTGTCAGTCTTGGGACAAGTTGTGTAGGTTGAGTGCTATGCCCTCTCACTTTTCCGTTTGTACCACAGGGGTGCATGACACACTGTCCCGGAGCTCTCCTCTGGCTTGAACATGAGAGGGCTCGGAAGCTTGCAACACTGGGCCCCACCACCCACCCTCAATTGGCTCCATCCTCGGCCAACTTTATCCCCAGCTACCCTGGCACCTGGAGGATCCAGGCCTTCTGGCCTGCTGAACTCAGGGCACTTGGAAATGCCAGGGCCAGAAATTGTCAATGTGGATTAGTTCTGGGAAATGGAACAGCTCATCATGTCCCCGAAGAAGGTGCTTGTCCTGCCTGGTCACCGAGGGGGTGGGCTGAACACGGCTGAACGTTCCAATCAGCTAAGTGGCCTCCGGGGAGAATTTAGAGAAAAGGGCAGTGGGAAGCTGGTGCTGAGGTCTCTTAATCCTGAGGAATTTAAAGCCACCACAAAGTAGACTCCTAAATGAGTAGGGATTTGCTTCTCCTCCCAGCTTTGACAGACTGCCGCGGAGAGAGAAGTTTTAAATAGCAAAGGTGACTGGGTTTGATTTGGCTGCGCTTACTGTTGGTCACATTCCTCCTTTGGTTCCCAGGGCTCAGAAATAGTCTGGGGTTGGTGGGGGGTGGTTGCTGGAGGTGCCCTGGGACAAAGGAGTTGTTCTCAGGTGTTCCTGATAAGATGTACCAATAAAGGTGGAGGGCCCTTCTGGACCTCTATGGGGTATTTTATGGTCCAGGAAGCCTTAGAGCTGTCTTGTGTGGTCCTCCTAGATACAGAAACTGAGTCCCCTGGAAGAAAAAGCACTGCTCAAACTGCTCAAAGTCACCCTTGAGAAAACTAGGTCAGTGACAGAGCCAGGGCTCAGGACCTGGTCTCCAGACCCTAAAGTTGGCTGACCCCCTACTCCCTAGACACACAACTTCTGCACCAGCAACCACCAGCATAAACCAGTGTGATGTTTTGTTCAGTGCACATTTACTGAGACTTTGTCTTATCCAGGCCCTGGGCAAAGCACAGGGATGGGTGGGGCTGGGATGAGACAAAGATGAACTAGGCACCACCCTTATCCTCCTGCTGTTAAAGCAGGGACTTTAGCAACCTGAGAATAGATGCTTTAGGAAGGAGCTTGAGGTGGGGCGCACATCTGGCTAGAGGGTGGATGGGGCAGAGGGCTAGGAGCTGGAAAGCTGCTTCTGTTTTCTGTTTTCTCCTTTTCACTGGTTTCTATCTCCCCTGTTGGCCCAAGAGAGGGATTAAGGCTTTCTCATTAGCTGGGGTGCTCCCTAGAGCTGGTCTGTAAGTCAGCCTCTCTTCTTCCACAACACCAGCATGACCTCCCATCAAGTCTCCCTTCCTATGGCCTTCGGTTTGTCCCAGACTAGCTCCTTTCTGGCTCAAGTGAATCATTCTCATGTACCATGTTCCTGGGCTTGTGGGCTCCAGCCCACAGTCATCTCATGCTTCCTGTTCACCACTGGTAGAGTGTTATTTCTGCACCAAACCAATCCTTAGGAACTGAGCTTGTGCAGGAACATGACATTGCCTCCAATTCTCTTCGGGTATGTCCTGGGATAGGTGCAGCCACAGTGGTTCTGGCAGGCCCAGGAGAGGGGTGGGGGCAAAAGTTAGGAAAGTAAGAGCACACGTGGAACAGGTTGTTTTACTTCAAAGGGAGGCAACACAGTCTGCCAGTCAGCCCCTCCAATTGCTGTGACAGGCTGCTGGGTGGCAGAAGAAAAGAGGTAAGGGAAGTGGTTTCCCCCTCTTGGGAGGTGTGTGAGCAGGGGCTTGAGACTCTGCTGCTTACTTAAATATTGTAAAGTGCATTTAGGCATCCGATACAGGCAGCAAATTCCAGACGAGAACTTAAGATTGTGAGAACTCAGTACACTGTCTCTCTTTGCATGTCTGCATCCCTTCTTGGGCAAAGAGCAATTTAAAAGCTTTTGTGGTTGCAAATAAGCATGTGGGTCTAATTCATCTCAGCCTCCTTGGCCTTTAGCATAGAGCCCAGCACTTGCTAGGCCCAGACGTGCCTCGGAGTTGAATGAATGACTTGTGAGCCTCTGAGACCCAGAATGACTCCAGCATTGGGCCCAGAATCTCCAGCTGAGAACTGATGGGGACTTGGGTGTGGGGAAAGGCTCCCCTCTGGCTACAGTCTCTGAGAGCTCCCCAACTTCAAAGAACTTGTAGATAAGAAAGATTTTCTGGGCTAAGTGAGATCTGGCCCTTCCCCAGCTTCCCTTCCCCCACACCAAATGTGCACATGAAAATCTAGCTTCCTTATCTGCTTAGGCTCAGATTTGGCACCCTAGGGCCTTGAAAGGCTGAGAGAGCAGCTGATGTTTCATCCAAAGTCCTTAAGGCCTCCAGCTGTGGACCAGGAAAACATTGTTCCTTCTCAGGTGCTAGCCCAAATTCCACCTGCATGTAAGTGCCTGCTTGGATAGGAATAGAAGAAGGTGCACTAGAAATCAAATGCAGAAGGCAGAGGGCCCCAGTGAGAGTGATAGACCTAGCTAGAAAGATCCCAGGAGAAGAAAAAACATGAGAAGACAAAGAAGGTGGAGGCTCTCATCTTGACAGTGGGGGGAACTCCCTATACAAGACAGAGTCCTTAACTCCCACTTAATGAGTGGATGATTAGATGGTTGGAAGGATGGATGGCCAAAATGCATGGCAGTTCATTCATTCAAGGACTTATTGGATGTTTTCTTAGACTCTGGGATAAATCAGATCTCCAAGGAGCTCACAATACACACAGGATGATGCCACAGCTGTAATTCAACTTGAAGACAGGCCTTGAAAGATGGAGAGGGTTGTGGCTCTACATGCTGAAGACAAGATTGAGCAGAATTCTCAATAAGGTTCAGGGGTCATTCCCATGGGATTTGAGACTCTCTGAGCATGTCATCAACCACTTCGAGCTGAAATCAAAGTGACCAAATACCTTGGTTGGTGTTAAGTTTATATCTTCTTAAACTGGATTCAGTATGGTTAACATATAGTAGTCATAAGAGTTCATAAAAGGCTTATAAAAGAGAACTAAAATTGGGAAAACTACTTCTCTTAATGAAGTTTGTGTGTGTGAATGAAAAACTTGAAGGAGAAGGGTCTTCTCTCTACAGTTTTTCATGTCATACAATCCATATAAGAATTACTACATACACTTTTTCAGATAAGGACACTTAGGTTCAGGGAGGTTAAGTAACTCATTTAAGGTCACACAGCCCAAGTGGCAGGTTGGAACTTGGTGCCATAGCTCTGACTCGAAAGCCAGCTGATCTCTCACATCACATGGATCTTAAGATGTATCACTGCAGAAGGACCCCTGGGTGCAAGTCCTGGAACTCCAGAGCCCACAGAAACAGATTGAAAGTCTTAAGTCTGGTTGGAGACCTGGAAGCAGGAGAACCGTGGTCAGCTCAGTGGAGAAGTAGTTTTCATTCAGTATGACTGAGGAAAGCCTTTGCTAAAAGGAGTAGGGGGAGCCACAGCTAGGAAAGGAGAAGAGGCCAGATTACAGGGGGCTTTGAACACTGGACCTAGAGCTGCTCACACTTCCCAATGCCCCTCACAATGAGCTAACACCCAGTAGCTTTGTTGGAGAGGTTTATATCCAAACAAAATTCAAAAGAAGCTTGGTATGGTAGGAGAAAAAATGAGGTTTAAGTTAATTGAATTCTGTTTCTGCAGTTCCTATAGACAGAATTTAGGACAAGCACTTTGACTATGAGTAACGTTTATTGACCACTTATTTTGTGCCAGACACTGTTCCAAGAACTTTACACAAATCAACTCATTTATCCTCACAAGAACACTATGGAGTACTGCAATGTACTCATGGAGAGAGTTGTCACCTTGGAAAAATGACACATTTTCTGGGTCCCAGTTTTTACATATATAATATAGAGTATCAAGCTAAATAAAATCACTCCTGTGAATATGGCCAACACAAGTTGGAATGCAAAACATGTTTGTTGAGTCTTACTCTGACATGAGAAATGAAACAAGGCCAATGTTTCCTGACTTCAAACTCTTTTGTTCCTCTGCCACCCATGCATGCCCTGTCCAAAGGTCTAGCACATAGAAGGTAGGCATTAAATGCCTATTAAAGTGGTTGACGAATCTTTGTGAATTCCAGTATGTGCTTTGGACTGGACTGGCTGCCTCCTCATATTCCACTCGTAAGAGGGGTAGGTGTGTTTTATTGATCAAGGAAGGTTCCCCCTGTGGTAGTACTTCTCTGATTCACAGGGGCCTGATCTCAGACTTAAGAGTTCACAGGCAGACTCAGGGGAGGGGATGCTGGGATCCCCAAACCAAGGTTATTCTTCCCTTTATGCTGGGCAGAGTGGCTTTTGACTCTCTGGGGTATGTGAAAGACTCTTTCAGATTGTCTGAGAGCCAAGTATAGAGGGAAGTGCATGTGCCTCCCACTGCCGAGTGTATGTAGCAGTCTGGCTTTGTCCCTAGTGTGAATGAATCGATCTTCATGCCCATTTCCTCCAAGAAGTGAATGATCTGATCCTTCAGAAACAGAATCACTCAACTAAGGGAACTCATACTCTGCAGTGCCAGGCTAGAAGAAGTGGTGTCAGACAGTGGGTACCTTGCACAGTGCTCCTTGCAAGGGTCTTTTCTGGAGCACTCAGTCCCTGCCTGGGGTTGCTGCAGAACAGGTTGACAGACCCTCCAGATAATAACACCTGGCCTCGCCTGGGCCCTGGAGGGAGGAGGAGGAAGACAAAACTAATTCTGTGAAAGGTAAGACTCTGAGGCAGAGAGAGGATAGGCAGAAAGGCAGAGGGAGAAGGCCAGTGGGGCTCCCCCAGCATTCTGTCCCTCCTGGGGCACCTCGGTGGCATGATGGTGCAGAGGAAGGCACAGGGCCTCTGATGTCACCTACACCTGGGTCCTGCTGCAAGACCCAAGGATTTGTACTGAGTCCAGTCAGTTAACAACAACAAAAAAGAGCTGACCAGGGAGGGGCCCTATTACACTCGAAGCAGGGAGGTAGGGTGGAGTTATTATTGGAATCAGCCTGTGGGCTGAGATCACAGCACCTGGAGTCAGCCAGCCGGTCTCTTATCCCCTCTCCTGAGCCTGCAGAGGATATATTCTAGGCCACCTTGGGGTAGGAGCGTTTCTCAGGAAAGCCCAGCTCACCCTGACCTGTCAGACCTGCCAGGACCCTCCCCTCAAACTCTTCTTGGAACCTGCCAGCTGGAGTCTGTTTGCACAGCTGGGGTGGGGATAGAGAGTGGATGGGAGGGGCTGCCCTCTGGGTCCTAAGGCTCCAGCCAAATATCCTTAGGCCAACTGGAGTTAGCCCAGAATGATGAAAGGGCCGTGCAGATCCCTGAATGGGACATGGAGTCCTGGGGCTGCTACTTTCCAGCTGCCTGATCTCTAGCAAGTCACAGGGCCTCTATGAGCTTTTTCATTTCCTTATCTGCAAAAGGGAGAGAATAAAATGCACAGCAGTCATTTGGGAGAATTAAATCTGATCATATGTGCAGTGGGGCTTAAGATGTTAGTTTCCCTTCTGTTTCTCCTCTTTATATCCCCTTTCTCTTGTACTTTACTCTGCAAAAGTGTTTCTTTAATTATTCTAAGATATGTGTATCTGTCACTGCCATGAGGCTGTAAGTTGTTCCAGGGCTAGGGCCCCACTCAAGTGCCATTGGCAGCAGGCACTATGGATGCTGTGCTGAATGAGGTGGGGCTCCCAGCTCTCAAACAACTTATCGCCCAGTGGCAGTGACAGACAGACAGGGCAATGCTGCACAGGACATGGGAACAGGACCAGCTTCTCAGACAAGATGTTGCCTGGACTGATTCTAACATTCCTAAATGGCAGATGCCTGAGTAGTTGGGTAGCTTGTATTCGTCCTATAAGCACTGGCTCCTCCAGGAAGCCATCCAGGCTTTGACCTGATGTCCCCAAGCATTGTACTAAACACTTTACTGTCCAGTCCTTGGAACAATGCTGTGATGCGGGTGGTATGATCACCTCAGTTTTCAGATAAGTTACCAGGACTTAGAGAAGTCAGTGAACAAAGGCAAGATGTCATCTAAACTCAGCTCTGTCTGAGTCTAGGGTCTGAACTCTTTTTACAAAGCTAATGTGCCTCTTCCTTAGTCCTGTCTTCTACCTGAGCCTACTCAGCCCCTCTCAGGGCAGTTATTACCTGGCTTTTAATTATTTGTTTACTGAACTGTTGTCCCCACCCCTTTAGAAAACTTTCAGGAGCTGGACTGTATCTGATCCTTCTCTATGACCAGGGTCCGGTGTGGGCCACACACCAAACAGGTCTCAGTGAATGTTTTTGAGATGGAGCCAGTCCAAAAGGACAATCACAACAGCACCCACTCCACTTCAGTTGGGCAAGGTTTATCATCGGAAAGGTCACCCTTCTCTCTGGATCCCACCTCCGCAGTGTGACCCTACCTGGCTGGCCCAGGTTCCTCCCACCCTCTTTCTTCCTGGTCCTAGGTGTTCTGGGGCCAACAGGGTGTGACGAGGAAGGGTGTGTGGTGACCATACATGTCCAGTCAAGTAGAATTCACCTGATCATACGATGAGGGCATGAGCTCCTGACTCCTGTTGAGGTGAGGATAAAGGCCAGGGAAGGGAGAGACATGCCGGGCAAGAAATCACACCTCATAAACCCAGGAAAACCTGGTAAGTCTTTGCAGAGGAGCTTAAGGAATTTAGGGTTGGACCAAGGGCTCAGAGAATCGGCCCCAAAAGCAGGATTCTTCAGACATGGGCCCATCTGTTGTTGGCGTCTGAGTGGCTGTTTCTCTTCCATGTCAGAGCCCAGCTATGCTTGGCCCATTTGCTTGGGTCCCAGCAGGCCTGAGGCCGTGGGAGCCTGGGAAGGAGCTCACCCGGGGGAGTGACTGACAGGTCGTCAGGCAGGCCGACTTTTGGATGGGAAGTTGGTTCGTGGGCAGATCAGACAGCAAGTAACTCAGATCCCAGGGGGAACTGACCCTGGTGATAGATGCTCTCAGACCTTCCCGTCTGCCTCTGCTCTGTCTCCCCTGCCCACCCCCAACTTTCATCCTGCCTTCTTGTCCTCCCCTTGGTCAGTGGCCAGTGGTGCTGGGTAGAAGAGCCGGCAGATTCATTAGGCGGGGATACAGGGAGGCTCGAGCCATCAGTTCAGGAATCAGCTCAGCTCTGCCGCTCCTGTCAGCTGGAGACAACACAGCGGCACTTGGAGTATGTGCCCCAGGGGCAGGCACTATGTTACAGAGAAAGGAGGCTGTGGGGACCAGACAGACCTGGCTTCGAATCCTGGAGCCACCACTCTCCAGCTCTGTGACGATGGGTGAGCTACTTGACTCCTTCAAGCCTCCGTGTCCTCCCTCTGTGCAGTGGGGGTAATAGAATCTGCCTCAATGAACTCACAATTTGTTGAGAGGATCAAGTGAGAGAAAGGTTTTCCAAATTGCTGCCAATGGACATCACCATTCTTGCTAACCACACAGTGGGCTAGTGGAGAATGCAGCTCAAGCCCAGGTCTTCTGCCCCCAGACTCCTGTGCCTACTCTGCACTAGCCCCTCCTATTGACCTACCCTAGGTTTCACCTGTTATTTATTTTAGAGAAAGAGGGGAAGAAAGGGAGAAGGGGAGGGAGAGAAACATCAGCGTGAGAGAGAAACGTGGATCAGTTGCCTCTTGGATGTACCCCCACCAGGGACTGAATCCACAACCTGGGCATGTGTCCTGACCAGGAATTAAATCAATGACCTTTCACTTCGTGGGACAATGCCCAGCCAACTGAGCCACACTGGTCAGGGTGGTCATTGCTATGTTTAACTGATTAAATGACTGACCCACGAAGTGGCTGATGAAATTGAACCTACCCATGAATCTCTAAACTGATCACTAGAGACTCAGTGTGAAGAAGGGTGTATGATGGCAGAGGAAGCAGTTATAAGCTCCAGCCATTGAGAAACTGGCAACTCTTTGGAGAGGTGGGATACCCATTGAGGCCTATAATTAAAAATACAGGACAGAGTATCTAAAATACCAAGTCTGGTCTCTTCATATAGTATCCCCAGTGCCTAATGCACATTGTCGGCACTCAATAAATGCCTGTCATATGAAGGAATAAAAAGATGAATGAATGGCTCAGACCATCTTTGTATGTTATTTGTATTCCCCATGGGACTGCAATGCTCCTGGAGATTTAGGGACAACGAGTCTAAAGCTCAGGTTGCTCCACAGTTTTTTGTCATGCTTCTCTGCCCCTGCTTAGGGCAGTCCACCTTCCACTATGCATGTCAAACTATCAGACCCCCACACAAAACATTGCCATCTCCTTTTTCTACAAAAATTTAATTGCCCTGGGAATTTTGCCATGCTTTGTCACTTTGCCAAAGGTTTGAGGGTGTTACAGGGGAGGGATCACAGGTTTTGCCAACTTTACCGGTTAGGGTTAGGGCTAGGGTACCTTCCAAACTCCAAGTTTTTGACCTGCGGCCCCTCCCCAGCATTCTGAGAAATGTGGTCCAGGCCCCCACCCCCATTCCTTTTCTGCCCCAATTCATGACTTTTCTTCCAGGGAGGCAGGTTGCCAGTCTGCTTTGCTCTGTCTTGGGGTATTCCAAGGAATACAATACTCGCTAGTTATTTTCTTTTCCACACAATCTCCCCAGGACCCTGTAGTTCCCAGACAAGTTCCCAAAGGGTAGTGAGTCAGGTTCAGACTCAGGGTAGAGAGCAGCCTTTCTAACACAGAGCTATCTAGATTGCCTAGAGGTGCTGAGCTCTCTGTCACAGGAGGTGTATCAGCAGAGTGAGTTTGCAAAAAGATCCCTTGAGGGTGCAGATGTAAATTTTCAGGTAATTATTCTATTTAGGGGTTCGAAAGAATGTGAAGCCAGGAAGCAGGAGGCCTGGGCGTATGGCTCCAACACTCTTATGGACTCTCAGAGTAGGCCTGGTCAAGTCCCCACCTGTCTCTGTACTTCAGTTTTCCCCTTTGCCCAATGACTAAGATGCAGAGTTTAGGAAGGTCAGACTGCATGTTCTCTTAGGGTCCCTGTGGCTCTGAGATACTGTGATTTCCTGGCATGTCAAAAATGGAAGGTGATTTGTATTTTCTGCAATGGAAACTGAGTGTCAAGTTTGTGGGAAATTGAGAATGACTGGATCTTCTTTTCTTTTGGCTCTGGGCCCAGTTGGAGCTTCGTCTGACTACAAATGAGGGGTCTGGAGAACATGAAGCAGGCCCTGGGCATCCTGTATAGAGTGGGCCTGTATGGAGTGGGGTGACAAAGGGCATCAGCAGCACAGAGCAGTGTGGGTGTGGGGGTGGGGGTGGGTAATATCTCTGCATCTCTGTGTGGTGCCAGGTCAGGGAGGAAAGCTCTGCTCTTGAGATGGGACTGGGAGATGGAGCCCACTCCTGTCTGTCTTCCTCTTGCAATGCAGACTCCATAGAGAATATGTGAAAGCACATCTCTCTGATTCTCACTGAGATTGCTCCAAATAGTCCAAAAGCTTTCCCATCTAAAGCCTCCAAAGATCCCTTTATTAGTAGTAAACATATTTTTAATCAACCACCACATACCAGATTTTATGTTGAACATTAAGATATAGCAGTGAATAAGAAGAAATGTGTGGGCCCAGCCCTACAGCACACCCACTGTGTGTCCCTCACACCCTCTGCCCCAGCTGCTGGGACCATGCCAGCCTTCACTGTACCTTCATGTCTATCACACTGGAGAGCATGCAATGTGGCCTGGTGGATGGGCTCATCAACATCTCTGAGCAGAAGGAATGTTGCCTTATGGCCATGAAGTTCCTTCAGGACTCTGATGGACACCTGAAGAAGCACTATAGTGACCTGAAAGACTGGCCATTCTTTCTTTCTGGAGAATACATAGACTCAAGGAAAGTTGTGGCCATGTCTGGGAGGTGCTGAATGTGGTGAGGGCAGGACCAGCGATGCTTGGGGAGACAAATCCAGTGGAATCTAAGCCAGGCACCATCCAAGGGGCTTCTGCAATCAGGTGGTCAGGAACACCATTCATGGCAGTGATTCAGTAAAATGTGCTGAAAAGGAACTAGCCTGTGGTTTAAGCCCAAAGGACTGGTAAATAGAGTCTTGTGCCTTTGACTGGACCTATGAGTGACAAGGGAGCAAAGAAGTAGTCCCCTTCAGTACCACTTAGTGTGTCCCTGGGCACAGTGCCTCATTCCACAGACTTGGAAGCAATAGGATCAATTTTTCTTTCCTAAACCATATTTACCAATAAAGACTTTGGAAACTAGGATAATAATGGAAGGAAGGAAGGGAGCAAAGAAGGAAGGGAGGGAGGAAGAAGAGAAAGAAGGGTCCCTGTGTTATTTAGGGAGAAAGAGACAAGCATTATAGTGCAAGGTGGTCCATTCTCTGAGGGGAACCCACAAAGGCTATTGACACACAGTGGGGTAAGGAAAGGACTGGTACCTAGTTGTGGTGGGGATAGACAAGGGTTCTGAAGTCTACCAAGGGAATATCCTAGGGGAAAGGAGAAATGCCTGTAAACTGAGAAAAGACAAAGCTCATTCTGAGACCTGCATAGATTCTTTCTTGGGTGGGGATGGCTGCTGAAGAGCAAAAGGTAGGAGGAGTTGGGGTAGGGGTGTGGGGCATGCAATGGAACTAAGGCCAGGAAGAGCAAGGCCAGGATTAAGCAGGGCCTGGAGCCATGAAGAGGAGGCTGAATATTATTCTGGAGGCAGTGGAAGCCAGTGAGGGGTTTTAGCTGGAATGGCATGGTCAGATTTGTACTTAGAGAAGACGGCCGTGAGGCCTGTGGAAGATGGACTGCAGGGGGAGAGCCTGGAGACAAGCTGGGAGACTGGCCTGGTGAACCAGATGAGGGAGGAATGACGATGGATGGGCTGTGGTGGTAGATACAGGACTAGAGATAAATGGATGGATTTGTAAGATTTTTGAGGAGGTAGAATCAATAAGACTTTGGGTTTCTATGAACCTCAAATTCTGAATTATTTTGTTTTCCAAATCCACTGCAACTTTTAAGCAATTAAATTTCTTACATCCATTAAAATAGTAATTATAAAAGAAATAGTAGGAACTGGATAAGCTTCATTCATGTAGCTTACCCACTCACCACCCACCATGTCTTTATAGGGGTTAGCAAGAGCTAAATAATTTTGCCTCACCTAGTCTTAGCCTAAACCAGCAACACTTGGTGTTGTTTTAGTTGCCTAAAGATTGTAGTTGGTCACCAACAACTGATCTCTCTGCCTCTGGCACCACCCTCCAAATGATTGTCCATGCTACAGTCAGAGAGATCCTTCTAACATGAATATCGGATCATGCCTGAAAATGTCTTGGTAGCTCCAGGGTTTCTCTCATCCCTCTCTCCTTCAGTGGACTTCATCTGCATCCATGGACACCGCCCATATGCTGTTTATGCTCAGACCTGTCTCACAGTCTGAATGCTCTCCTGATCGTCCGACTGCAAATCCTATCTGCTAACCCCAGCCTGGATGCCTCACTGATTCAGTCTGTCCAAAATCAGACTCTTGGACATTGAGCCCCCATCTCCCAGCCACCACTTCTTCTCATCTTTCCCAGTTAAGCAAGTGTTTTCCCCAGCCATGGGGTAATCATCTTCCTCCTCTCACTGCCTCACACTCAACCCATTACCAGATCATTCTAATTATCTTCTTCTTTCTGGTTCTGCTGCCCCACCTCTCCTCTTAGAACCCTATGCTCACTTGCTGGCGTCCCTCCAGGAACATCCTGCCTGGAACCCTTTACCCCATCTTCCTTCTCTCTAAGCCATTTTCCGTACAGCAGCAAAGGGTGCTTTTCTAAAATATAAAATGGACCATGTCATTTCCCACCTTTCTGCTTAAAGTCAAGAAGCACTTCCCACGGCTCTCAAAATATCATCCAAACTTAACAAGGACCAATAGGATCTGGCTCCTGCCTACCTACTCTAGATTTGTAGTGTGTTGAGTTAATTAGGCTAGAACCAATTTCCCAGAATTCCCTTCACTGCATATTCCAGGTGTGCAAAGGGCACAAGAGAGGGTTTGCAGATTTGGAAGGAGTAAGTGAAACACTCAGAAGGGCAGTGCAGGGCCCCAGGCAAGGGTCAGTCTCCATGTTGGCATGGGTCAGTGGCCAGCCTGCAGTTCCTCCATCTCCTGCCACACTGTCCTTTGGTTTCTTCTTCTCCTGGCCCAGGGGAATGTTTAGCTTTGTGGTGAAAGGCCCACTTTTTCTGCAGCCACCAGAAAAATTCAAACGGAGGAGCTCTGGAGGAGTTCGACCTTCAGGATTCCATCTTCATATCTTTCCTGTTCAACTATCTGCCCCGGTGACTTCAGGCCCCAGCATCAGACACAAGTACAAAAGCCTCAGGTAAACTGTTAATACACCTCCCACCAACTGCAGAAGTTCAGGTCCCTGTAATAAATCCCTTATTATCACTCCCAGCCCTTCTGTTTCTTGGCTTAAACCCTGACCAATGACCTGCTCTGATCATCTTGTGCTAATCTTCCCTATGCTCACTGACTGTCGGCTACTCTGGCCTCCTGTCTCTGTTTCTTTTCTTGTGCATGTGACGCCCCATTCCCACTC
This sequence comes from Phyllostomus discolor, assembly GCF_004126475.2. Taxonomy (NCBI): domain Eukaryota; kingdom Metazoa; phylum Chordata; class Mammalia; order Chiroptera; family Phyllostomidae; genus Phyllostomus; species Phyllostomus discolor. The sequence continues at coordinate 33,569,926 of NC_040907.2, forward strand.
ACAAGCCTTCACAGGCACTATTCCTGGATGCTCTGCTTCACACTCTGTATCTACCAACTCCCCTCTGCCCTGCAGGTCACAAGTCTGTTACGTTTTCTCATGATACTAATTATTTCTTTTTTTTTTTCTAGAGACCCTAACAGGTTTGTGGGGAATTTTTATCTGTATGTGCATATGGTGTAATCATGTGTTTATGTCTGTCTCCCAGGAGACCACAATATTCATGTAGGCAGGGGCCTCAGGCCTGTTGATTCGCCTCACATAGCCCTGCCTAGCACTGTAATAGACACACAGCAGTTCTTCAGTGACTGTTCACTTAATAACTGGAAGACAGAATGAGCAGACAGAGGGAAAAAAGAAAAAAAAACAGAAAGTATAAAAGAGAGGAAAGAAGGAAGGAGGGAGGAAGGGAGGGAAGGAGGGAGGGAGGGAGGGAGGGAGGAAGGAAGGAAGGAAGGAAGGAAGGAAGGAAGGAAGGAAGGGAGGGAGGGAGGGGGAGAGGGAGAGAGGAAGGAAGAGAAGTCCTATTTGTTGTCCAAATTTTCACTCAGTAACCATGTCCCCAGGAAGCCTTCTTAGGCAGACCTGGTTAGAGGCCCCTCTGTGCACCCTGGTATCACACCCCCTTCACCCTGTATTCTGAGTGTCTATTATTTTCTCCTCTTCTCACCAGACTATAAGCTCCCTGAGGTGGAGACTGGGAGGGAGGTGTGCCTGGCATGTGGCAAAGGGGCTGAACTTGTGGTAAAGTTTGAGATTCTTAGCCTGGCATCCCAGGTCTTTTACTACAAGTCCTGCTCACTTTTAGGCTCATCCCTTCTGTTCCCCAAAACTCTACTATTACCTGAAGAGCTGTACTCCTTCTGGCCTCCAAGACTTTGCATAGCAGTCCCTTCTGCCTTGCAGGGCAGGCTGGCCAGTGGACAGGAGGCCTGGGCCTTGAAGGCCCTCAGGCTATGGGGCTGACTGAATTTTTTCCAAGGTTTTTCTTCTTCTTAGATTCTTTCTTAGTGATTCAAAAGTTTTCCAGAAATAACGAAGGTCACTGGGGGAGAAGGGGGGGAAGGAGGAGATAAAAAGGAAAAGAAAAGAAAAAGAAGAAAATAAAATAAAAGAAGTCTCAGGTCAATAAACAAGCTACTGTTTTCTCTCAACCTAGTGCCTATCCCCAGGCACAGGTCCCAAAACTAATTTAAGACCAATCATGTCTCTGCCTGTGGTCTGGAGTTCCAGTTTTTATACTTCATTCATCTGTTCATTTTTTTCTTTTATTCATTCATTCATATTTATATTTTTTGGGCTGGGCACTAGGGGTGCAAGATGAACAGCCTCTGACATAGAGCTCTGAAAACAGACAAATGCAGCCTTGAGTGACAGGTATAATCACAGGAGGCTAAAGAAGAAGAGATGAGGGGGAATAAGGGAACCTTTTCAGAGGAAGTGACATCTAATCTTACACCAGAAAGTTTGTAGGATTTGGCCAAAGGAGTGGTAAGTGTCCTGTGCAAAGGGGTGTGTGTTCCAGGCAGAAAGAACAGCAAAGCACGTAAGGCCTGGAGGTATAAGAGAAGGACCCACCCCAAGTGCTGGAGTGGTGTTGTGTAACATGAGTGTGTGGACTATCTGGAGGTGAGGGTGGACAGGTTGTCTGGGACCTCATCACAAAAGGACTTAGGGACCTGAGATTTCAACCTTATCCAAAGGGCAATGGAGAGCCACTGACTGATTGGTCCTTGTCTACCCAACTGTGAATCGGAACTAATACACCTTGACTTCATTCAGCCACAGAGGATGGCATTTTAGTGTCTCTTCTGCTGTTATCTCATTGTGAGACCTTGGACCTATCGTTCTCTCCCCCACCCCAACTCTCCCCCACTTTTAGGCCTCTTCATCTACCAGGGGTGTCCAACCCAGGTAGATGTGGCCCAGGATATGGCCCATGGATGGCTGTGAATGTGGCCCAACACAAAATCAAAAGTTTACTTAAAATCTTTTCTTTAGTTCATCAGTTTTCATTAGTGTTTGTGTATTTAATGTGTGGCCCAACACAACACGTCATCTTCCAGTGTGGCCCAGAGGCATCAAAAGATTGGACAACCTGATAGACAATGGGGCATGTGGACTAGGTGATCTTTAGGGCTCTACTGACTCTGAGATGCTCTCATTCCAGAAGATGCTCTTTGGTAAGCTAATTAATTGACTACCAACCACTGAGCACAGATTTTGTGCCAGGCTGTGTGTAAAAAGATAGAGCTCCCCACTGCTGCCCTGCAGGAGCCCACAGTGTGTTGGGGAGGCAGAGCTGCAAATCTATACCCATAACACAAAGCAGAATGAGCTCAGGGCTGTGGGAGCACAGTGGAGCAAATGATTCATTCTCCCTCAGGGGCTTGGGGGCAGCTTCAGAGAGGAGGCAGTAGGTGATCTGGGCCTTGAAGGGTGATGGGAGATCAAGATACAGCCTGCTTTGTTCAGGGAGGAGTCAACCTGGGGCTCTGGAGGCAGGAAAGAGGCCTGGAGACAGGTAGTCACCTAACCCCTGGAGGCCCTGAATGCCAAGCTGAGGGCCTGGGAGCACGGAGGGGTTTTGAGGAGGGGTGAGCTCATTCACTCTATCTTTGGGACACTGGAGTGAACCTGGCTTCACTGACTGGAGTCAAATTCACGTGGTACATATGGGAAAGGAGGGGTCCACTTAGAGCCCCAGCTATAGGTCAGGCTATGAGCCAGGAGACCAAAATACATGATCTTTCCTGTTTTAGCCCTGACAACAACTCTCCAAAACAGGGATGATCACTTAGCTGTTCGTAGGAGGAAACAAGCTTAGAGGAGGGAAATGCCATGTCTGAGGTCAGATCAGAAGGTGGTGCCCACAGCCACACCCCAGCTGCTGTGCCTAGCTCCAGAGCTGTGCTCTTCCCCCAAAACCCCGGACTGCTCAGCACCCAGCCCTGTGCTCCAGGCAGTACTTTCTGCCAGAGCCAGTGTCCAGTCAGAGGGCTCCGTCCAAGATGTTTCCTGCTGTCTGTCCTCTGGTGATGGTGGAGTGTGGAGGAGAGTGTGATGAAGAAGGAGGGGAGGAAGTGCCCCCCCAATCTGTCCCATCACTGGACACCCTCCAAGAATGGGCACCAGGCTCCCCACTGCCCCGGGTGGGAATAAACTCTTGAACTCTCCGCAGAGATAAAAAGCACTATCTCCTCCCAGCCCTGAGTGTCGGCAGATGGGGCCTCTCCAGCCAACCTCCGGCTGCCTCCACCCACAGCTGTGAGGGAAAGCTGTCTGAGGATGGTGGGAGGTGTGGTCCCACCAGGTTTGGCCCTCCTCTGGAGATACTCCATTGCTTGCTTTCTACAAGTCTATTCAGCACAGCCCCTGTCCCATGGAGTGTGTGTGCAAGACCTGACACAGGTACAAGTTCACATCCAAGCTCTGCTTCTTCCTCTTCTTTGAGCCTCAGCTTCTTCATCTGTAAAATGGGAATGACAACCCCTCCTAGCAGGCAAGTGAAATTGGTTCCCTTGGCAAATGGACAATAATTTCAATGCAATGATAGAATGGAGTCAGATCACCTGAGTTCAAATGCCAACTCCTCCTTCTCCAGCTGTGTGGCTTAAAGTTTACTTCAACTCAGTGTCTTAGTTTCCTCCTCTATAAAATGAGGGTAGTGAGGATGACACTGGACAGTGCCTGGACCTTGTCAGATGCAGTGTAAGAATCGGATGTTTATTATTAGTGTAATTCTAATTTACCCTCTGATCACCAATCTGGGTATCCCACCCTTCTGCTCTGGGAAGGCCCAGTGTCTCTAACTCTCTTTCTCTGCCCCTGAGCAAACCTTTCACTCCCACATTCACTGTCACATTTTCGGAGAAGGAGTGTTTTGTAGGTCCCTTTCCAGCATGTGTGGAGGGATTTGAGGCAGATGACACAGCCCTTCTGGCCCAGCTTAGAGTGAGTAGGCAACACCCTCTGTCTCCTACATCATCTGCCCAGTGCTAAGAATAGACTATCCTTTTCCTGATCCTACAGAGAAAATGCCACTGTGGTGATTCATGGACTCAGGGTCCCAGGAGGTCAGGGTGGAAAGGGGCCTTTTCAAAGGGCATCTTCCTGATCCACGCCCTCACGCTTTGCTCCCCACCCAGTAGAAAGCATTAGACCTCCAATATAAGTCTTAAGGAGGAAGACTGATCAGTGTGCCCTGCTGTTCAGAATGATGCCCAAGAAGCCCTATGTCTAGGTCTCCCCAGGCGTAGGGGATGAGCCCGTGTGTCCCTTCACAGTCACAGCTTGGCAGACCAGCTCTGAGCCTTTGCTATTTGAGGGATGTTTTGATAACCTCTTACCATGCCTCCCCCTTCTGCAAAGCCCCACCTGATCACCCTGCACTCTGGGCCTCCTCTTATCTCCTCGTTTTAAGCTCCCCATCCATTACTGCACACGAGTTTTATCTGAGCCTCCATGAATGAGATTGATTTCTATGAATAATTGGAATAGCTGGCTGGTGACCCGGTGCTGCTGCCACCAGGGTGGTTGGGGCTTCAAAGCTCACATCCAGCTCTTTCTCTATTTCCAATCGCATGACTGCCGTCTGGCCCAGGATACCCTAGCCTTTGTTTCCTCCCAGTTACAGCTTTCTGATTGATCTCCCTGACAGGTTGACTGCTTCTTCTCCAGCACCTCCACCCTCCACTCAATCCATCCTTACAAAGCAGCCAGATCAGTCTGTAAAAGCTCAAACATTCCTAGAGAGTATCCTGTGCTTGGCTTGCCATTTAGGGTCTTCCTCATCCAATCTCCATTTTACTTTTTAGCCTCACAGGCAAATATTCACCCTTGTGTTCCCTGAACCCACTCAAAGGCCTTTGCCCAAGCTGCTCCCTCTGGGGTGTTCATCCCTCAATCAGTCAACCTCTGTTGAGGACCTGCCTTGTCCAGGCCTTCCATGGGATATGAAGAATGCAGACAGGAATGAGACACAGACTTTGTCCTCAGAGAGCTCACAGGCTTGTGGGAGAGGCAGCTTCTTAAGCAGGTTGTCTGTAGTGGAGTGAAATAGGTGTTCTAGAGAAGCAGAGGGTTGAGGGGGTGGAGGAGTGGGGCTGTGAGAGTCCAGAGGGTCCTAACTCAGCCTGGGGTTAGTAGCGAAGGCTTCTTGGAGGAGGGAGCATAGAGTAGGGTCCTGGCTGATTAGAAAGCTGGCCAGATTGGCAATGGGAACATTATCTGTTAAACAGCACTGAGCTAGCCCAATTCAAATGCTGCTTTCTCCAAGAATTCTTCCTTAAGTGGCAAGACATACCTGCCCTCCCTCCAGAGTGAGCAGGCAACACCTGTCTAGGGCTGGCTCCATGCATGTGCAGCCTGGGTGGTCACACAGGGCCCCACCCTTTGGAGTTCCACAGTTGGTTTAATCTGCTGTTACTGTCTCAAAACTATTCATAATTTCAATAATTTTTATTTTTCACTAGGCCCCTCCAAATTATGTAGCTGGTCCCATCTCCCTTGGCCCTCAAGACTTTCAACCTTGTGTTATGTTTATACCTCCGAATGCCCGTCCCCCATTTTTTTTTCCTGAACAGCACCTGCAGTTACAGGTGGGTCTGACCTACCTCTGTCTTCAGGGTCCAGCCCAGAGGCAGGTACCCAAGAGGCCTCCATGACTACTTTGGTGCATGCAGTGAGACCCCGCTGGAACACAGCTGCTTCATCAAAGCCAAGATATCATCCCATGGGACGGGGTGTGGCCCAGCATGCTTGTCCTCCAGGAATTCAGAGAGAGGAGAGATGGCTGGGGCTAGAGACATCAAAGTGCTCCCCAGAGGACCCTCCCCTGCTCTCTGTCAAAGTCCCTTCTCGGCTGGAAGCCCTTCCTGACATCTAGTCTCAAGCCTTTCCGCAATGATCCCCTCCCCCACCGCAGTGACCCTCTCCCCAGGCCTCTGGGTGTAGCAGAGAGAGGCTGGGAGGTAGAATGACAGCATCTTAATTTCCCTGCTAATTACAAGTGCTGGGAAGAGGGGTGCTAAATGCCAGATAATTACCCAGGAGGAGACACGTGCCAGACTCCTGGCTGCTCCCAGCTCCAGGAATTTCATTTTAATGGTTTTCTTTTCTTCTTTCTTAAAAAAAAAAAAAAAAAAAAAAAGAGGGAGAGAGAGAAAGAGTTAAAGCCCCGCTTTCTCTCTCCTTAGTCTTAGGAGGTAAAGAAAGGAGCCGCTTCCCTAAAGCCCTCTCCTTATCAAGGACTTAGATTCAGACCCTCCGCATTGGGTCTGGGAGAAGGTCTAAGGATCCGCAACCGTGTTTGTACATGAGTTAGGCTGAGGGTGTGGAATGGGATGGGCGGGAGGAGGAGCTCCAGACCTCTCCCCTCGAGCACCACCAGAGACATGCACATGCGTACATGTGTGAGCAACCTCCCAAGGTTGCGCCCCAAAAGAGGAACCGCCCCCCCCCCCCCCCCACCATGGCTCCTCTTTTGAGAACGGGAAACTGAGCTGCTGTCTTGTTCGGGGTTGCTGGGCATGAAGATTCAGGGAGGGGTTCCCTGTAGTCCCCTTAGTGGGCTCCACTACTCATCCCAAGGTCAGGGGGTGGGGGGACAGTGTCACCCAGTTACTTGGCCTCACTCCGGTGCCCTGATGCCTGCCAGCTTCAGGCGTAGCTCACAAGGTTTCCAACAGGAAGCTATTAAGTTGATGAGCATTCTTGTGGTCCTGGATTGATACAGCGACGCTCTGTTTCTTAATGCTGTTGTAATTTCCATAATAACATTTTCCTCTTCTTAAGTAAACTTGGACCCCAGCCCATAGAACGTGGCTGGCTTTGCCTGGGGAATTCAAGACCTGGGATTGTGGAGGGAACACTCCTTGAAAAGGTGGGAAGAGGGAGAGGCACAGCTCCCCCAGCCCGAGGTGGAGTTGGGCTGAGCAGGAATTCAGAAGGACCCATAACTCAGCTCTGGGCCAGTGCATCTCCATCCACCTGGATATACTCCTTTTATAAAACAGGAAGGCACTAACTAGGACATGGTTAAGAATACTGATTCTAGGTTTCAGTAGGACCACTGTATACCACCTGTGTGACCTAAGGTAAATCATTCAGCCTCTCTGGCCTTAGTTTCTCATCTGAAAGGTAGGAATAACAATAGTACATAACATAAGGCACCTGTAAATTATGCACTGTTGAATTAAATAATACATGTAAAGTGCCTAAGAGAGTAGCTGTTGCAAAGCATGTGCTCACCACATCTTTAAAAGAAATCTACACAAATGACCATGTCTCATAGGTAATCTTATAATTCTAAGTTTCTTAGGTTCCAGAGTCTGGGAATAATAAAGTCTTAGCTTCTTTTTTTTTTTTTTAACTCACTGAGTTTAAGAAATCTTAAGATAATGCAAGGGCATCAAACTCATTTTCACCAGGGGCCACATCAGCCTCGTGGTTGCTTTCAAAGACTTGAATGTAACTTTAGGACTGTATAAATGTAACTACTCCTTACCAGTTAAGCAAGAGCTTGGCACTGCCACTGGGTAGAAATAAAGTGCTGGGCGGGATAAAACAAGGTGGAGGGCCGGATTCGGCCCTTGGGCCTTGTGTTTGCCACCCGTATACTAATAGAATGAAATAACAATTAGCATGTGGAGTGTTAGATCCATAGAATCCTAGACTATGAAACAAAATGATATTCACATCCTAAGGTCTTCAAGGTGAAACTGACACTGACCATCCAGTGTCTGCTCCCATATCCCCATGACTGTGAGTCTAGTACGTTGGATAGTAGCCTCCTGGGGGGTTAATGCTGAGTACAGATCTGCCCACTTCATCAGCCCCTATTGGTCCTGTCCTGACTCTTCTCTTTGGGTCACCAGAGTGTGTCTGCTTCCCCTTCCCATGACAGCCCTGAAAGGTCAGGAGAGAGGGGGATGTGGGTCTACCCACTGCCTGCTCTTCAAGCTGTTTTCTCTCAGAACAAGGCTTTCCATCGCGTCACTGGTAGGCTACGTTGGTCTAATCAAGTCCCACCACCTAATATTCCAGAGTGAACAAGGGGTGAGCCTGACCGTGGCAGGGCTCAGAGGGACTTCTGTCACCCTCCCTTGTCTTTTAACTTGGTCCAGAGCCATGCTCTTTCTGGCTCTTTCAGCTTCTCTGGATCTCAACTCCTAGAGCCCATTTCATTGAATAATGATGGGATTGAGCATGTGGGTGTGTGTGCATGCACACCTTTGAGTGTACAAGTATGTAAAAAATGGGAAGGGAGCTTTGAGGCTGGATCTCAGAAGTTAAGAACTCAACAACTGAAGAGGGAGAAGAAAGGAAGCGAGATGGCTGAAAGCGCTTCTGATGGGAGACTGGCATAGCCCTCACTGTGTGCGGCATCCACTGACATGATGCACCTGCAGCAGGACCTTCCAGCCGGTGTGCAGAACACCCACAATTCCCATGATTGTTTCATAATTTTCCACACTCATTTCCTTTTAGAAGAAGCTAACAGTCTGTAGGTGTGAGGCCCATTAGCCCCTGATGCTGGTGTGGCTGAGAGTTGAAAATAGCACTGGCTAGGCATCTTGGTGGGGGGTTGAGAAGGATTCATATGACTGTGTGGGTGTGCTCTGCACAAGAGTGCCTGGTTGAGGGGCAAGCTGGGGTCAAGATCCAGCCTGTGCTCTGCTCATAGGACATATACCTGGCATGGGGCTGCATCCAATCAGAGGAGGCTCCTTTTTCTGATGCACACACAAGTGTCCTAAGGTCTAGCAGCAGGCAAGGAGGTGGTGGAGTGGGTGATGAAATAAAAAATGTAGGTTCAGGGATATAGAAACTGGGGAGGGCAGCACATTTACTTTGTAGCAAAAGGCACAGAACTGACTCAAACACAAACCCTTTTCTTGAGGAACTCTAGTCTTGTGCAGGAAACATCCAAACAGACGATTGGTTGAGAGGCTGCAGGAACCTGGAGGAAGGTGGGCATGCGGGCTCCAGCTCTGGGTCCTGGAAGATGAACAGGAGTATATTGGGTAGGAGAGGCTGGAAGGGGAGGCCCACACAGCATGGGGATGTTGGAGAATGGGAATGCAATGATGTGATTTGTAAGAAATATGTATTTGGTGATCACAGTCCCTGGCTCACATATCCCCAAACCCTTGGAATTTCCTAAGCAATAAGAGCAATGGGAGCATCCTGCATTATAATGTGTTGGTCACTTGTTCTCAGTTCCTGTAATCAGTTCGGAGATGTAAAGGTGAAATGGAAGTCTTGTTACTCATAACAAGCTCTTTCCCACCACAATGTTAATGTTAATGAGGTGCCTTTTGGAAAGCCCTTAGGATGGGGGCTGGTTGATGGGGGCACAGACCAAAAATGGAGGATTGGTACTTTCAGTCCCACCCCCTGATTTCCCTGGAAGAGAGAGGGGCTGAAGGTTGAATCATCACCAATAGCCAATGATTCCATCACTCATGCCTATGGCATGAAGCCTCCCTAAAAACCCAAAAGGATGGGATTTGGAGAGCTTTCAGGTTGATGAGCATCACCAAGTTGATGAGCATGTGGAAGTGCTGGGAGAGTGATGCACCTGGAGAAGGCATTGAAGCTCTACACCCCTTCCCCATGCCTCACCCTAAGCATCTCTTCAGCTGGTTGTTTTCATATCCTTTAATATCCTTTGTAATAAACTGGTAATCTAGTGAGTAAACAGGTTTCCTGAGTTCTATGAGCCACTTTAGCAAATTAATTAAACCCAAGGAGGGGGTTGTGGGGACCTCTGGTTTATAACCAGTGGGTCAGGAGCACAGGGTAGGGAGCACAGGCTTGTGGGCCTGAGCCCTTAGTCTGTGGAATCTGATTCTATCGCCTGGTAGATGGTATCAGAACTGAGTTGCATTTTAGGACCCCAGCTAGTATCAGAGAATTGCTTGGTGCTATGGGACCTCCTCCCCACAATCCCTACACACATTGGATTAGATGTTAGAATCTTTTTAAGAAATGATTCTTAGTACCCAGCAATGGGCTTAAAATGAAGGCCGTTAACACATATTTGCTAAATGAGTAAGTGATTGAATGAAGGTGCATGGGTGATTGTGGGGACTGGAGGGAGGTAAATTTGCAGAGGTGGGCAGGGCCTGGGTCTGGAGGGTCCCCTGGGGCTGTATGTGAAGATGCTCAAACATTTTTCTTGTTAGTGATGGGAAGCTATTGAGTGACATGATTAGACTTATTAGACATCCCTCTGGCAAAGCTGTGGAGGTGGCTCAGAAGGGTGAGACTGAAGCAAAGCTGCCATTAGCCACATGTATTGTCACTGCTAGCAGTAAACCCTGAGCTTGTACTCAGTCAGGGTGAGTGGGACCAGACAGCCTGGTACAGGGATCTCCAAGCACTGAGGAAGGCAGAGCTGTATGGATACTGAGCTGCCTGTGCAGCTGGAAAAGGTGTGGGAAGCAGGGGTACACCGAGGTACTCCTCAAGCCTGGCCTTTGTGGGTGTGGGACTCCTTTTGTTCCAGCAATAGTGTTACCTCCTCAGACCTGAGCCTACAGGTCAGACTCTGCACCTAGGAGTCTCTTCCAGGATGGACATGAGATAACCTTCTCAATTCCAGAGCTGAGAATTGAGGGGCTGCCTGAGGTGCCAAATCAGCAGCTCTGCACCCTACCATGTGCCTCTGGCCTTAGGAACTTCTTTTTAAGCAACGTTATGGCTACTGAGTCCTATAAAATAAATAGGAGCTGGAAGCTCAGATGGGTAAGACTGACAGTGGTGGAAAGCAGGGGTGGGCACTGGGGGTCTGAGAAACAAGTAAAGACTAAGAGAAGTAGATGCTGTTTGAGCTCCAGCTCTGCCAAGTGACTATGGCCAGGTTACTACCCCACCTTGCCCAAATGTGGAGAACTCAAAACATCAGCCCAAGGAAGGGGGGGCATTTACTTCTCTGAGGGGGACTTGAGGCCCAGGGCTTTCTAGCCTGCCTTGGAAGAGGCAGGTGGATGAAAGGTATGCTTGGGAAGGGAGAGAATCTGAAGGTTATAGAGGACTGCAGGGTAATGTGTCCCATGACAGAGGATGGGGCACCAAGTGTCTGAAGGAGACCAGCTGAGCCCAAGCAACCTTCTTTCTTTCTTGTTTCCTGCAGTCTCTGGGATCATCCTGGTCTGTGTCAATGACCCTGTCTCTAACTTACCTCCCTCTCACCTGCATCGTTACCTGCCTAGATTCCAGTTCTTTGCTGTTCTTCAAGCACCTCCCTCCCCCTCAACCCCACCGATTCACTCCTTCATGTTGCCTCCTGGGCACCTTTCCAGGCTGCCTTGGAATGCCCACCACCTTCAGCTCAAGTGCCTCTGGCTGGCAGCCCTTCGCTTTTGCTGCCCCTCTTCCTTCTTCAATTTCCAGCCTGGAGTCATGTCTCTCCCTTCTTCTCCCAGGAAACCTTCTGTTTCACCTGCATCTTAACTATTTGTGTGTGTGGGGTTGGAGTCAGAGATCCTGGTTTGAACTCTGCTCTCAAAAGGGATGTAAGTATAGGTGTAATCCTTAACCTTCCTCCAGGTTTCCACGGCCTCTCAATTGTCTGTTTGGATGTTTCCTGCCTCGTGCCCTTGTTTCTAAAATAAGGATATGTGCCTCAGAGACAGGGCACCCATCTGTCCTGCTGTGCCTGGGGCAGCCAGGTTTATGCCTATTGCCCCCATGTAATTATTAATAGTGCCCCCTTACACTCCAGAAGTGTCTTGGTTTATATGATAAATTATATGTTCATCTTACTCCTGAAGCTCTTATGAAGATCAAATTAGATAATCTCATGAGATAATCCATGTAAAGTTTCTCAGCAGAGTGCCTGGCATAGAGTAAGTACTCATTAAATATCCACTTGTTATTTTCTTCCCCACAGACTGAGCTCCTTGAGGAAGGAGACATGGTGTCTGATTCAGTAACAATTACCAGATGAGAATGGCCAATTATCCGAGAATTTAGAGTACAATCCAGTCCAGGAAATGCTAAAGTAAGGTTGAGGGTGACTTTGTCTCTTTTATGACTCAAAGCCTGTCAGCAACATTATGGTACCTCTTTTTGGCATTGTGCTGGAGCCCGGGAGCAGGGAGAGCCACATTTCCTGTGCACCTACTATGTGCAAAGCTCTTTCTTTATAAAAGCTTCTATTAAATGTATTGGGATGATATTGGTTAATAGGATCATATAGGTTTCAAGTGTAATTTCTATGATACTAGATCTTTATACTATACTGTGTGCCCACCACCCAAAGTCAAACCATCTGTCATCACCATATATTAGGCTCCCCTTCAACCCCTACCCCTTTCCCTCTGGCAACCACCACATTACTGTCTGTGTCCATGAGCTTCAGTTTTATATCCCACATATGAGTGAAATTACATGGTTTTTAGGTTTTTCTGACTGGTTTATTTCACTTAGCATAATATTCTCAAGGTCCATCCATGAGTCATAAATGACAGTGTTTCATCTTTTCTTATGGCTGAGTAGTAGTCCACTGTGTATATGTACCACATCTTCTTCATCCAATCTTCTGTCAAAGACACTTTGGTTGTCTCCATATCTTGGCCACCGTGAATGATCCTGCAATGAACATAGAGTGCATATATCTTTGTGAATACATGTTCTTGAGTTTTGGGGGTAGGTACCCAGGAGAAGGATTGCTGGGTCATACGGTAACTATTCGTAATTTTCTGAGGAACCACCAGACTGTCTTCCGTAGTGGCTGCACCAGTCTACATTCTCACCAGCAGGGAATGAGGGTTCCCTTTTCTCCACAGCCTCTGTAACATTTCTTATTACTTGTCTTGTTGATAACAGCCATGTTAATGGGAGTGAGGTGGTACCTTTCTTCTTTTTGTTAATGTCACTGAATCCTCACATGCATCCCAAGAGGGGGTCTGATGCTAAAGGACTGGCCATTACAGAAAATTTCCATTTCAGGATGATAAGAAATAGAGCCAGGTGTGCTGAGAGATGAATCTGAGTGGTTTGCAGGGAAGACATGGCTCAGGCCTTAAGAGGCACAGGTAAGGAGTTTGTGCTATAAAAGCTACTACAGGGTCTTATTCCAGCCAGTGGTGTGGGCAGAGTCAAATCTGTATTTTAGGAAGATCACTTTGGTGCAGGTGTGCCGGCTGAGCTGAAGTGTGAGGCCAGATGGGAGGTGACTGTGGCTGTAATCCAGGAGACAGATAATGAGAGGCAGGGCCAGCAAACTCCAAGTTTAAATGTCCAAAGATGTCTAAGGTGCTGGTTCTCATAGTATTTAGCACATACCTGACAGCATTGTTATTAATATTGATTAATAATAGTCATAAAAACAGCAATAGTGAGAATAATAACAGTACCACTTTATGAAATAATACAATGTGTGATATAATGTGCTTTGCCCACATTATCTCATTTAATCCTCATAACTGTCCTACCAGGTAGGTGCTCTGACTAACCCCATTTTACAAATGAGAAAACTGAGGTCCAGGGAACTGACATGTTTTGCCCAAGGTCACACTGAAAACACATAAATTCAAGATTTCAAGGCACAACTGTCCAACTCCAGAGCTCAAGCTCATTAAGCCTCCACACCAATTGCCTTGGAGGAATTTCTGTACTGTCCTGGGCACAGAGAATCAGGAGAAGCCCATGTTGGCTGGCCCTGCAGGACCAAGTGGCAGGTTTATTGTATGTCAGGGTCACTGAGGGAGAAGAGCTCCAATGGAAGGGCCAGTGCAGCCTCTGTGCCCTGAAGTTGCCTTCCACTGATACAAGCTAAGGCTGACTTGGGGAGAGTGGAGGTGGGGAGGGGCTTGGGGACTGGGATGCCCTCCCCCAAGCCCCTTGCCTCCCCAGGTTTTGGCCCTTGGTGCTTCTAGGATCACTCTTCCTCCCAGCTTTGTGCAGTGGAGCCATCCAGCTTCCTCCAGAGACCACCATCTCTCTTCTAATTGGTGGAAAATTGGTTGCTAACTGTCAGGAAATCACCGATTTTCCATCCATTACTGGGGGGACCAAGGCTGTGTAGCTGTGGGGGCCCCTGGGTGGGAAGCAGATGCTGATTAGGCCTTGCAGTTAATGATTAGGTTTGTGGACCTCCTCAGGCGGTGCTCCCAGACTGCTTATTAACTCCCTGTGAAGACCCATTGGGTAGGAGATATTGGTTAAATAGGACGCAGAGCCACAAAAGAGTTACTATTCATTAGGCTTTGGTTGTGGGAAGGGAGGAGACTGGGGAAAAAATACTGCGGCCTCAACCCAGGAATGTTAAACAGCCCCATAAGTTGGCAGAGAACTTTATAATTGTTGCTATTAAAATATATGTATTTATATAGGTGATTTGTTGGAGGAAAGAATGTCGGCATTTGAGGGAGATCCCTGCTATGATCTCACCCAGGATTAAGTTGTTAGGGACTAGATATTAATTAAGGCTGAGGGCCCCAATCCCTTCCTAATTAGCTCATGGAGTATAATTTGCTACTGTTATAATCACCTCCAATTTGCCTGGAGCTTTCCTCCAGCTGAATTGGGTGAGTTTTACCCCATTTCATGAGCAGAGGGAAGAGGGGAAGAAGGAGGCCTGGGTTCCACTCGCACCCCTCTTCCCTGCTGGTGAGGAAGGGGCTCCTCTCTCCAGTTTCCTCATCTGCAGCAAAGGGGTAGGTAAGGTAAAGGGGTGGGACATGTTTGGGAAGCCATCCTCAACTGAAATGTTCTGCAACCCACAGCATTGATAAAAATTCAATGCTGGCTTGAGGTTGGGGCTACACTGATGCCCAGTTTCTGCATTCTTCACACCCCAAGAAATTCAAAGTCTTTTCCAAAGGGAAGACAAGGAGTTCTACTATGGGGCCCAAAGCTCAATTGCCAACAGGGCTCTCTTCTGAAGGTCAGGAAAGGAGGTCATTTGTCAGTCTCCATGACAGGAAGAAGTATGTACCCAGAAGTTCTCACCCTAGTGGACCCCCATGTCTTCTGAGAAGTCCATCTCTGTTGACTGAGCACTATGTGTTCATGCTGTCTCTGCTCTAGAAATTCCTCCCTTGTGCTCTTCACTTACCTGGCAAACTTCTATGCATCCTTTAGCACCCAGTTCAAATATCCCTTTGTAATTAAAGCTTTCCTGATTGTCCCAGGAAAGTCTAGTTAGGCCATCCTCTAAACTGCTTTTCTTGACTCTTCTATTCAGACATTCAGCTAATCTTGCCTTCCAAGATGATTGTTCATGCCTTGGTTGCACCTATCAAACTGTGAACTTCTTGAGGGCAGGATATGTCTTGAATAAGACATGCCATGTCTTATTCAACTTGGAATCTGCAGAGCTCATCCCAAAGTAGGTGTCAAAGTTGGCTGAGCTCATTTTGTTTTTTGGCTTATGCGGTCTTTGAGAAGGGGTGTCCAGTCTTTTGCCTCTGGTATGAAGAGAAAAATGGGTTTTGAGAGCAAGTGGTACCCTGGTCCTTGTATGGTCTCTGGGACTGTGAGGTGTGGACCTTGTTCTCAGCCCGGATTCAGGCATTTAAGAGGGAGTCCTATGTCCCCACCCTGCTTGGGGATTCTGGGGTTGAGAGAAACAATTTGAGAAGGCACAGCCTCAATCTTCCTCTCCCCTTCCTCCTGAGGTCCTTAACACAGACCTGGGAATACAAATGGGTTTTGCAGGAGAAAGGGAGGCTATTTTGCACGGAATTCAATTGGCCTTGATGGAATCCACAAAAGAGACTGAGAAAGGCCCTTCAAACCCAGGCAGCTAGGCAGGGGAGTTTGCCTGCAGCTCCCCAGGCTGGGAGCAGAGGATCAAAAGCAAGAAAGGTTCTGCCGACTGGAAATATAAACAGGTTCAAGAAGGGCTTAAAGAAATTCCTGGATGACAGATCCCTCACAGGTAACAGGTCATTAATAACCATGAAAGATAATGATGATAATAATAATAATTAATAATACCTCCAAGAGAGCTTTTATACTTTTTAAAAGCCTTTTTTTTTTCCTTGCCACTATCTTGTTAGATACTCTTCATCCATTTGCAGTGGACCTACATGCTCAGGAAGGTGAAGGAACTTGCCTGAGGCCACACGTTGTTCAGAGCAGAGCCCGCATTAGGTCTGAGAAGTTCTTGACATCAGAGAAAGCATGCAATGTGTCCTGAGCTATGGCCCCATTTCTGCCCCTACAACCCCATGTCAGTCCTGTGCTGTCACACTGCTTTGGTGAGCTTTTCATGGAAGGTGTGCACAGGGTCCTCGTCCTGCTCTGTCAGTATTGTGCCATTTGCCATTGAACATGACTCTTCCTCTCACTTCAGTTTCCCCATTTGACAATAAGGTGGTGGTTGGATATTCTGGAAAGTTAATCTCTTGGATCCACTGTTTCATTTTGGTAAAGTGGGGTTGTAGGAGGGCCTGTCACTTCTATGAGGACTAAATGACACAGTACCTGTAATGTGCTAATGTGCTTAACAACCTGCCCGGCACATAGTGTGCACTCAAAAAATATGAAATTTGGGCAATGCCTGGTGAAAGCAACCCCGAGAGTGAGGCCCTCAGGGCTGGTGCAGCCAGGCTGAGGGGGCCAATGTGTTGTCTGCTGGCTGACTATCTATTGTTCTCCCACTCAAGGGTTTTCCACTGAGGGTTCTGGTGGACTTCTGGAGGAATCTTCCTAGAGTTTTATGGACTCTTTGCAATGGTTCTTTAGAAACTTATTGGTGATCTGGGGTATCTTGCTAAAGTTCTGAAGAGGCTATTTTACAAGTGGAGTGAGGCTTTGGAAAGTTTGTAAATTCACCAGATGTGCCCACATCTGCAATGTGTGAGGCTATGTGTTCTGAAGCCAGTTTCTCTTATTTTATCCTTGCATTACCCTGTTCTCTGCAGCACTTGTTCTCAAGTGAAAATCAAGGTTCCTCTTTGGTGGGGTGAAAGGGATCAGTGCTGCCACCTATGGATAGGAAAGTGATTAGTTTTATTTCTTGGAGAGCCTGTTTAAGAGAGGCAGAAAAAGAGAGGAGAGAAAAGAGGGCAGATAAAAGAGAGGAGTTACCAACCCCACCTACTTTCCTCATCTTATTACCCTAGTATTAAAAAATGTATTATTGTTCACCACTATTGTCTTCAGATTCCCCACCTTAATGGAAATCTCTGGTTGTAAAGCAGGATGCATATGGTGCCATTTCCATTTAGAACTACGACTGGAGCCTCAACTCCATCACACTGCGTAGTATAGGGTACAAAATGATTAAGTATATGTTTATTAACTGGTATTTATATGTTGTGGAATTGCTTTGGCATTGAATCAAAATTTGTGAAGGTCTTGTGCAAAGCTTTGGTTTAGTAAATCCCATTAGGATAGGATGATTCAAAGGGAGGTACCAAACATTGTTTGGTCAAGTGGGGAATTCTGTCACATTGCAAAGATGGCATATTCTGGGGTCAGAGGTGCAATCTGGCTAGTGTGGAAGCAAGGAGAAGAGATGCGAGTCCCGGAGCTCCAGGCCCCATGGTGGAGTTGTGTGGTTGCCAGTTTTCCCTTGCCATGAAGAACTAACTGTACGTGAACCTACACTGGACAACCTGCATGTACAGAGCTAACACAGACTGAGAAAAACAAGCACGTATAGACTATTCTTAGGGGAACATATGCTAGAGGACCACAAAGAGCCAAGGGAATGTTTTCTAGTATTAAAGGAGGAACAGGAGCTCAGAATGGGGAAGTGTCCTTTGAAGTGCCCTAACAGGTAGAGAGAAGAGCCAGGACTAGAACCCAGGCCCCCTAGCCCCTCACCATAGGCTCTCTGGGAAGACTTTCACAGCAGCTAACCTCCTGGAACAGGACCTTGCTCTCTATCCAAAGCTCCCTTTCCCTGAGGGCTACAGAGATGGAGCTTAATCTTTAATGAACTGGCTTTCAGTTTAACTTCCCCCTTGGCAATGATTAATACCCAGTGACCTAGTCTGGCATCTGGTGATCCTGACCAGGACTGACCCATGAGAGTGTTGGTGGACTCCAGGCCCAAGTATGGGCTCATATACAGCTGGATGAGGTTTGAGGGGTGCTGAAATGTTCTCCTACCTAAAAGAATCTCTTCTGTCCTGTACCTGGAATACTGTCATTGGATATCATCCTTCCAAAGTAGGATATCACAAAAGCTTCTTGGTTAGGGGGACAAAGAATATAGGTGGTGTAAAAAATCCTGTTTGGACTATTAATTTCATAGTTCTTGTGTCCAGCAGCTCAGAGGAATGACAGGATTCATGCTTTCTAGTAAAAGGTTAACAATCTAGTGTGGCATCACTGGATCCATAGCACAACCAGACAGTAAGCTTCTTATGGGCAAGGGCAGGGCCTAGAGAGCAGAGACGTGTGGAGAGAGAACTCCGAGGTTCAGATCTGGGAAGGCCTCAGTGCAAAGCCTAGCTCTGATAGTCCCTGGCAGTGAGAATGTGGGTAAGCCTCTTTCAGCCTCAGTTTGTTGTCTATCAGGTGAGGAACAGAGTACTCCAGACTCTTCTGAAGATGAGAGAGACAGTACATGTAAAGTACCTGGCCTAGAGGAGGCATGGACTAGATGGGTTTCTTTTCTACAGTTTTTTCTGTTCTCTGACTTGCCTTAGCAACCCTCTTTAGAGAGGAAGAGAAGATTCCAGGTTCATCCGAGAAGGAAGGTTTTTTTTCCTCACATGTTCTGGGATGTTTATAAGGAATGGTTGTCTATTTGTGAGACTAGACAGTTAGCTCCATCCTTTCCTGTCCTTTGAGGCAGGGCTGACCGGTGAGCAGGGCTGGGGCTGCCTCCCTCAGTATCTGCCTACCTCTTCTGATGATTGTAAACACTGAGAGCTGAGCAAGTGCCTTAGTCTGAGTCCCTTGCCGACTCTTGTGTTGCATCTTAGCATCAGCTGGCACCAGCATTGGGCTTGGCAGCAGCTCCATCCCAACTCCTGGTCTGGGGCTCAGTGCCCACTGCCATTTTCCTGGGATCGCTGAGATGAAGCCTTGTGTGAAGGCAGGAAAGTGGCTGCTATGACCTCCCCAGGGAGGATTGATTGGGCAGCTGGGTTGGGGGTCAGGCAGGCTGAAGCAGAGAACCATGAAGCCCCCAGCGGAAGCCGTGGCTCCTTTTCTGTTTTGGTTTTGCTTTTGTGGGCTTTTCATTTCAGAAGTTAATCTAGTTAATGCCAACAATGTCATTTTGGCAAGCCAGCAATTTCCTTTTGCCCTTTATTTAATGAGCTCCTGCCCCCACTCCAATCTCTATAATAAAAGGCATGCAGGTGAGTAATTACAGAGGTGTAAAATAGGGGTGCTGGGCCATGGCCAGCTGAACATTCTGGAGCATCTGTTGGGGAGGATTCTGGGGAACTACTCAGCTCCACTGTTCTGTTCCAGGTAGGGATATTGAAGCTTAGGGATGGCAAGGAACTTACAGAAGTCTACGTAGCAGGTAGAAATAAGAACAAGAAGGAAAGGACCAGCTGAGGTCCTTTCCATTACTGAGTGCCAATTTGATATCCTTACCTACATCCTACAGAGCATTGCTGTAGGAGCTCTCACCTGCTATCAATCCACACATTTAGATACTCATCCATCCATCCACCATGTGCTCTGTGGATACTTACTGAGCACCTGCTATATGCAAGGCACTGGAAATACAGTAGAGCCCAAGACTGTCACAGTCTTGTCCTCATAGACATTTTCATCTTAAATTACATTCTCAGACTCAAATTCATGGAGGCACACCATGTGAACAGATTATTTCAATATAGGATGGCAAATGCTATGTTTATTATAAGCATTGGACCCCTAATTTTTCCTGTGGGGCCATAGCAAACTTTTTGGAGGGAAGAGTAAGTCATTATAATGAGTCTTGGAAGACAGGAAAAGGTGGTATGCTATAACATAAGAAGTTTTTAAAAGAACCTGGAAGGATATTTACCCAAATGTTAACAGTGTTTATCTCTGGGGAATAGGATTTGCAAGATAGTGAGTGAGAGAGGTAGAGGACAAATTTTTACTTTCTACTTTCCACCTTTGGTATTATTTGAATTAGAGTATGTATGTATTGGAATTTTAATTTAAAAAGATATTGCTATTTGAAAAAAAATTGTGTAGACTATTTAAGGAACATCAAGTGGCTCCATGTGACAAGTGCAGGGTATTGGAGGGAGAGAGGGGAGAATGAGACTGTGGAGGTCAGCTGGGAAGTCTAAGAAGATCCTGAAATTCTGTGTTAAGGAATTTGTATTTTATCCATAAAGGTCCATTGAGGCAAGAGCAGAGGACACTTTCAGAGAGCCTAGCAGTGCCTGGCACATATTAGATACTCAATCTATACCCAATGTTGAATAAATGGCAATGGCCACATAATGTGGTATCACCTAAGGACTGAAGCACAGGGCTATGAAGTTGTGGTGATTCACTGCCATGTGTCGATGGCAGTGATTGGACAGTTGGGAAGGCACTATGAGAAAATGTGTACCTGCAGAAGTGGGTAAAGGGTATGGGGAATCCATATGAAGAGAGAAAGAAATGCTGTGGTTTTTCTCAGACCAGAGGAGCACAGAATGGGTCCAGACCGATTAACTTGGGCATAAGTTTACAACCATGGAGAGTATGTTTTCATATGAGAAAGTTCCCAGGACATAGGCTTTTCCAGACCAGACTAGAGTTTTTGGTGTCCTTTGTGGCCACAAACCCATCAAAGCAGGTTACCATCACTTTTGCCCCCCAGATGTGTTTACTTCAATCTCTCTTGTTTTCAGTACATCCTCAACACCACAGCAGGAGGGAGCCCCTGAAAATGCAGTTCTGACCATGTTGCCTCCTTGCTTGAATCCTTCACAATAAAGGTCAGCCCCTTCCCTCACTTTGGCTTAGGAAGACTTTTTGATCTGTCCCTTGTTGATTTCTCTAAGCTCATCTACTACAGTCTGTTACACAAACCCTACTCTGCAGCCAACTCCATTGCTCTCAGTTAACTGAGTTATTTCATGCCTCTCTCCCTCTTTGTCTGTATCACCTCTTTCCTTCTCTGGGGTTGATCCCACCCTCACACACCTTCCCTCTACCTCACATTTGCCTGATTGACACCTAGCCCTCCTTTAAGATTTAATTTTTGAGTTATCTCCCCCGCCCCCCAAAGCCTTTTCTGATCACATCTCCACTCCTGCCTATACTTCACTGCCCTGTATGGATTTGGTCATGCCCTCCCTAGCACCTTGTGCCCAAAGTGCTCTGTACTGGTGGCCCTGGGAAAAACACAGATGAGGGCCAATCTTGGCCTGCACTATCTGGGAAACCCCAGGGCCAGTGCACCCAGTGGACAAGTATAGGCCACCTGGGAGCACTACCACCCTACTCCTGCACAGCTGATCTTCCAAGGAGGGTGAAGGTTAGTGGTCAGTGGTAACAGGCAATCCTTACAGCTGACTTGCTTGGGTAAATCCCTTCCATTGATCTATCAACAGCAACCAAGACTCAAATACAAGAGGAGGGTGTGCTTAGCCCACACAAAGGGTGCACCTCAAGTACGCAGCTTGGGTGATAGGGGAGGCTGTATCACTGGACCCTACAGGATGCCTACTGCATTAAGCCACACAACCAAGACATGGAGTCAAAGCAGCTCTACTTAATACATAGAAAGAAACACAGGGAGGCTGCCAAAATAAGGAGACAAAGAAACATGGTCCAAAAGAAAGAACAGATAAAAACTCCAGAAAAAGAGCTAAGTGAAATGAAAATAAGCAATCTATCAGATGCAGAGTTCAAAACACTGTTTATAAGCATGTTCAAGGAACTTAGTGAGGACCTCAACAGCATAAAGAAGACCCAGTCAGAAATGAATGATTCACTAATTAAAATAAAGAGCAACTTACAGGGAAACGATAGTACAGTGGATGAAGCCAAGAATCAGATCAATGATTTGGAACATAAGGAAGCAAAAAACAACCAGTCAAAACAAGAAGAAAAAGGAATCCAAAAAAAATGAGGATAGTATAAGCAGCTTCTGGGACAACTTCAAGAAGTTCAACATCTGCATTATATAGGTGCCAGAAGAAGAGAAAGAGCAAGAGATTGGAAATGTGTTTGAAAAAATAATGAAAGAAAACTTCCCTAATTTGGTGAAGGAAATAGACATGCAACTCTGGGAAGCACAAAGGGTCCCAAACAAGATGGGTACAAAGAGGCCCACTCAAGATACATCATAATCAAAATTCTAAAGGTTAAAGAAAAAGAGAGAATCTGAAAAGCAGCAAGAGAAAAGCAGTTAGTTACCTGCAGGGGAGTCCCATAAGAGAGTCAGCTGATTTCTCAAAAGAAACTTTGCAGGCTAGAAGGGACTAGCAAAAAGTATTCAAAGTTATAAATAGCAGGGACCTATAATCAAGATTGCTTTACCCAGCAAAGCTATCATTTAGAATATAAGGGCAGATAGAGAGCTTCCAATACAAGAAAAAACTAAATAAAGGAGTTCATCATAGCCAAACCATTATTTTATGAAATGTTAAAGGGACTTACTAAGAAAAAGAATATCAAAACTCTGAACAATAAAATGGCAAAAACACACATACCTATCAACACTTGAATCTAAGAAACAAACTAAGCAAACAAGAAGAACAGAGTCAGAATCATGGATATAGAAAGTGTTTTGAATGATGGGAGGGGGATGTGTGGAATGGGTGAAGAAGTGGGGGGATTAAGAAATACACATAGGTAGTTACAGAATAGCCATGGGGGTATAAAGTACAGCATAGGAAATGGAGTAGCCAAAGAATTTATACATATGACCCATGGACATGAACAATGGTGTGGGGGGCTGCCTGAGGGAGTGGGAAGTGCTAGGTGAAGGAGGGGGAAGGGGGAAAATCAGGATAACTATAACAGCATAATCAATAAAATATTTAAAAAATAAAACAAAAAATACAATGCTCTGTACTATTAAGCAGATCTACTAGTAAAGCACCATGACACCTTACTCAACTTAGTATTTGCATATAAACCTCTCTCATGCCCCATTTCTCACTGCCCCCTTTCACCTGGCTATAAGCTCCTCAATGTCAGGGACTATTTTCTGCTACCCTTAACACCTGGCACAGAGGCTAGAACATACTAGGTATTCAGTAAGTATTTGGTGAACCAATGCATGAATGAATAACAGGGCACCTCTATAATGTTTTCTCTTATAAAATGGAAAATCATATCACCTCCCTACCTCCCCTCATCTTGAGGAGCCAGAAGGATCTAAATATCCCTGCAAGAGACAGCCTTCTTCATTAGAAAGGTGCCAGGCAGGGAAGCAGAAGACCTGAGTTCTAATCCTGATTCCTCTGCTCTTGGGTGATGTCCTGCCTTTCTCTGGGCCTCAGTTTCTCCATGTGTACAATGAAGATAGTAATCCTAGTACTGGTTTCCCATAGAAATGTTGTGAAAATCAAAGATGAGACCCAAACCACTTACTACATAAACTCCAGGCAGGATTGAAGTGTCAGCAGGGGAAATGTGGTTGTCTGCCAAGCAGCCAGGCCCAGGGTTTTTTAGGGGGATGGCGGGGCACTTCCACTACTTATGGGGACATGCTCAGGGACTCTTTCTCCCTTCCTCATGCTCACTCATGTTGTGGGGCTCAGAGAATGTTAATTATTAGGCCCTAGCCCACCCGGAGAGCCTCAGATGAAAGCAAGCTCATAGTGTAAAGTCTAATCGATGCCCTGTGCCTGGCGTCAGGGCCCCGGCTCCCTCTGTCTGGAGATGGATCATTAATCCAGACACTCCGACCTGGAACACTGGGCCCAGGAAGTCCTGAAACATTCCTGACCACCCACGGCTCAGACCGGCAACCCCACGAGGCAGCCAGCCTGCCTGCTGCTGAGTCTCAAAATTTTACAATCTCAGTTAGATGAGACACAGAGAGTCTCATCCAGTCCAGTCCAGTAGCTAGTTCAGACTTTCACCAGGGACAGAAATCCAGATTCAGTTTGCAAGCTCCCCTCCAACAGATCATCCAGAGAGGTGTGCCCTGACCAACCACCCTGGACTTGCAGGGGATGGATCTGCTCTGCATGACTTTGGGCCTTGCTTTTTCCTTCTTGACAAGTGAGATAATGTTATCTAACTTTCAGGACTGATATTAGGAATAAATTATTTGGCTTGGAAGTTTTATTTTGAGATTTGTGATGATATTCACATGTGAGCTGTCATTATCTTTGTTAATATTGTGAGCTCCTATCCCTGAGAGGTAATAATTCTTTATCCCCAGTGTCTTGTTCCATTGACAAGGTTTTGCTTCTCTTTTTGAAAATTTATATATACCTGGGGCCTTAAATAGGAAATCAGGAACCCCTGCCTCAAGGCCCTTCTGCCCAAAGCCAGCACCTTCCCCCTTAGCAGCATCTCTTGCCTCTTCCCACCTATCAACTGCTTCCCAGATGCTGAAAACTGACCTTTGCTACCCACTGAGCTTGGCTTATCTGCACTCCTTACACCTTTTCTCTTGGCAAATTTCCACTCATTTTTCAGGGCCCCACTTAATTGTCCCATCTCCTGAGAAGGCTTCTGGATTCCCTGTTACAAACCTATGGTGATGCTGGTTGTTGCTTCCCCCAGGTTTCATGTTGTACTCTCATTACCATAGGACTATGGTATATCGTTTGAGTTTTAGTTATTTTTGTTGTTGTTGAATGAAGAAAGAATATTAAAATGCATCTCCCCAGGAGGATGGGTCTTCTTATAGCTAATTACAACATTGGTCATCGGTTCCTCAGCGTAATGTGTGTTTAACAACTGAGTTCCTGGGTTCTAAACAAAATGTCTCTAGGATTGAGCAGAATGGGACTGAACCTATACTCAACCACTTGAAAGCAGCATAACTGGGGATGTTACTATGTCTTTCCTAGTCTGTTTCTTTGTTTGAGCAATAGGGATATTAACAAAGCCTGCCTCTTAAGGTTTTGTGAGAAAGATAAGAGATGTCTGCACTGAATAGTAGAACATCTTGCCCTGACTCAGGACTGTTAGTCTTACTATCTGTGCCCCAGTTCAGCCTCTCACTGGCTCTCTGTTTCTTTGTCAGTAATTGAACATGATTCTACTATCAGAATTTTGCAGTCTGTGATCCTTGGTCACAATGGCTACAGCATACAGGTTCCTTCTTACTGATTTCACAGATTGACTAAGATGTCTTAGATTGGTCTCAGAGGACCCTTCTAGCTCTGACCTCCTATGGTGCCATGATTCTGAGACCAAGGGAGATGACAAAGGAAGGGCTGTGATGATAGGATGAGGTAGAAGAGGCTGAGCGGATGTCCTGGTCATATTATGGGTCCTTGTTTGAGGATGCCAGGTACCTAGGGCAGGTAGAAAGAGCAGGGCTTTGTCTGCATTTTGCACATCCCCTCACAGTCATGCCTTGCACAATGTTCAGCATCTAATAGGTGTAAGTGAGTCTGCTGAATGGAGAAAAGGAAAGTTCATAGTGAGTTGTCCTTCAGACCAGGTCCATCTGCTGCTGCCTGTCCTGATTAACTCTTGATGAAATAGCCATTGATTGTGCTCACCTGGCCTATAAGGTTTCTACATTCCAAATTCTCAATGGCCACTGCAGCCACCAGATAGTACCTTCAGACAGCAATGTGGAAATTTCCTAGAGAGGGGTGGGTCTGAAGAGAAAAAGGAAGGCTGAGGGAAACTGAGGTCAGCAGGAGGTGCTGAGACAACGTTGAACTTCTTGGAGAGGAAAGCAGGAACCCTCAAGTACAGGCAATGAAAAATCTCTGAGGTTTCCTGACCATTAGTCCTGTGACTTCGTTACTTTGGGTGGGTCTTCAAAAGGAGCAACCATAAACACTGAAATGGAGATCAGGTCATTCACAGGGTGTGGGGAGCTGGGAGGCCAAACTCCCCACAGCAAGGAGCCCAAGATGATCACAGACAGGGAGAGAATTACAGAACTGAAGAGGGGGTCCAGGAGTTTACAGATAGGAAGAAACACAAGGGTCCTTTTGGGGATAAGATGAGCCTTGTGGGTCACTCTCCCCATTTATCATGAGCTCTTAGAGGACAGGACTAGGACTAAGCGTGGCTTAAAGAATGAGACAGGGGGCCACTTCACTTTCCCCATGGACTCACCATCAAGCTATGCAAATATTGGATGCATGATAAACACTCCTGGAACTCAATTTGCCCTCTTTGAGTTTACCTTTTTTATTTTAGGCTCAGATCTTTCTCCTCCAGATGGAGTTCTCTCATCTGATTACAGAAACTGGATCCGTGGAAAGAGAAACTCTAGGATGTTGGAATTTCAGGAACGTTTCCAGGATGCCAAGAAAAATAGCTCTGTGATGAGCCAATGGCATCATGTTGGCAGATCTGGAAAATAGATCTGATTCTGTCTGGGTCATAATCTCACAGGATCACAGAAACATTGAGTTCATCTGATGCACTCCATGATGCCATGGATGGAGGATCTGAGGCCCTGTGAGGGGTAGAATTAGCTGGTGGCAGACACTGGAATAGAACCAAGAGCTGCAGCCATTAACTTCACTCCAGTGACATGCCAGGCCCCTGCCGCCAGGCTGTTCTAAGAGCAGTCTGACATGTGTTGCTTTGCCTTAGCAGCAGGAAGAAAAGATGACAGCGTGCAGTCTTTCCTGGCCAAGCATCCATCAGGACCCACATAAATATTTTCCCAGCATGTGTATGACCAGCATCTAGTCTGGCCATGTTCCAGGGGACAGTAAATAATTCAGATGACTAGTTGCTTCCTGACACTTTCTTGGGTGTGTTTTCTGACGACTATGTTTTTTGGAGCGGATGTTGGGGAGACCTTGATGAGGGCAGTGAGCCAAGCTCTTACTGGACTCTCTGATGGCATTTCTGGTCAGGAAGGAAGTACCCATGGTGTCTTGATGTCAACACACTTGGGGCAGAAGATTACTTTCACTCGGTTTGAAAGGCCTTTCAAGTGGGGCCAGGAATTCATTCAGGGATTGGAATAGAGGGAGGTTAAAGGCTCCGGGACCAAAAAAGTCAGAAGAAATCAGCTCAAGTGTGGTAAGTTGGGTAAGCTTGACCAAAGGCTTGGTGGGGGCTTGGCAGCTGAACTGCTGGGAAGGTAAGGAGAGTGCTGGAGCGGGCATGGCCTCAGGTCACCAAAATGACCATTTTTGAAGCTCAAAGTTCAGGTGGGCTTGGGATTTTTGGGCCCCATTTCCACTGATGCCCCACCCAGGTCCTCTGACTAGGGCCAGCAGTAGGAACCTCAGGAAGTATTTGGTGGTCCTGAAAATCAGATTCTGGGTGTCCTGCCTGGTTTATAGTAGGACTCCCATCTGCTATTTGAGGACAAGGGAATGGAGGTAAGGGCAGGGAATATCTAGAAAGAGTGGCAGGGTCACAGAATCCCAGAGCATATAAACCTGATATGTGGCTTAGGAAAACAAGACCAATTCTAGATTTCTCCATCTGGTGGGAGGGTTCATTATCATGTCTGCATGGGACGGGATCGTTTCAGGGATGGCACAGGTCTGAGTGTGCAGCGCGAAGGCTCTCAGTGCCTTACTTGTTTAGGGTGAGGGGGCCAAGCTGACACCCAGGCAAAGGTCTAGCATCTCCGTCACTTAAAGAAGAGCACACTATGTCTCTGATGAGTACACAGGTGTAGAATCCCAGACTGCTGAAGGTACCCATGGGAGGTTTTTGCCTGAGCTTCACAACGAGATTAATGGGGCCATGTGTCCCATGTGTCCTGACTCTCAACCCACACTCCCACATGGTTGTCCTTGGGAACCCAGTGGAGGTCACAACTGCTCTGTCCCTAAAAGGCAAGGAATGGGACTCCGGAGGCCCAACTGAATTCCTTTATGTGGTTCCTGAAGTGGCACTCTTTAGTCCCCAGCATGGGACTGTCACCTAGGCTCTTGATAAAACTTTTTTGAACTGGCCTACATTCTAAGCTTAGATGAGCCCCAGGGATGGGAGTTCCTAAATTCAATTCATTCCAAGCTACGCTGTGAACACATTTGTTCTGATTTTGAAAGGAAATGCTGAATGAAAGACTAAGGGCATTGGAATCAGATGACTTGGCTTCAGGAACAGTTTGAGCCAACTATGTACCCTTGGACAAGTTAATTCTCACCTCTGCGTCTCATTTTCCTCATTTGAAAGTTGGAGAAATGGTCATTGGAAATCTGAAATGAAGTAATGTGCATAAAGTGCCAAGCCTAGTTCCTGGAACAAAGTAGGTGTCCGATAAGTGATCATTGACTTACTGCTTAATACGAAGTAGTTGAGACCTAGGTTTTGGTCTTGGATCTGCCAAGTCAGACTGGGTCTCCTTGGGCAGTTACCTTCCCACTTGAAGGCACAGTCGTCTCATCAGTAACATGGAGATAAAAATGCCACCTGAAAGGGCAGTCATCAGGTTTTAATGAGATGTTTGTGTAAACTTCCAGGCTTCTACTAGTTCCCAGGTTTAGGGGGAAATGCCTCATTATGTAAATGATTAGAAAAAAATGGGAGCTACCCTCCAGATTCCAAAGGACGCAATGGCCTCTGATTCTAGGCTGGATACACCCTTCAGTCCGTTCCCTCCTTTCTTCACCCCTCCCTACTTCAGGCCTCATTCCCTCTCACCTGGAGGGTTACACCTGCCTCTTTCTGGATCTCTCCCAGCCGTGCCTCTCCCACTGATTTTCTCCTCCACAGCAGATTTTCTCCCCTCTACTCTCCCGTTCAGATCCAGATATGGCTCCTCAAAATGGTTTTCATATTTTTGCCATGACATTCATGACCCTCCATATTCTGGCCTGGCCTACCTTTCTAATCTGTCCCCCATATTCTTCCCTACAGCCCCTCAATTAATTTACATTAGCATTTTCATACATCTTCATTAGGAAAAACCCCCTGGGCTCAGAATCAGCAGATGTATATTCTGGGCCTTGTTTTGCTGCTGGCTGACCTTCCACACAAGTCTCCCCTTCCCTGGGCCTCTGGTTCTCCATCTGAACCGTCAGGGCTGGGTAAGATATCTCAGGTCCTTTTTAAGACTTAAGGCATTTTAACAAAATTGGATGGTCTCTTAAGTGGCTGAGAATTCTTTTTCTCTTTTTCTCTCTCTCAACACATACACACACACACATAACACACATACTTGCATATAGACTCACACAAGTACACTCCCCCTAATGTGCATGGACATGTGTTTTCACACACACAAGAAATCCTCTCATATACATTTAAATACTCCCTCATGCACTTAAGGACTCACACTTGTTTAAACACACTCACAAGCATGCAGAGTCTAGTCTATCTTGTTCATCACTGAATCTCCAGAACTTAGAGCAGAGCACCTAGCAAATCTTCAAAGCTCATCTGTGGAATTAATGAATAAATGAACATATCCACAACCCCCCAGTACTGAATGCAGGGATTTACACACACCACACCCTTATACACAAGCAATCAGGTGCACACGCTTGAGGACAGGGTGCATGCTGACCTGTATTAGACATGCCCAGCACATACCCACACTGTAGATCTTCAGGGTCCCTTCCAGAAGCGCAGCTAAGAGAGATCCTTGTCTTTCACATCACTCTGAGGGCTCCCTTGTGGGGATCAGGTTTGGCTCCAGGGACACCCAAGGACCATGTCAGAGATATTTCAAAGCTTTCTATGTGGACAGTGCTTTGTAGAAATCAAATCACTTTATCAAATGATATCCCATTCGATTCTCTCACAGGGGATACAGAGGCCTGGAGAGGGTGGGCATCTGCCCAAGGCCAGAAAGCCAGCTAGTAAGTGAATCACCCATGAGAACCTGCACTCACCCCATCCAGGACCCTCTCCATTGACTCTCCCAGTGACTGTTTAAAGAGGAATATTATTCTTTAGTTGTTCCTCCCCCCAATTTCTTTCTTTATTTATCTTTTTTTTAAATCCCCTGTTTCTGCCTACAAAAAGTTGAGTTTCAGCAGGGAGTCATGGAGGCCAAGTTCACCATCAAAAGAAAAATCTAAAAGTACTTTCTTGTAACCCCCAGTCAAGATTCCTGCAAAATGTAATAAGAACTTACCACACCTTCATGCACCTACCTTCCCAAAGAACCAAGTTGCAAAAGAAAGAAAAAAGTTTGTAAGGTTAATATCTACGTTAGAGAACAGAGTAAGGCCCCTGGCTATATAATTTAGCAACTAATTAAAAATTATTCATATCATTTTATGATTTTTAAAAATTTTCCTCACTTTTTGTTCCTTGGAAGAAACTGGTAAAGTGCATACTCCAGTTGTCCTGTCTTTGGAATGAATGGTGAGTTTGTGGGTCAGTCTGGACTGGTTCTTTCCCACTGTGGGACAGCTAGGGATTCTATCTGGGGCTCTGGGGACCCATCCTGACTGTAGCCTTGCTGACACCTCTCTTTCCTGACTCCAGCAGCTCTTAGTGATAAGGTTGTATGATAAGACCACTAACTCTGGAGTCACCTGAGTGAATACTAGCTCCACACCTTAGTGGCCATATGACTTTGGTCAAATCACTTAACC
Source organism: Phyllostomus discolor (assembly GCF_004126475.2). NCBI lineage: Eukaryota > Metazoa > Chordata > Mammalia > Chiroptera > Phyllostomidae > Phyllostomus > Phyllostomus discolor. Next base: position 33,600,465 of record NC_040907.2, read on the forward strand.
TCATGGGTCTCAGTTTTCTCATCTGTGCAAAGACTATTGATATCCCTGCCTTGGCAGGTGATTGTGAAAAATAAGACCAACATACATAAGGGACCTGACACATAGTAGGTACTCAAGAAATGGTAGATACCATCAGATTAGCCAACCTGGCCCTTGACCCCACTCGGTCTTAAATTTTGAGAAGGAGGTTGTATAAAGTGATGGGACAAGTGTGGAAGAGGGAAAGAAGAGGGCCAGGTTCCATATCCAGCTCTTTAATGGATTTGGAAAATTCTAGCTCCTCTTTGGGTCTCTGTCACCCCATCTGGACATCCCTAAGAGGTTCCCAATCCTGTGAACTCTGTGTTCACCAAGGGTTAAGACTGGATCTTCTCCTATCTCTACATTTGGAATGGAGCTTAAGCCAGATAGATACACAGTAGCTGTTCAAAGATTCCTTAGCTGATTGACCTAGTCCACTGCTGTTCAACCAGTCCCAGAAAAATGGTGGACGCAAACTCAGATACACTCAAGGCTAGATGTGTACAAGGGATGACATGTATCATGTCATATAACTGTTGCATTGAATAAAAAAGACTCATAGGGTGATAATCAAGAAAAACTTTCATCAGTTACTCCTCAGGGCTCAATCTCTTCCATCCTGTTTGAGGAAACTTGAATTTGTTCAATGACTCTTCTGTCTTCTCTTAGGTTCCCCATTTATTTGAATTCAGAAAACATTGTTTCTGCTCAGTAATTAGCATGTCTTGTCCAGTGTATTACTCTTACTATTATTAACAATAATAGTAGTAATACACTTCAAACTGCATTTGAAGGTAACTTTTTTCTTACTACCCACTTGAACCCGGGACTGTTGCTAGCCAGTCTCCTTCCGTGAGAGTGAGGCTCATTTTCTTCTTTCTTTTTCTACCAAGAGCATCACTTCTCTGTCTTCATCTTGCTAATTATTATGGATTTCTGATCTCTCCATTGTCAGAAATAGAGGGAGAAAGAGGAGAGGAATACAGGAAAGTTCTTACCTGACTAGTATAGACTTGAAGATCCAGGGTCAATGCTCCCTGAGCTTGGCAGGCAGGTAACCTTGCTTGTTCTGCCAGGGAGGAGGTGTTTTTGTGGGTTCTTTGGAGAAAATCCATCCTCCTCCCCATACAGGTGATCCTCTGATGGTGGTAAATGCATTTCTACTCCAGCTGGCTGCTTTTGACTCCTCCCCAGCCCCTAGGCATCTCTCAGCATGACCAGCCTCTTTCTGCTGAGGTCTGTCCACTCTCTACATAGTCCTCTGCCAGGGCCTAAGATGACCTACCATTTCCCTCTCATGTGGTCCAGATCTGGTCCAGAGAAAACACTTCTGTATCCTCTGCTTGATAAACTCTGGGAATGTGGTTGCTCCAGTGCAGTAACCTCCGTTTATTTTACTCTGCTGTTAGAATAGCTGGTCAGCCTGCCGCATGCCCTTTAGATTTAGCAGTGGGAGTCAGATTCCAGTCCAGTGTATCCCCCCAATATATGAAACCACCAAGCTCTCCAACTATCCCATTAAGGTCACTTTTTTCTGGGCTTGAGTTAAGTGAGGGAATGGACAAAGACGCACAGTGTACTTTCAGCTTTTCCCAGAAATCCCCTGTCTAACCCTGGCTCTGGTCTTGGCCTTTCCCACTTCTTTTATATGCTAGAGATGGACAGTCAGCAAAGAATCACAAAAAGCTTTCAACACCACCTTTCGCAGGCCTTGCATGGTGGTCTTGCATTTTACTTGGGGATGTGTTATTCATTATCTTGGGGCCTCCCATGAAGTCTGAACTAACATAGTTAAATTTTGAGATTCTCTTTCTATTTAAAAAAATTTTTCAAGACAAAATTTTGAGGTCAGTTTTGCTATCTCCATTTAAGGGATGATAAAGCAAGGTCAGAAGACTGAGAAACTAACTCAAAGCATGCAACTTCTTGGGCTCAAAAACAGGTTAACCAGATTTCAAAACCTGAAGTCTGAGGCTTTACCTCTGTGGCAGTTGGAGGGCAGCAAAATGTTTGAAAGCCCATCACACAGTTGGCAAGAATATCAACATAGACATCCAGGGTGATGGTCAGCTGGTTATTAATCTTAAACCATGTTCTTATCCATGAACTCTTTTGATGGGAAATCATCCAGCACAAAATCCTTCCTGATGCCCAGGAAATGGCTTTGGAAGAACCTAACAAGTAGACAGGTTCGTTGGTGCTTCACCCCATCATTGACCGCCTCTTCCCAGATTCTCTCCAAAGCTTTATTTATTTCTTCTTTTTGTTTAGTTCTTTTGATTATTATATTGGAGAGAGACCTCCATTAACAAGACCTTTATCATCACTACCACTACATATTTAAAAAGTGTTAATTTGTTCATTAGCATCTTCTTGACTCTTCATCTTGTGTGCAACCATTCTTAGTAAATACTGTTACTCAGTAGAGGTTAGTTGAATTAATTCATTGGCTGAACACAGGCATTTTGGGAGTAGGTTAGGAGTTAAGGGAAAAAGGATGAGAAGGAAAGATAATGTGTATCTAATGGAGGCTGTCGCATCAACCAACAACGGCTCAGCTCTAAGTCCTGACTCCCTGGGATATCCTGGATGAATCATCTTCTGTCAGCTTTAATTTTCTCATCTGACAAATGGGGATAAGAGTCCCTATCCTGTTGGCCTCATGGGGTGTGTAAGATGAACCTCAGAGGAGATCATAGATGTGAAAAGGAATGAAAAAGTATCAAATGTATGGGTTTGGTCTGGGAAAACAAAGCTTCTGACTCAGCCTGACAGGCTAGGCTGTGGGCTGGGAGGACCCAGAGAACCACCATGGCCTTTGAGAGTCTCAGACAGAGGCCTCCACTTTCCGGGATAAATTATCCACAAGGCAGAGGCGTCAGGGCTGTCTGCTCCCCGTCTGGCCTCCTAGGCCATCTTACTTTATGAGACATAAATTCCCAAGACTCACTAGTCATTTTTAATCTTCATCAGTGTTTATTTTTCCAGTTTTGTCCCCCCTCTTTTTCTACCTTAGAGGCTGCTTGGTATTTTATAGGGTTATGGGCCAGGAGGGCAGAATGCAGCTACAAATCTCACAGCTCTTTAAGCTGAGACAGTGAGACACAGGGAGTGAGCTGCAGTGGCTGAATGCATAGGTGCCCCTAGAAGCCTTAGCCAGGCTTGAGAGATTGCCTTGGTGACCTTCCTAGGGAGTGGGTCTGGGGTTTACTCTCCTGTTGTACCCAGAAGCAAAATGGACTGATTAGCATGATCATGTGGAGAGGACACCCAGCACGGTACTGGACTCATCTCCATCATATCTAGCTGGGTGACACTGACCAAGTTATGAGGGTCTCTTAGCCTTGTTTCCCTCTCTTTTAAAATGGAAATGACAGTAATTGCTTCATAAAGTGATTGTGCAGATAAACCGAAATGACCTACACCTAGATGTCTGGCACACTGCCTGGCTAGGATGAGGCATTCAGTACACATCGACTCTCTTCTCTCATAAGTGGTCCATGGTTGTGGAAGTTGGGCCACATGTGGACTAGGATGGCTACGAATGCAGCCCAACACAAAATCGTAAATTCACTTAAAACCTTTTTTTTTTGCTCATCAAATAGTGTTTGTGTATTTAATGTGTGGCCCAAAACAGCTCTTCTTCTTCCAGTGTGGCCCAGAGGCACCAAAACGTTAGGCACCCCTGCTGTAGACCCTCTCAAATGTGAGGTCCTTGAGGGCAGGGACAGTCTCAACCACCCCAGAATCTAGTATAGTGCCTGACATATTATCTATGCTCAATAAATTTTGGCTGAATGATGAATGAAATCAAGTTGTCTCTATAATTCCTGTGGGTGGGGAGGAGTTTCCGTACAAGAGAACATTGCCACAGGGATGTACACACATTCAGAGTGAAAGGACTTTAGAACAATATGCAGCTTGAGTGTTTCATTGTTGAGAAGAAGCCCTTAGGTTCAGGGAGGAGAAGGGAGTTGCCCAGAATCCACCAGAAGTTATGGGGAGAGCTGGGGCTGGAGCCTAGGCCTTCTGATTTCCTGCTGTTTGTCATCTTTTTAACATAAAAGGGAGAGGTAGAGAACCGAATAAAAGACAAAGCTAAGAAAAGGAGAGCTAAGGGAAACAAAGTGTTTCTGCTCAAGGAGAAAGATGAGAGAGAGAGAGAGAGAGAGAGAGAGAGAGAGAGAATGAATTTCAGGACTGGGACTGGGACTGACAGGGAAATAAATCCCAAACAGAGCACATCACATGACCGACAGCCTGAGTGCTCTTTCAGCACACTGAGAGCAGTACCCTGGCTCTGCGGCTCAGCAGTGCACTTGACCTCTGTCCATGAGGTTCACAGGATGGAGTCACATTGGTGGGGACGAGAAAGCTTCAATCTCCACCAGAAGCCAACACATACTGCCTATTTAAACCTGGCTAGCAAGACCTTATGTTTCCTCATTACCTACACTATGATGCTACTGCTACCCCACTGCTGTTTCTAATATTACTACTACAAAAGTTTAATATTTTTGAATGCTTACGATGTGCCAGTAGCTTGCATGTATTAACTCAATTAATCCTCATGATCACCCAAGTATAAAGGAGGACAATGAGGTTAAATGATCTGCTCATGATCATCCCCTTAGTAGAGGGAGAAACCAGCCATGAAAGAAGGCCCAGACAGCTCGCTAGGGTTGAAGCCTGGCACCATCTGTCCCCACGTCTCACTCTTGCCTTGCTCCTGCTGTCCATTTAGGTGCCACTTTGCTTTCACTGAACATGCCCAGATTCCACCATTTTATCCAAACATGCTTTGACCACACTTCTGACAGTCCCATGTCTGTAATATCCTAAATAAAATATTGTCCCAGGCCCTGTGCTAGGAGCTGGAGGTATGGATATGAGAAAAGGTGCAGTCTAATGGGTATGGTGGATACTTAAGTGGAACATTAGAACACCTTGAAGGAAATGAAAACTGAGTGTGTAAGGAGTTTGAGCAGGATTTGTAGAAGAGGAGGAGGAGATATTTGAGCTGGTCCTATGGTTAAGTGAGAACCAGAAGAGGGTGAGGATATTCCCACTGTGGGAACAGGGGCTGCAGACTGATGTGCTGGTGCCATATGGGATATTGGGGGAGCCAGTGGGGTTCACAGTGGAGAGTGCCAGATGTGAGATTGGAAAGGGACCTGGGGTAGGGTTGTAAAAGACTTGAACACCAGTCTATGGGCTGGGGCTTTATCTTGGGGACACTAGCCTGTGTGAGGCCTTCAAGAATGAAAGAACTTCCTGTCTCCCATGTTGCCTAGTACATAGAAGGTGCTTAGTAAAACCACCTGATTGGCTGATAAAAGTAGTTGTCAAATCTTCTCCATAGCACCAGACAAAATATTGGGGTTGTTTCTGTTCGAGGCCCAGCCCTGTCACAGTGGAGAAAATTTTCTTTCTGCCCTCAATTTCCTTCAAGCTGCGACTTCACTGCTTCTGGCTGCAGATGGTGCTCCTGGCTCCGGGATGTGTTGGGCCAAGAATTTCTGCCAGCCCCTGGGCTTCTTATGAAATCTGAGATTCAGGCCGGGCCCCAGTTTCCTGACACATGCCTAAATCACTTCCACTGCTCCAAAGCCTACCCTGCCTTCCCACCACTCACCACAGCCAGAGGGGTCTGGAGCCAAGTTTGGAAGGATCAAACCCCCCAACTCCAAACCCTGGGAGATGTGGGGCTAGGACCAGGCTTGCAGGAGCCTGGGGGTCCACCCTCATCCCTGGTGGGAGAACTTCCCAAATGTGTGACCACAAGCAGCTTTAATAACTCTGGGGCCTGCTCACAGACATCAACTCTCAGTTTTATTTTGCTATTTATAGTCACTTGTAAAATAAATAACACATTGGGTTGGAGGCTGTGAAATTGGTTCTTGCTGCCTGCCAAGGGCCTGGGAAGCCTAATAGGGTGTGGCCACTCTGAGCATTCTATGAAGAAGTTTGATTGCCCTTGCTTCCATTCTTGTTTACAACACTCTTCCCCTATGGCTATGTTCACACCTGAGGCCTGTAACTCCCTCTGGTAGCTTTGCTCAGAACTGGCTAAGCCCTCCTTGCCTCTCTTCATCCCAGGGATTAGGGGCTACTCTACCATCTTCTACTATCTTAGAATCATAGTATTTGAAGTGTAATTTTTTAAAAAGCCTAGTCTATTAAAATCCAAGGACATTCAGGCTATAAATTGTGAGAAACTTGGAATTCTGAAGCTTAGAAACATGGAATACTAAAATATTGAATAATAAGAATATTACAAAGTAAAGACCTCAGCTTAAATTTATGCCTCTGTCTACCACTGAGGTTTAGACAATGTTGATCTCACTAATCAGTGTGTGTGAGTGAGGTGGGGCTGACCTAGTGATGCTCACTCAGTACTAGACAGGTAGACTTGGCAGGAAAGTGGGGAAGGGCAGTCCATTTCCTTTCTTCTTCATCCTTTATATTTTATTTACTAAATGGCCCAGTGAGAAGACAGACAGTGCTCCCTTCTAGATGACCAAATGTGTTCACGAGGATGTGTGAGATACCTGTTAGGAATTTGAGGCACGTAGGGACAGGAAACAGTGCAGATTCGAGTTACTGCTTTTATGTGATCTTATTTTCTGGAGACATTCAAGTTATACTCAGAATTTTAAGCTCTTATGGCTTTATAATATAACACTCTTAGGCTTTTAGAATTTTAGGTTCCCCGACATTCAGACTAGAATCTAGAATATTAGATTACTAGAATCCGAGAATCCTAGAATTCTAGGCTATCATAGCTTAAAGGGGCCCGAGAATGTATCTAATTCTGTTGCTTTCAGAAAGTCTGAGCTAACAAAGACCCATTGGAAGCTGCTGCAACTTATGCTGAGTATTACAGCATCCAAGGCTGGAGGTGGGCACAGTGAGAGATGAGGGAGAGCAAACCAGCAGCACGTGATTACCATCCACATTACACGTATCACCAGGAGCTCAGTTTAATGCTTCTCAGTGCAGTTAACGTTTAGATTAAAAGAGATACCCAGCCCACTCTTCTCACTTGATGTTGAGGAAACCTCAGAGAGGTATCTGGATAAGGAAAGTGACTAGTTTGGAACAATCAGTTAGTGACAGATCAGGTCTGGACACAGACCCATGTTTTTTGACTTCCAGCCAGTTATTTCCCTTCCACTGGTCTGCCTTTCCTGGATGGAGGTCACTCATTTCATTCCTTTGACAACTTTATGGGAAGCAGTTAGTATATCACTAGGCTATTTACTAACTATAAATACAAAGGATAATAAAGAAGAAATGGATTGCACGATGGGAGCTCTGAACAAAATTTGCCAGTTCATTCAGGGCAAGGCTGTGGGTTTTACCTTATTTTTCAGACTGTAAGACACACCCCCTCTTAATTTGGGAGGAATAATGGTTGTTAATGCTGCTGATGAGTTCTATTTACATTTACATTGGTGAAATATTGTGTTATTTATGTTATTAAATATTTTAGCACATTTTCTGCTTCAGAATTTTTTTCCCTATTTTCCTCCTCTAAAACCTAGGTGCATGTTATGGTCTGAAAAATACGATATTCATCTGTGGCCCATTCTCCTTTTCTGTCACAGACCAACTCCTGTTTGACTGAAACTGGACTGTGGTCATAAAGCAAGGCCCCAGTCTGGTCACAGACTAACCCTTGACCTTGGCAAAGGCCTGAGTTTTAACATCAGTAACAAAATAAGAAAAAATATAGGAGCTCCAGTGGTGCAATCAGTTAGTGCGTAGTGCTTATATAAGAAAAAATATTTAGTGAGAAAATGAGAACACAGGCTGTGTTTTGTACTAATTAGAATACAGGGCATTTTCTCTACTGATCAGATTTTCTGGTATTGAGACAAGACAGGGGGTCTGGAATGTTCCCCAGGGAAGAGCCTCCTGCTTTTATGAGTAGGAGGTTTCTGAGAAGAAAGCTTTCCCACCAAACACATTCCTGATTTCTCTGCCCTTATGGATGAGAGGTGACTTACCTGGTATCTGATAAATAAATCTGGGCAGAGGTTCTGGGCATGTAGAACTCAGCAAAACTATTTTCCTTATCTTGGGAGGTGTCTATCCACAGGAAGTGACCCTTTGCTGTTGCTCTTGGATCTGGCCTTTGTAGGCTAGGGTGGTCCCTGGTCTTGTGTGCTCTGCCCAGTTGTGTAAACCTGTCTAATTACAGGGATAATTTAATACTATTATATAAGTCAGGAGAAGCTAACTTTTGAACCAACAGCTCCCCTATTGCAGTGGCATTGTGTAGTAAAACTTGGTTGCTTGGTCATGATACTGACAAGTATGGGAAGGGTGCTCTGTTCCATGTGTTCATTCAGGATCCAATTCCTTTCAGTGTGTGGCTTTCACATCTAGATCCATCCTTCTCGACCAGGATTGATTTTGTACCCCTTCTCTGCCCCACTAGGGAACATAAGGAAATGTCTGTAGTCATTTTAGTTGTCACATTGGCAAATGGGATTCTATTGGCATCCAGTGGGTAGAGACCAGAGATGCTTCTAAATATTCTGCAAAGAATAGGACAGTCCCCACAACAAAGAATTATCTGGCCCCAAATTCCAATAGTGCTAAAGTTGAAAAATCCTGTTCTAGGAACTTCTTGGGGTAACCAATCAACAGATGAAGAAAGAGAGTGGGAACAGAGGAGTACACATGGGAGGAGTTTATGGGTCTCTCTTGAAAGAGATGTACAATATTTTTGCCCATAGTTCATTGGCTAAAACTAAATCACATGACCATACCTAACAGTGAATAGTGCTGGGAAATGTAGTCCAGCTGATGGACACAAAGTAGAGTAAGCAGGTTTGCTGAGCAGTATCTGTCATAAGACTCATGTCTCCAATGCTAACCAATAAAGATGCCACTTTGACCTCTTTTTATATATTCTTTCATTTATTAAACCATTCAGATTGAATTAATCATGGATTCACATACTGACTAAGGCAAACTACTCTAACTCTCTGGTTCTTCATTTGCTAATGTACAACATAGAGGTAATAAAATTGACCTTACAGAGGTTGCTGTGAGTGTTTCTCCTGCTCTGTCTTTGCCTACATTCTGAGAAGTGACCCCTCCTTCTTTCACTCAGAAGAAAATTCTGAGGAACCCCATTTCAGAAAGTGAAATTTCATCCTGATCATAAGAGAGGAGAAAGAAGTTTGCAAGAAGTTTCAATACCCAGGGCAGGGTTCTGAGATATCTCTCAGTCACTCAGAAATTTCCTTTGAAAATGAAAATGACTTTAGAAAATGACACTTGACTGAGAGATGGGGCACTTGACTTCTAGTTTCAGTCCTGCCCCTCTTTCTGTGTAGCCTCTTGGACCCTTAAGGTCCTTGCTATTCAGTGGGCAATGTGACTTCCTTCCAGCTTTAAGGCACAATGTAAGACACAATGTATCTGCGCCTTATATTCTGCTCTCTAGGTTCCCCTCCTCCACTAAGCTCACCCCACTCTTGGCATTCATACCCACCTAAAGAATAGGATCTTGTTTATAAAGAGAGGTGTGTAGTTTAAGGACCACCTTCTCTCCTGGGCAACCCAGCTGACAGAAGGAAGTCCTCAGGAGGATGTCATAAATAAGCAGGCCCTTAGTCTCACATCCTCAGAATAAAATTTCAGTAGTGATTGATGTGACCCACTTGGGCAAAATTGGGAACTCAGAAGAATACTCCCTGGCAGAATATGCTTCACATTAAACATAAAAAGTTTCACATTAAGCCCAGCCTGCCTGGGAGCCATGGTCTCAGATATCCCTGCAAGTCCTGCTCGAGAAACTCAAAGAAAAGGCAGAGAATTTCAGGTCAGGTGAGAAGTCAGTCTGCAGGCATGGAGAGTAAAGGATAGACTATAGATACGATTCAGAGAGAAAACCTTCTGGATTTTCCTATGGGACCCTTACAAGGGTTTCCCCCTCATTCCCCTTCTCTCAGAACATCCAGGACCGAACTCATTGCACAGTAGGCATCATTAAAACCTACTGGAATTGACATATATACATTATTTGAATGTTTAAATTGTTTTTGGTCAAGGTTGAACAATTGTGTGTTAAAAAGAATAAATAGTGGGAAAATATGAGGCTTAAGAGTTGTCTATTCTTCCTACTCAGCAATGCTGAAATGCTGAAAGGAGGAGCAAAAGAGGGAGGAAGAATGTGGGGGAAGTGCCTGAGACAAAACTCTGCTGACTTCAAGATCTGGCTGACCCAAGTCTTAATCCCCCCAAGAGAGATGTCATTAAAGACTTGTTGACTTAGCTCAATATGCAGCCTGAAGCTTTCTGGGCCCGAGACTGTATCTACCCACTCCCCATTTATAAGCCTCTTCCCCACCTCCTATGGCCTGGGCCAACAGCAAGGCTCCCCCCATCCAGCTTCTTTGCTGGACTGTGCTATCTGAACAAGAGATTGCCCTGCAGCTGCTAACAATTGGGATCAGATACTTCCTTCCCAGGTAAATAAACATCCCAGCCAAACCCAATCTTCACTGAAGCTTTGAAGCACCCCACCCCCAAATCATTACAAGAAGATAGGTCAGGAGAGAGAGGGAAATTTGTAATAATTATAGTGGGAAGTGCTATGTTCATAGAGAGGATACTCCCTCCGCTTGACTTCTCCCCTAACTTAATCTGAGTGAGAAAGGAGGTTCCAAGAAAGAGACCCCTAGAGATTGGGAGTGTCTACAGGAAGAGGGGGCTGGCAGTTCACTCATTGGTTAGATGCTTGCTGAGGTGCTGAATCTGCAGGCTCATCCCAGGCCTGCTATTAGAGCACACCAGAGCAGCAGAGAAAGTTCTAGAAACAGCTTGACCCCTTACCACTGGAATTTGAGGGTACACATGAGCCAGAGCTTGAGACTTGCTTCTTCAAAAAATAGCTTTATTTTTAAATACTAAGGTGATGGTGGTGGGAAGTGATTGGTAATGGGTACGGGTTTCTTTCAGGGTGACAAAATTATTCTAAAATTAAGAGTGTTAACAGATGCACAACTTTGTGAATATACAATAAAAATATACACTTTAAATGAGTACATTTTCTATTATGTGAATTTCTCAGTAAAGCTGTTAAAATACAATAAACTCAATAATTGCCATGTTAAAAATAGCTTTATTGAGAAATAATTGATTTACTGCCCATAAAGTGTAGAATTTCGTTAAGTGTTGACATATGTATATACTCATGAAACCATCACCACAATGAAGGCAGTGAATAGATCCATCACCCCCAGTTTTCCTTTGTAAACATTTGCCTCTTTGTAAATTACCCACCTCATCTCACCCCACACCTAGTCTCCCCAGGCAACCATTGATCTGATTTTTGTTGTTATAGAACTAGTTTGCATTTGCTAGAGTTTTCCGTAAGTGGAATTATACAGTGTATTCTTTTTTGCCTTGCTTCTTTCACTTAGCGTAAGCATACTTTGAGATTCATCTGTGTTGCAGCATGTACCATTAGCTCATTCTTTTTTGTTGCTGAGCAGCATCCCATTGTGTGTGTATATACAACAATTTATCTATCCACTCACCAGTTGATGGAACTTTGGGTTGTTTCCAGTTTTTGCCGATTACAAATAAAGCTGCTATGTTTACTCATGTCCAAGTCTTCTACAGACATAATGCTTTCATGTATCTTCAGTGCAGTGGTTAGATCAAATGGTAGCTGAACATTTTAAGAAGTTGCCAAACTATTTCTGAAGTGGTCCTACCATGTTACCTACCCACCAGCAGTGTAAGAGACTTCCGCTTTCTCTACACCCTTTGCCAGTACTTGGCATGCTCAGTCTTCATAGCCATGTTCAGAGATGTGTAGCGGTGTCACACTGTGGTTTTAAAATTACTAATGATGATCATGTTTTCTTGTGTTTACTGGCCATCCAAATAGCTTCTTTGGTGAAATATTTTCAAATATTTTATCTTTTTTTTATTGGGATACTTTTCTTACTTTTTGCAAGTTCTTTGTAGATTTTAGATATAAGTCCTTTCAAATATATGCTCCATAAATATGCTCACCTGGTCTTTAGCTAGTCTTTTCCTCCTTTTAAGGGTGTCTTTTGAGATGCAGAAGTTTTAAATTTTTGAAAAGTCTAACTTATCAACATTTTCTTTTATAGGTTGTACTTGGATGTTGAATCAAAAACAACTTTACCTATCCTCAGGTAACAAAGATTTTCTCCTGTATTTTCTTCTAAAATATTATAATTTCATGGCCTTCATTTAGGACCCACTTGTTAACCTTTTGTGTATGGTGTAAATTACAGATTGAATCTCCTATTTTTTTGACTTATGCATAATCTAATTGTTCCAATGACGTTTGTTGAAAAGAATGTTCTTTCTCCACTGAACTGATTTTATATCTTTGTCAAAAATCAGTTGTGACTTCTGGCAAGATGGAGGAATAGGTGGACGCACCGTACCTCCTCGTACAACCAAGATTAGAAAACCAATAATTTACAACAATAATTTACTATCAGAATAACACCCAGATCCGGCAGAAGATTTATCTGAATGGAAGTCAGGCAGCCAAGAAGTTGAAGTAGACGCGTTCATCTGGACTGGTAGGAAAAGACGAGCCGGGCGGGCGCGGGGCTGGCTCCGGTTGGCGGCGCACAGAGGTCGGGGGAAGGTTTGGCGCGAAATCGGCGCAAAAGCCATCCGGTGTGCAAGAAGGCAGCGGTGATCCCTGAGTACGCAAGCTGCGGCTGGCAGACCCAGAGGGGTAGCAATTGTGGACCACGGCAGAACTCGCGGCTCGGAAGCCCAGACAAGGATCTGAGTCCAGGGGAACAGAACTACCGCCATTGTTTTCTCCCGCCCCGCCCACACTTATAACGTCACAATCTAGCGACCGGGGTGCCCAGCCCTGGTGAGCACCTAAGGCTCCGCCCCCCACCGTAACAAGAGCAACTAGACGGGGGGGAAAAAAAAAAGGAGAGACGGGAAAAAAATATGTTTTCAACAGAGCAAATCAGTCCCCCAGGACTCATCCTTTTGAGTGACCAAGAATTAGCCAATCTATCAGATGCGCAGTTCAAAACACTGGTGATCAGAAAGCTCATGGAACTGGTGGATTTTGGATGAAATTTAGATGAAAGAATGCAGATTACCATAAAACAGATGCAGGAAGACACGTGGAGGAGAGCCAATAGTGAAAGGAAGGAATATGAGTCTCAAAACAATACAGTGGACCAGAAGGAAGATAGAATCAACCAAGCAGGAAAGCATGATGAAATAAGAATTCAAAAAATCGAAGAAAAGCTTAAGACCATCGAGGACACCTTTAAACGTTCCAACATCCGAATTATAGGGGTACCAGCAGGGGAAGACCAACAAGTGGAAAAGTTATTTGAACAAATAATAAAGGAGAACTTCCCCAAACTGGCAAAGGGAATAGTCTTCCAAGAAATCCAAGGAGCGCAGAGAGCACCAAAGAAGTTGGACCCAAAAAAAAACACACCAAGGCACATCATAATTACATTAGCCAAGGTAAAAACGAAGGAGAGAATCCTAGAAGCAGCAAGAGGTAAGGGGACAGTAACCTACAAAGGAGTTCCCATCAGACTGTCAGCTGATTTCTCCAAAGAGACCTTACAGGCAAGAAGGGGCTGGAAAGAAATAGTCCAAGTCATGAAAGACAAGGACCTACATCCCAGATTGCTCTATCCAGCAAAGCTCTCATTTACAATGGAAGGGCAGATAAAGTGCTTCTCAGATAAGGTCAAGTTAAAGGAGTTCATCATCACCAAGCCCTTATTTTATGAAATGCTAAAGGGACTTATCTAAGAAAAGAAGATAAAGAAAAGACATGTATAGTAAAAGGACAGCAAACTCACAAATATTAACAACCACACCTAAAGCAAAACCAAAAGAAACTAAGTAAACAATTAGAACAGGAACAGAACCACAGAAATGGAGGGCACATGGAGGGTTAGCAGCAGGGGGGTGGGAGGAGGAGAGAGGGGAAAAGGTATAGAGAATAAGTAGCATAGAATGTAGGTTGAAAATAGATAGGGGGAGGGCAAGAATAGTACGGGAAATGTAGAAACTAAAGAACTCATAAGTATGACACATGGACATGAACTAAAGGGGGAAATGTGGGTGGGAGGGGGGTACAGGGTGGAGGGGAGAGGAGGGGGAAATGGGACAAATGTAATAGCATAATCAATAAAATATATTAAAAAAAATCAGTTGTCTATGTATACACATGTGAATCTATTACTGGACTTTATATTTGGTTCCATTGTTTTATTTGTCTATTTTGATTCCAGTGCCACACTTTTGACCATTGTAGCTTTGTAGTAAGTCCTGAAATCAGGTAGAGTTATCCTGCAACACTTCTTTTTCAAAGTCATTTTGGTTATGTAGGTCCTTTGAAGCTTTACATGAATTTTAGAATCAGTTTGTCAGTTTATGAAAGAAGTCTTGTGGGGTTTGATTGGGACTGCATGAATCAATTTTCTGACTTATGAACACGGTGTATCTCCACCTATTTGGGTCACCTTTACTTTCTCTCAGTGGTATGTTGCAGTTTTCAATGTGTTTTATTACATATTTTGCCAGATTTATCTTGAATTATTTTGTATTTTTGATACCTTTGTAAAAGTTTTAGGAAATTCTTATTTTGGATTATTTGTTGGTAACCTACAGAAATACAATTGATTTTTGTATATTGAACTCTATCCTGCAGTCTTGCTGAATGTACTTCTTAGTTCTAGTTAATTGTTTGTACATCCCACTAGATTGTATACATGTTGCCTGAGAATAAGAACAATTTATTCCTTTTCAATTTAGATTCCTTTTATTCTTTTTCTTTAATGACTGTATTTATTAAAACATTTAATACAATGTTGAAAGAAGTGGTAAGAGTAGTCATCCTTTTCCTATTTCTGATATCAGAGGGACAATTTTTAAATTCTTATTATTTAATAAACTGTTAGCTATAGATTTTTTTGTAGATACTTCCTTTCAGATTGAAGAAGTTCCCTTTTATCTCTAGTTTGTTGAGAGTCTTTATCTGGATTGATTGAATTTTATAAGGATGTTGGATTTTGTTAAACACTTTTCAGCATCTATTAAGATGATCATATGGTCTTTATCTGTTGGTTTGTTAATATGATGAATTGCATTGATTTAAAAAAAAATAAATTATGGCAAAAAACATGACATAAAATTTAGCACCTTAACCATTATAAAGTATTAAGTCTACTCACATCATTGTGCAACAGATCTTCAGAATTTGCATTGATTTTTTAATGTCCCCCTTGACCATGTTGTATTACTTTTTTTATATATTGTTGGATTAGATGTGCTAAAATTTTGTTTAGAATTTTGCAGCTGTGTGTCTGAAAGGTGCTGGTTTGCACTTTTCCAGCAATCGCATTCTCTGGTGTCAGGATCATGGCGGTGCTGGCAAGAAGTCATGGGCTGGAAGGCATTTCCTTCCCTTTTGATTTTCTGGAAAAGTCTGCATAGAATTTGTATTGTTTCTCTTCTAAACATTTGGTAGAATACACTAGGAAAGCCATCTGACCCACAGTTTTTCTTGTGGACAGTTTTTAAGCCACAGATTCAATTTTTTAATTGACATAGAGCTATTATTAAGTTTATCTGTTTCTTCTTGACTAAGCTTTGGTACATTGTATCATTTAAGGAATTAGTTCATTTCATCTGAGTTGTCAAATTTATAGGTGTACAGTTGCTCAAAATATTCTCTTATTGTCACCCTGATTGGTGTAGCTCAGTTGGTTGAGTATCATCCTGAAAAGCAAAGGGTCGCCGGTTGGACTTCTGGTCAGGGCACATGCCTGGGTTATGAGTTAGGTCCCCTGTTGAGGTGGTGCAACAGGCAACCGATCAATGTTTCTCTCACACATCCGTGCTTCTCTCCCTTTTTTCCTCCCTCTCTTCCTCTCTCTCTAAGAATAAGTAAATAAAATATTAAAATATATATTCTTTTAGTACCTTTTAAATATGTACAGAATGTGTGGTGATGTTGCTTCTTTTGTTCCTGATTTTATGCCTGGTGTCTTCTTTCTTTTCTCCTGATCAAGCTGGCCAGGAGAGTAATTAGTTTTGTTGATACTCTCAAACAACCAGCTTTTGGTTTCATTGATTTTTCTATTATGTTACTGTTTTCTATTTCATTGATTTCCACACTGAACTTTATTATTTTATTTATTCTTATTTTATGTTTAATTTGCTCTTATTATTTTTTTACTGCTGCATCTTCAAGTTAATCTTTTTTTCTGCCATACTGAATCCTATCCAGAGTATTTTTTTTCTTCTAAGACACTGTAGCTTCATCTCTAGAAGTTCTGTTTGGGTCTTTTTGGCATCTTTCATGTGTCTACTTAACTTCTTAAATACATAGACTACAGTTATAACAATTATTTTGACATCCTAGTCTGCTCATTTTAATATAAGTCTCAGTTCTTAGACTATTATGATAGATTAATTATTTTTCTTATTGGGGGCTGTGTTTTCATGCTTCTTTGCATGCATGACAATCTTTGATTAGATGCCAGAAATCATGAATTTTACCTTGTTGAATGGTGGATATTTTGTGTTCTATAAATCTTCTTGAGCTTTGTTCTGAGATATTGTTACTTGAAAACAATTTGATCTTTTTGGGTCTTGTTTCATGATTTGTTTGGCATATCTGCAGCAGTCTAGGGCTAATTCCTACCACTGAGCAAAGCCTTTTTGAGTACTCTGTGTCTCTGTGTAAGACCCTGCAGTTAGGGTTCCTTTCAGTTTGGCTGGGGAAAGATGCAATGCTTTCAGCCCTGGGTGAGTGTTGGACACTGTTCTCTAATCTTTTCAGATCATTTCCCCCTGGACTCCAGGGTTTCTTCACATGAATTCATCAACCAGTACTCTCTGGGTATGAGAGAGGGACCCTCTGCAGCTCCTTGGGGTGCTCTCTCTATACAGCTCCTCCTCTTTGCTGCTTGGTCCTGTGAACTCCACCCCACTTGGCCTCCTGACTCTCAGCTTCATCTCCTTCACTCAGATTTTCCTTCCCTGTACCAAAGCCTGGAAACGGTCCCAAGACAGCAAGCTGGAGCAATCGTAAGGCTTACCTCACTTGTTCCTTGTCTCTCAGGGATCATTACCTTATGTTGTCAAGTGTCTTGAAAACTGTTGTTTTTTATATTTGGTCTGTTTTTTGTTTGTTTGTTTTAGACAGGAGGGTAAATTCAATCACTGTATCTTTATCTTGGGCAAAAGTGGAAATCTCCCAGCATCTGCTTCTTACCACAGGTTTCTGAGATCTAGGTTTGGCAGAGCATCTTACTGCTGAAGGAAAGCAGGTACTCTAGTGGAGTTTTTCTGGGAAGAAAAAAGCTCTGCTCTGTGCCCACCTCACCAACTCCCTTCAGCCCTTGGGGAGCACAGAGAGAAGACCTCCATGTGCCTCAGGGCTCCAGAAAAAACAGAAACTGGAGGAGAAGGTGGGAGCTCTGATGGCTGTGAACCAAGTAAGATGACAGCCAGACTGAGAGGAATTGGGGGCAGGATCGCTTATTGGACAAAGGCAGGCATGGCTTCCCCTCTCTGTGCTGTTCCAACGATGGGAAGGTCCTGCAGGAAGATGAACATCTGCCTCTAAACATATAATTCCATGTTCCACATTATCTAATAAGGCACCAATGCATTGGCAGAGGCCACCAGAAACAGTGGGAAATGGACCAAGCCATTAGGGGAGTAAAGACTTCTTTCCACCAGTGACAAGCAGCCACTTATTTAATTTGACCTGTGCTATCCCTCCCAGTCTCCCTTTTTCCCTCAATGTGAGAGGCACTAGACCCAGGAGAGAAAGGAGAGTAGTGAAAGACAAGGGTAAGCCCCCTTCATACTCTTGGAACTTGAGTTACAAGTCTGGCAATCTCTGAAGGGAGAATAATTGGATACAAAAAAAACTGGGTATCATGTTGAAGTGGTGAGCTGAACTAGACTGGACTTTGAACAACTGATACTGACAGGAAAGCAATGGGATCTGCCCAGGACAGTTAGCCTGGACAGAGCATGGTTAACTGCAGTGCTTGGAGAAAAGAAATTGATCTTTATTTATACCCAATGAATTGAAGTTTCTCAAAACAATGGGTACATGTGATTTGCTAATGATAGCTACCAAATGATGACATGGTCAATGTGCTGTATGCCAGTTACCTCATTTGCTCTGATAGTTACTATTTTATTTCTTCTGTTTTGCAGATGAAGTAAACTGAGGAACAGTTGATTTGGAGTGTAAAATATTTTTAAAGATTTTATTTATTTTTAGAGAGAGGGGAAGAGAGGTAGAAAGAGAGGGAGAGAACCATCTGTGTGAGAAAGAAACATCAATTGGTTGCCTCTTGTGTGTGCCTCAATCAGGGACCAAACCCACACCCCAGGCATGTGTCCTGACCAGGAATTGAACTGGTGACCTTTTGCTTTGTGTCACAATGCCCAAACCACTAAGCCACACCAGTCAGGGCTGGGTGTAGAAATTTCATAACTGAAATGCTGATTGTAGTAATTTTATGTGTATCACTCCAGTCCAGGGAAAACATTTAACTTAACTTTATTGCCCATATTGTGATATTTTCCCAAACATTTTGCCTATGTTCAGAATTTTTTCCATTTCCCTAGGCTGTTTCCTGTCAGTCCATCTCCTAATGAGACCAAGATAGTTTAACTGTAGATGAGAAAAGGGGACATTATGAGAAAACTAATTTTAAGCAGGTAAAATGTTAGATCAGGATGAGAGGCATCAAACAGGTGCGTAGCCTTGGAGAAGTCACTTAAGCTCTTTGTGCTTTAGTTTCCCGATCTGTAAAATCGGGGTTTCCCTTGTCCACTCAGGCTTTCATAACAAAGCACCATACTCTGGGAAGCTAGCAAACAATAGGATGGACTCAGGGTGCCAGAAGAGCTGGGTAGGTACTCTCTTCCAGACCACAGACTTCTTGTTGTGTCCTCACATGGTGGAGGGATAGGGACCTCTCCAGCCTCCCTTATAGCAGCACTAATCACATTTGTGAGGGCTACACCCCCATGACCTAATCACTCCCTGAAGGCCCCCACCTGCTAATACAATCGCCTTTGGGTTTAGAATGTCAGCATACAAATCTGGGAGGACACTAACATTTAGACCATAGCAGTAACAGTGCCTATCTCATAGGGCTGTTGTGAAGAACAAAGTGTTAATATCGAGAAAGCCATTGAGCACTATCTGGCACCCTGTCTGCTCTACTTCAGGATTGGCCATTATTATCACCAGTCCTCTGTGACTGGTAAGCTCCCTTCGACTGCTGAAAAAGAAAGTTTGAACAAACCCAAACATATGCGTTTCTTTTTTCTCTACATCTTCACTGTCTCTTTCTCATTATCCCATCTTTATCACTGCCCCAGAAAACATTACTTAGAAAAATCACTTTTCCCACTCACAAGAGAAAGAAGGAGAACATTTTTGATATTCCTGGAAAGAACCCATATTTGACACTGGATTTCTGCCCAGATTTTCTAAGTGCACCTCTGGTTACATTGCTGGAGGGTGTCAGAGTGAGTAGTGAAGCCCAGCTCTGTCTGAGGGCTGGTTACCCAGGTAAGAAACCCTGGAGTCCCATTCCACCCTGTGCTTGAGCTTCAAGGGCACATGTGGTCCCTGCAGTACCGTCTGTGTGCACCAGGAGGCAGGTGCTGCATCTGAAACGCAGGTGAGGCTGCTGCTCAGCAGGTGCTGCTGGTGACTCCAGCAACACCTGGGAGATTTCTAACCACACAGGTCCCCAGGCCTTGCCCCTGGGTCTGGTGGAGAAACATAAATACATTTTGCAGATGATTAAATATTGATGCAAAGGAGTTATATAAGTTTTCCAAAGTAACACATTACTTGGGGAAAAAATTTCAGGTGGTCTGACTTCAGTAACGACAACTGACACTGATTGATGCCTAACAGCGTTCCAGGCATTGTGCCAAGCCCTCAATATGCACATTTAACCTCATTTATTCTTATGTTATTACTTTTTATCACTTTTAATTGTTATTCTATTACAGTTGTTCCAATTCTCTCCCCTTCAAAACTCCACAGGTTATGAAGATTCAGGGACCCGCAGTGGGGAGCCATTGCTTTCCTGAATCCCAGGGCGTGGCAGCCACACACAAGAATGCGTGTGTAACCGCGCGGTCCTTTTCACACCCCAGGCTCCTGGAACTCAGAGCGGGAGATCTCACAGCGAGTCGGAGTTGAGAGGGGCCCTACTGCTCACTGATGAAGCACTTCGGGAGGAGGAGGCTGAGGCTGGGGAGGGCGTGCCCTCGGCGGAGCCCTGCCCGCTCTGGTTACAACACTGTCATTTCCCCACTAGCCCAGACATCTGAGAACATTTTTTCTGAGAACCTACGGGAAGGACGCTCCGTCCCTGAGCCAGTGCCTTTAGCTGCTGTTGGAACAACTCCAAGCCTCAAACAATTCAAAACGGCGTGGGACCTGTTTCTGCCTGAATCAAGATTCATACCCGGCGCCCTGGCTCCACAGGCCATGTCCCCATTGTCTCCACAAGGCCTCTCTCTGCCCACGCCCCCTCCACGCTCTCCAGGCCTCCCTCCCCTCTGGCTCCTGTCTCCTCAGAGCCCTTGGGCAAATCAAACTTCTCTGGGCCTCAGTTTCCTCCTTTGCGAGACTGGGATAATGATTCCGAGAAAACCTAGGCATCACTGTGTGTGAATGCAGCAATCAAATAGAGCCTGTCTTTTCTCCATATCCTCTCTGACTTTGAACATTTTTAATTTGGAGTTCAGTTCCACAGAGGCGGAGGACCTTGGAAAAGTTTTAGCCTAAATTCCCAACCTTATAGAGGAGCAAACTGGGCCCAGGAAGCAGAGTTGCTGGGGGGAGGGCGGAGGGGGATTAGGCTCTAGGTGTCCTCACTCCCAGACCCTGTTCTTCCCTCCACCCCACAGGCACCAGGCTCTGATGCAGCCTCTCATTATTTTGTATGTGGCTGACTGATGGCCAGCTGGTCGTCTCCCTTCCCCCTCTCCCAGCTTTCCTTCCACTGACGTTCAGCGAGGGCCTGTCTGGTGTGGGCCCCTGTATTCAGTTGCTGCTAGACAATCTTATTCATAGTAGGCACTAAAGAAGTGTTTGACTGAGGCTTATTTGTTTACATCTATTTACCATATTTTTCAAACTATAAGACACACACCCCCATACACAAATTTGGGAGGAATAGTGGTCATTAATGCTGCTGTTGAGTTCTGTTTACATTTACATTGGTGAAATGTTATACTATTGATGTTATTAAATATTTTACCACATTTTTGCTTCAAAAATTCTTTTCCTATTTTCCTCCTCTAAAACCTAGAGTGTCTTATGGTCTGAAAAATACAGTACATATTGAGCAATAAGCTCTTGCTTCTTGCTTTGTGTGAAATTCTTCAGGGAACCTATGAAGGATCCAAGAGAAGAGGAGGGCATGAACCATAATGTCCTCAAGGTGGCAGTGGAGTTTGGGAGAGACAGTACACACACATACATATACATGTGCGTGCACACACACACACTCACACAGCCCCCCACCCCTTGAGGACACTGAGTGCCCAGCAGAAGTGTAGGGGACGTTAGTTCTGCTCTGTGCACCACAGCGGTAGAAAGTTATTTTGGTGTGGGGTTGGGGCAGCTGAGAAATCAGACCTTGGCTACTGTGCTGCCTCCTGCCCACCTCTGTGACAGTGGTTCTTGGCTTAGTCCCTGACGGCCTCTTTTAACACCTTATGTGCCAGGTTCCTCAGGAATCTGACTTGCACCCTCTTCTCCTCTCACTCTATGTGGGCTTTACAGGGTATCATCCATTTGCTTGTTTCAATGATCGCCTCTCTCTTTGTGGCTTCTCAATCTGCATATCCAGAGGGAAGTGTCTCTGAATTTTAACACCTTCACATTCAACTGCTTCCTGAGTATCTCTGATCAGGTAGCTCAAATGCCACTTGTCCCAAACAAGCCATTTCCCTGTCAACAGGCTTCTTCTCCTTGAGCTTAGTTGCTCCGTCAGAAACCTGGAAGTCATTTTTGACTCCTGCTGTCCCTTGCCCCTTACAATCTCAGGAATCACGACTTCTTCGAATCATAGCATCCTACCGCTCTAGCCATCCCTGTCACAGATTCTTTTCTCTCCAACCCATCTTTTCTGCTACTGTCAAACTTGGCATGGGATCAAGACTCACCCAGATTATTTTAACAACTTTGACCTGACTGGTCTTACAGCCTTTGGGCACGCTCACGAGTTCATCCTCCACACAGGATCCAGAGAACTCTTCTGAAACAAAAACAACCAAGCAAAACAACCAGCCACACGGACAAAATGACTCCATTACTTACAGCCCTTCTGTGTCTGCCCTTTGCCTGCAGGGGGGCTCCGAGCTCCTGATAGTGGTGGCCTCTGTAACCTGGGTTTAGAATTGTGTCCCCCAAAAGGCTGTTTGGCGATCCCAACCTCTGGTACCTCAGAGCACCACCTTATTTGAGAATGAGATTGTTAAAATGTAATTAGATGGGGTCATGCTGGAGGAGCATGGGCCCTTAACCCAATAGAACTGGCGTCCTTAAAAAAGGGGGCCATTTGGACACAGGCACAGAGGAAGGTGGCTATGTGAGGATGGAGGCAGGGACTGGCGTTATGCTGCCAGGAGCCAGTGAATACCTGAAGCTGCTACCACAAGCTGGAGAAAGCAAGGAAGGATCCTTTCCTAGAGGCTTTGGAGGGAGCATGGCCCTGACAACACATGGACTTTGGACTTCTAGCCTCCAGAACTGTGAGACTACAAACTGCTGTGGTCTCAGCCTCCCAGTTTTTGGTACTTTTTAATGGTAGCCCTAGCAAACTGATATTACCTGTCATGATCCAAATACTAACTACCAAACACCAACTATCATTCCAGCCTCACCTACAGTCACAAGCCTGAATTCTGGATTGTTTACAGTTCTCTCAACACACCAGACATGTGCACACCTTTGCTGCTGCTAGTCCCTCTACATGAAGGTTCTCTCCTTCCCCACCTCCTCTCCTTCTCCGTGGCCCCTCCCCCTGGTTCCGCAGCATCTCACAGTGATTCCCGGGCTCCCTCATTTAGTCATGGATTCACGGAAAGCTGGGACTCTCTTTCTCTCTTTTCTTTCTTCCTAGTGTCTTGGCACTGAATCTGGTCTAATGAAATGCCACAAGAATTTCTTTGAGTTTGATCACATGTTCTCCTACAGTTTATGATAGTGGTGGGTGGTGGGCTTCAAAACATTCCTTCCTTGCTCCTTACTGGTTTGCTGCAGAAGAGGGTTGCACCCTGATTTCACCCACCACTAAGAGCTAACCAACCACAGGGCATGAATTCTAGGAAACCTCTTCCAAACTGGCAAATGCTTCTCCCCAACCCTGCTACCCAGGAGGCTCTCTAGCAGGCCCGAGGGAGGGGGACCTGGACAAAGGGGTTTTGCTTTCTTCTTTGAGGCCAACACCTAGTGACTGCCCCTCTTCAAGTGAAAAATGGGGAAAACACTAGCTAACTGTTGTTTAGTGACCCCAGCCCCCGCCCCTTTAAAATAAACACTCTTTTCAATTAGGAAGATTTGTCACCGGGGACAGTAATTCCGTGTCCTACCAAAACAAACACAGTTGTAATTAGTTTTATCCAGGAAGAAAATTAACTCTGTTTATCTTAGCATAATTAATCATTGACCCTTTCTGTCCGGGCAGCTTGGGGGAGGGTGTGGGAGTGGGGGGGTTATGATCTACAGCAAAGGGGCATTCCGGGACCCATCTATCTCTCCTCTTGGTTACACAGCTGTCTGCGTGAGTTATTTGAAATAATATTCCCAGCCAAGAGTTATGGAGCTGCCTCTGAACTAGACTTGGAGAGACACTAAATAAGGCCATGGTTTTATGGTTTCAGCCTGCCAAAAATTGTAGATGAGGATGTACCAAATGAGCATTAAGGCACGCTGTGGCTTCTGCTGTGCCTTTCACCATGACCTCCACGAGCCCTGGGGACAGCAAAGAAGCTGCAAGCAGAGGAGGTGGCTGCAGGGAGAAGGGCACAAGCTTTGGGGTGAGAGGGATCTGGGTTCTAGTCCTGATTCTGATGTCCTCTGGCTGCATGTCCTTGGGCAAGATACCTTACCTTTCCAAGTCACAGTCAACTTCTAGGGAAAAGGAAGGGGTACAAGGATCAGGGTTAATAATGATCCATACTCTCGGGGATTTTGCAAGCTTTAGAAGTGAGGTATGTTAAGTCTGCAGCACACTGCCTGGTACCAAGTAGTTGTTCACTAAACAGTGGTAGGTGTTGCTATTCTTGCACGAACTGACTGGGGATCCATGGGTGGAAGAACACATTGAAGGTCTTCTCTCTTTATTTGAATAGTTCCCACAACTCACAGAGACACGGCTGTGTGCCAGGCTCTGCATTAGGCCCTGGAAATAGGAGGTTTAATCATGACCCCTGTCCTCATGGCACTCACAGCTCACTTGGGGATGAAGGAGACAGAGAGAGAAAGAGAGAGAGACAGAGAGAGAGAGACCCAGACATTTTCAATCTGTTACCTCATAGGCTAAAGCAGAAGCACAGGAGTGAGGTCCCTGTGGTTGAGGTGCAAGCAGATACCGAAGAGAATCCGATTTTACATGCTCTGGACCATACAGTCGATGCATCATACTTCCCTTAGTCCTCACAATAACTCCAAAAATAAGCATGAGAGAGGGGGACTCAGGGACAAGGTAACTGGGACTCATAGGTGTGAAGTCGTTAGACCCAAACCACAGAGCTAGAAAGTGGTGCAGCTTGGATGTGAATGGGGTTTGTCTGCCGCGGAAGCATGTACTTTGTCAGTTTCACCTCCGAACTCCTGGCTGAATCTCAGTGGCTGGTGTCGTGCCCCAAGACCCCGAGTCAAGGGCATTGAAACCATGTGCTCCCCGGGGCTGGTGTCCAGAGTTCCTGCAGTTAAAATTGCAGCTTCTTAGGCCTTACCTCAAGTTCTTCCGAATCAAAATCTCTTGCAGGGGGACTGTTTTAAACAACCATCCGGGGTGATTCTTATGTGCTCACCATCTGTCAGAGTCATAAAATCTATGACACCTTTTGCTCATGATGTACAGATAGCTGGGCCCAGAGAAGTGCTTGGGGTGGGGAAGCCTATCTTCTAGGTGAGGGAACAAGAGAACTGGTAAAACAAGGAGCCCCCTGTCCCGAGACGAGAGATACAGAGAGAAGGGGAGGTGGGCCAGGGCCCTCTGAGAGCGGCCTGGTGAGCTCGCACTGGGATGGTGTCTCCCACTGCCCGCCGCAGCCGGGCGGAGAGATGGGCGGCACCTGCTCTGAGCAGTAGTTCTCTCCCTTCACACAGGCCTGTAACGGTGGGCTTCCCTGGCAGCTGAGAGCTCTGCAGGGTGCTTCTTGAAGCCGGAGAGAGATTTAACCTGGAAGGCAGCACCTTCTGCCCATCGCAGGTGGGAGCAAGGCAGCTGTTACTGAGGTACATGTTGCCAGCAGGACGCGGGGCAGGGACAAGTTTATTTCTGGTGCTGCAATGGACTCCTGGGAAGAAAGTAGATTCTGAGGGCACCGAGGATGGTTTTTCTGGGCTAAAACCAGTACCCCCCAGTGGTACTGACCCACAAGGGGTGGGCCAGATGGCAGGGCACCCCACACATGCCGACAAGCAACACAGGCTGACCAGGCAGGAAGGAACTGTATGCTGTGGCCTGCTCTGCCAGGGGCAAGCTGCGCAAACTTGGAAAACTTCCTTCCCTTCCCTGTGCCTCGGTTTCCTCATCTGCATGATGAGATAAAAATATCTACCTTGCCAGACTTTTATGAGGATTAAATGACTACATTGTACACATTATCTCATTTCACCTTTACAACAACCTTTGTAATAGGGATATAATTATTCTCAAATTTACAGTTGAGAGAGTGGGAGAGGGTGCCAGTGACTTGCCCAGGATTACACAGGGTTGTTCAGTTGGCAGAGCCAAGATTTCAGCCCAGTTCTATCTGATTCTAGATCCTTGCTTTTATCATATTCATAATGCCTCTTTTTTAGGAATGAATGAATAAACGAGTTCCCTAACATATAGTCATCCAGCCTCTGAAGTTTTTCCAACAACCCTAACTGCCTCTTTTTGACCCTAGGTTTAGCTCCCCCTGTGACTTCCTGCTACACAGACAGGGACCTGCCGGCTTGGATGACTTACACAGCTTTCATTGCAGGGGACCTCTGACTGCTGACAGCGCAAGAGGCTGTGTGACCCAGTGGCTTCAGGCACTGTCTCGAGAGTCAGGCAAACCTGGGTTACACAGGAAACCCTTGGACTGAAGAAAATCCTTGGACATCCAGAGAAGCAGACTGTCTGATGATGGGGCTCCCCAGGATCCCAGGTTTTAGGGAAGCACACAGGTACACCAAAAAGAGCTTGGAACTTTCCAAAGAACTGCCTTACACCCTCCCCAAGAAGCTGCAGCCAAGAGATAAGGGGCCACAGCACTGTGGCCCAAGGTGGAGTCTGAGTTTTGTGGGAAAGGAAGGGAGGGAGATCTCATGGAAATGTTTTTCTAATTTAAAACCTTCCCGTTAGAACTTTATGTGCAGAGTTTAATCAGCAGGAAATCCAGACAGGACTCATTTTTCTCACTGCTTCTCTAAGTAGCTGCTGCCTAGTGGCTGTCTTCAGTCCAGCACTCATTTATTGAGACTGTACTGGGTGCCAGGCCTTTGCTGGGGATGCAGGGAGGAAAGAGGGACAAGCCCCATGCTGAAGGAGGTAGTTCTGCAGGTAGGTGGTAAGGCTCTGTGAGTGTGTGTGTGTGTGTATTCGGAGGGAGGGAGGGAGAAAGACTGGCACATCCACATAAAAGGCAGGTGCTCATTTTCAGGCCTGGGAGGGACCAGTCACTCCACCTACAGGTCAGGACCCACTTTGCTTGTGCAGGGCTAAGGTTGGAGAGATGACTTTTCATCTGGGAACTGGTTTATATTTGCCCAGAAGAGAAGCTAAGAGTTGGAATCATTCAATAAGAAGTTATTGAGACTTCCCTGGCTGGTGTGGCTCATTTGGTTGGAGTGCCATCCCATAAACTGAAAGGTCACGGGTTCGATTCCTGGTCAAGGCACATGCCTGGGTTGCAGGTTTGGTTGATAGATGTTTCTCTCTTGCATTGATGTTTCTCTCCTTCTCTCTCCCTCCCCCCTCTAATAAATAAATATGTCCTTCAGTGAGGGTAACAGAAAAAGTTACTGAGACCAAGAGAGCTGACCTCGAGTGGGATGGGGAAGAGTGAAGATAGGGGACAGGGAGGAAGGGGCTGGTGGAATTGGTCTGGCTTTGTGTCCAAGTCCCCATTATAAACATCTAGTCTTAAGGAGCTCGGCGTTTCCCGGCGTTCCTGTGAGAACCATCTGTGCACTGGGGGCAGCCCCTGGGGAAGGGAAAGAGGCGGGCTGACCAGCTGCTCCCGGGCACACGCAATCTCGGCCTGCAGTGTCTCCGACACAGGAGAGTCTCCTTGTGTCAATCCTGGTCAGCAGGGTTGGACCGCACTGGCCACTTTCAGGTGTAGGAACCACAAACTGGGGAGGTTTTACCAGGATGAGGAGGGATTTGCTGGTCGAAGTCTAGAGGAGAGAGGACTCTGGGGGCTATATCTCTGGCTCCAAATCTCTGACGGGTCCAAGGCAGAAGCGTTGGTACAGAGCCAAGCTTTAGCTTAAAGGGAGACAGCGCCCTATCAATGGGCTGCCTTGTGGGGCAGTGAGTTCCAAACCTGGGAGTGTCTGACGGAATCTAGAGGCCAGGGACTCCTCCTCAGTGGGGCTGGGCAATCGGTGGGATTCAGACTGTGACACCGCAGATCCTCTGACTAATTACCTAGTGGGAGCAATGGTGAGAAACAGGGCCACTTGAGGCATTGTTCATCTCCTAATTGGGGAGTGTAAAGTTTACAGTTTAAAATTTATAGGAGAGTCCCTCAGGGAAGGCTACAAAGTGAATTCCCACCCACAGTGGAGTTGTGGGTACTCTGTGGCTCAGGCTTTCCCTGCAGGATTTGGCTTTTCGGGAAAAGGGAAAAAGAATAGGATGGTTTCTTAGTCCGCTGGGGCTGCTGGAACAAAATAACATCGAGTGGGTAGCATATAAAAACAGAAATTTATTTCTCAGAGTTCTAGAGGCTGGAAGGCCAAGGTCAAGGCGCCAGCACAGTCAGCGTTCGGTGGGGCCCTCTTTGCTGGTTCACAGATGGCTGTCTTCTTGCTGTGACCTCACGTGGAGGATGAGGGGAGGGATCTCTCTGGGGTCTCTTATAATCTCAGCACAAGGGGTCTACCCTCATCACTTCATCACCTCCCAAAAGCCCTACATCCTAATGCCATCACATGGAGGTACGGATCTCAGGGTACGAATCTCGGAGAACACAGACATCTATCTACAGCAGGGGAGAATAAAGGACAGAGGGAGAAAAGGCAGGGCGAAGGACATCAGAAGATGACATCTGCTGTTTATTGGGCACTTACTATATTCCAGGCACACTCACATCCTTGGTCCCATTTAACCCTTGCACAAACTTCTATGATTTTTTTACAGATGATGGTCTGAGGAGCACGATCAACCAGTAAGGCCGAGGGACACCTGGCTGCGAAGCCTGCTCTATTCTGGGTAGCCCACTGCCTTCCTCAGAGTGGGTAGCACAGTGCCTCTCCCCTGAAAGGTCGTCAGAGGTCATTTCCTGAAGCCCTCACCCTGCCTCCTGCACTGTGTTTGCTGTGGGATTGGTCTTATCTGTGGGTTTGTACCAAGAAGAGTGGGGCTCTTGGCTCCCTCTTGTGGTTGGACCAGTCAGGAGCTGTTGCTGATGGCCTTTCAGGAATGCTCAGAAAACCACCGCAGTGGGAAAGGTTTGGCCACCCAAAAGGTAGGAGCACATTCCAGCAATGGAGTTTTCTGGCACAGAGTAGGTGCTCCATACAAGTCTGATGAATCGGGGGATGAAACGGAGACATGGAGGCAGAGGTGGGCCCTCTGGGCAGAGGGAACCAAAGCAAAGGCTTGCTCAGGTAGGGCAGCCAGCCAGGAAGCAGCCCCACTGGGACAGAGCCTGGGGCTCCAGTCACAGCTCTCCCAGCCACCCCTGGGAGTTCTGCACCAGACACCTCTAGCGCAGGGCCTCAGCCTCACACCTGCAAAATCAGGAGGCTGAGTTACATCCATGACATACATTCTAGGCTGCACTTATTAATCACCTGGGAAGCTGTAAAATATCTTGATACTTGGACCCTTTCCTTGGAGACTCTGACTTAACCAATCTGAGGTGGGGCCAGTGCATTGCTCTTTTTTAAATCCCCGCCAGCTGATTACATGTGCTGCCAAGGCTGAGAAAGGTGCGGGTATTTTCTGAACTCAAGTTACTATCACCTGCGATTCCCAGATTGTTTTTGAGGAATTTCACTAAATTTAATTTGTATTCCAGGGTAGTAGATGATGTTACGGCATCATGAGGACAATGGGCTGATATTTGTCACCAATAAGCCGAAAGATAAATCTGGCTGTTTGTATTTCTAAGGCAATCCCAACAACAGGCCCTGGGAATATCCTTTATTTCCCAGACCTCTAATGTGATTAAGTGTGCATTATAAAGAAAGCTGCCCTGTCACGATGCAAATTAGTAATGGCAGTTTACCTTCCCGCTGCCATTTTGTTGAGGTTACCATTATGTGGTTTTGAGTCCTGAAAAGCGCATTATTCATGCAGCAAACACAGGAAGTCCACTGGGAGAGAAAATATAACCCACTCAAGAGATAATTCAAGGCCTCTGGACTTTGTCACATCCACAAGAACTATTACTTCATTCCCTCCCCTGTTTGCCCTCCCTCTATTCTGTGCTGAGCTGTGCAAGAAACGTAACACTAGTGGAGGAAGAGAAAAAAAACACATGTGCAGCTTAGGCAGTTATCTTTAGATACGCCACTTACAGCAAGTTGTTCTTATTAGAAATGTTCAAAGGGCAAGCATTATTTTAAGGCATTTCCCGAATGTCTCCCTGTTAGGGAAAACCACGCACCAAAAGGGGAAAATATGCGAAGAATATTTTAGAATTCTGAGCCCTCTCTGTATTTGGCAGCCTGACCTGGCCCCCCTGCCTTGCAGGCTCCCCCCATCCTCCCACCCCCGCCTTGCAGTCTCCCTTCCCCCCTCCCCCATCCTTAGGGGGCTCTGGCCTAGCCACTGAGTGAGCATTCACAGAGAGGCTGCTGCCAGATGACACAGCTCTGGCTTGGATTAGCAAGAAACCATGTGGAACAATATCGGTAATAAGAACCACTATTGATTGAGTGCTACCATATTCCAGATGCAATGCTTGAGTGACCCCCTTCACCAGTCTGAGGCATGAAAAAAGGGTTACAAGGCTTTTACTTATTTAATTGTTCAAGGTCTCCTGCTTATAACAGCTACCTTCTTTGACTTTTCCAAGAACATCTTAGTGTTAGAGGGGTTTGGTGATGCTCCCAAGTGCCCTCAGTCTATTAAAGAGATCTTAATCTTGTTGATTCTCCAAAGGGAAGAGACTGGCTTGAATCCCTTTTCTTCTTAGAGATTTCTCAACCCTATGCAAATATAGCCCCCTTTCCTAAGTAGCCAGATCTTGGGAGGGTTTGCAAAGGACAATCTTTGAAAAGAACCTTATTACACATATTCCACATCTGAGTGTGTACTTTGTGGTCTTCTGTTTGTACTAACTAAGAGGTGCAACTGAAGTGTTCAGAGAGAAATCTAAGATCCACTTCAAGGTGATAGAACTTACAATGTTTGTCAGACAGAAGCCACTGGCAGCTGCTCTTGATGAGACAAATATTCAGGGCTGTCACTGGCAGTCTGTCATACACGTGTGCCAAATTTAATCCTCACAACAATTCTGCAAGGTAGGCGAGTTAATCTTGTAAGGTAGAATTCTTATCATCAGAAGATAGTAAAAGCTAATATCTTCTCAGCACCATCTTGGGAACTGGGCCATGTCATATATAAGTCGTAAATACTCTTGCTGATCCTTGCCATCAGACGACCAGGTAGGTATTATCATTCCCTTTAACAAACTAGGAGATAAAGTTTCAGTTTGCACATTTCGCAGAGCTAAGATTCAATAGAGCATCTCACTGACTCCCAAACCCATGGTTTGCAAATATTCACTTGTCCTGAAGATGGCGCTCTTCCAAAGGATCCTGTCCAAGCAGGCACAGGGAACACATTCAGAGATGTTGTACAGGGTATTCCCGCTGAGGGGAGGAGGGGACTGCCCAGTGTCCCCTCCAGCCCAAGGACTGACTTGTCATGAATCGGCAGATACTCCCATTGCTGAACAGAAAGAATATGTTAAAAAGTATTTGTTGACTAAATGCTGACTGCCTGCCCTGAAATTGGAAAATATGTCATCCCTATATACTGTGCAAATTAGTGCCTATCATTTTATGTCATATATAGAAGCTCAATAAAATACACATATTGAATTTAAAAATTGTTGAAGACAGTGCTCTGACCCAGTACTGTTAATTGAACACACTAGGAACTGTCAGGGAAGGGGAGGTTTCTGTGGTCTGCAGTGGTCAGGGAAGCGGAGGCAGATTTTGACCCGGATGTAAAGAAACTTGCTTACTGCTTCATTGACGATGGTAACGATGTCCATCAGGCGTAGAACAGCGGTCTGCGGGACCAAATTTCTGTGATCACCTTTGTATGGGCAGCCTTTTAAAAGGGTGCAGTACTAATTCTACCTCTAGGTGGCACTCACGTACTTTTATAGCTTTGATGGTTCAGGTCTCAAAGGAACTCAGCCAGTGGAACTCAGACAGTTCAGT
This sequence comes from Phyllostomus discolor, assembly GCF_004126475.2. Lineage (NCBI taxonomy): Eukaryota > Metazoa > Chordata > Mammalia > Chiroptera > Phyllostomidae > Phyllostomus > Phyllostomus discolor. Next base: position 33,632,398 of record NC_040907.2, read on the forward strand.
CCAATGTCCATGCAACTTCATTGTATTTTTGTTGGTCAAGGTGTCCACTTATGGTTAACAAAATATCAGAGGACAAACATTTTTATCTTACTTATTATTAATTCAGCCGTGTACACCTCTCAGCTTAAAAAGGACTCGAAGCTAAATAGTCAGGCTTCCTTATTACACATATTCAAGGCAGATGTCATAGGTGCCTTTGAGAGAGTCTAGTCTGTCTGATGCCAGGGCAGGTCTCATCCTCTCTTGATCCTCACAGAGGGTCGGGGCTTGGGCTGTGAGTCTATGAAGGAACAAGACCCTGGCAGAGCCCCGCCCTGGGGTAAAGTACCTGTTTTATCTCAAATGAGAAGCAGAGGATCTTTGTCTTCTTTAATTCCATACTTACTACCTTTTGTTTGCTCTTAACTAGTCTACCCCTCTGAAACACAGGTAAGTGGCAGGATGAAGGTATGCAGAGTCAAGGTCGAATCAAAAGCACTGTGTTTGGGAAGATCATGGGAAACTGTGAATCTGCAATGTGCCAAAGAGATGTAATGAACAATAAACTAGGAACATGGAAACTGGAGGTGAAGTGGGAGCTGGTGGAAGAGAGATCTTATCACCCTTGATTCTCTCTTCACGGAGTGAAGATGAACTTTGGACGAGAAGTTCTGGGAATGAGGCCAAGCATAGGCAAGGTGAATTTTGAGTGGAAGCTGAAGCACCTGTCCTCCTTCCTACCCTGTTCAGTGTCTCCTGACTGTGCCTCTACTCAATAAATGTCTGAGCATCTCTCATGTTAAACGAATTGGGGGAGGCACCAAGGGGATAGCCATGAATAAGACAAATGAAATTCCTGCCCTCAAGCTTACATTATAGTAGGGGAAATAAATAACAAATAACAAGATCAGATCATGGTAAATGCTATGTCAGTGACAAAATGGGGAGCTATGATAGAGAGAGGTGAGAGGTGGGGTTTATCTGGATAAAGAGGAGATAGTACAGCTTTATGGGGTGACATTGGTGCTGAAACCTGAACAATGAGGAGGAATCAGCTCTGTGTTGACATTCTTTTACATTTTTAACTTTTAAATTACAGTTGACATTCACTATTATATTAGTTTAATATAATAATGAATGCACAGTGGTTAAACATTTCTATAATGTACAAAGTCATCTGCCGAATTTCAAGTACCCACCTGATACCATACATAGTTATTACAATATTATTGACTATGTTCTGTGTTGGCATTCTTAATTCCAAGAAAGTGGCAGCTAAATTCAGTAGCCCTTCCTAATAAATCCTAGAAAGGCTTGAGACTTCCTGCATCATAAAGAATGGAAATGAAAAGTGGGAAAGAAAACAGGGAGATCCGTTGAAGCTTTGTACATGCAACAGTCACCTTCTACATACAAGCTGTACATGCAACAGTCACCTTCTACATACAACAAGCTGTACATGCAACATCCTACTTGTCCATGCAAACTCTGTACATGCAACAGTTAACTAACCTCATGCACAGAATGGCCTTCAGCCAGTGTCTGTCCCTTGGCAAAAACCCACCAATCAAACAGACCAAAAACAAAGAAATAAAACAAAACAGAGATTCTTTTAAAAGACATTGAACAAGCTATATTTGAAAGTCTAATAAAGTAATCGTAGCTATTCTCTACCTAAAAAGGCCTCCACATCCTGGTGCTTTCCAGGGAGGAAGGCACTCCAGAAAGATGGTTGGTTCCCTGGCAGCTGATGAAGTTCGGTCGTCCATAAGTCTCACTCAACTAATTTTGCCTTCTGTTTTCTTGACTCTTATATGTAAACTGGTAAGATGATCACAAAGTACATGAGAAAAGGGTGCAGAAAGACCAAAGTTAAAAGACAGAACACAGAAAAAAATAATATGTTTAGAGAATAGAATAATATCAAACAGAAACAAACAAATGAACAAAAAATAGCTTCTATACTTCCCATATATTTAAATGGCAACATACTAATAAAGATTTAAAAATCAAGATTGGAGTGGTGGATAAATCTAGGAGGTTCAACATCTGAGAAATAAGAGTTCCAGAAACAGAAAAGCTGAAGGGGAGAGAAATATTCAGAAATAAAAAGAAATAAAGAAGTAATTTATTACAGAAAAGCATCCAGTTTTTCCCTACTAAGTGTGACTGTTATCTGTGTGTAAGTTTTTTGTAGATATTCTCCTTTCTACAAGTTGAAGAACTTCCCAATGTGTTAGTTTTCCAGGGTTCCCATAGCAGAGTGCTACAGAACAATGCAGTTTAGAACAACAGAAATTCATGTTCTCACACTTCTAGAGGCTGGAAATCCAAAACAAAGCCAACAGCAGGACCATGCTTTCTCTGAAGGCATAAGAGTTTATTTTATTAATCTTTTTATTTCTGTGTGGATTTGCATGTTTCCATAATAAAAAAGTATTACATTTAAAAAGAAAAAAAACAAATGGGATGAATAAAAACAATAGCAAGATGGTAGATTTAAATGCATCATAATCACTGATGATATTAATGTTTATGGTCTTTGCATCTCAAGTAAAGGGCAGAGATCATCAAATATAAGACAGCAATTATACACTACCTACAAGAAACCCACTTTAAATAAAAGGACCAATTAGGTCACAGTAGTGAGGTGGGGGAAAAATGATGCTATCCCTAATCAAAGGGAAAGCTAAAGTGACAATATTAATACCAAAAAAAGTAGATTTTAGAACAATAATATTAATCTGGGGTAAGAGAGTCATTTCATAACTGTAAAAGGAACATTCTTCTAGGAACATAAGAATTTAAAATCTTCTGTCTGTAATAACAGTTTTAAAATACATAAGCAAATACTGATAGAACTAAAAGGAAAAATAGGCAATTCCTGTATTTATTTGGAGATTTAAAAACTCCCTCGCTCAATATTTGATTGAAAGTAGTCAGAAAATCAGTAGGAAACTCAACAACATTATCAATCAACCGACCTAGTTCACTCTTACAAAAACTCCACCCAGTACCGTTGTAGGCACATGTGGATGCGCCTCCAGCTTGTGTCCAAAGAGCACAATCTTCAATAGCAGCCACTCTAAGAAACTCTAGCCTTCCTATGCCTTCAGGCAAGAGCAGGTAGGTACTTCTAGAGAACAGTTCTTATCACCCACCCTTCTGTACACTAGGAAATGTTTACAGAGCGTCTCCAGCCTTTCCACATTCTTTTTTTTATTTTAATCATTGTTCAAGTACAGTTTTCTCCCCCCTACTCCCATTCCAGCCACACACCCACCCTCCCCCCTTCCCCCCATTACCCCCCACCCCTAGTTTTTGTCCATGTGTCCTCCAAATTTGTTTCCTGTAATCCCTACCCATTCCCGCTGAAGTCCCTCTTCTCTCCCCTCTGGCCCTCTCAGACTATCCCCTATTTCAGTGTCTTTGGTTATATTTGCTAGTTTTTTTTGTTTTGTTTTGTTGTTTAGATTCCTGTTAAGGTGATATCATGTGGTATTTTGTCTTTCACTGCCTGGTTGTTTCACTTAAGCATAATGCTTTCCAGCTCCATCCATGCTGTTGCAAAGGGTATGAGCTCCTTCTTTCTTTCTGCTGCATAGAATTCCTTTCCACATTCTCATCAGAGCTAGGCTGCTTTACAAACCAGAACTGCTCAACCTCCTCTGTCAGTATGTGTGCCAATGGCAGAGTGCATGGATCTGCAGTAGCTATGCCATCTTCAAAGAGATGTAAATATTCACCTTGTTGCAGAACACTCTCTTACTCTTTAGTTTCTTTATTTTATATTTGTTTTTAGCCCAGGGCTACTCTTTTGTACTTGTTACTTCTGAGCAGACTTTATTGAGCAATTGACCATATTCTACTGTTCTAGGCAACAATAATTAATGTTAAAATCTGGGGTAGTTTTAGTCTCCTGACTTGGCCCTGACTGATACATTCACAAAGCAATGGCAATGTACTCAGCTTAGATACTACAATCCACAGCATCCCTTGTAGAAAAGAGGTGATGAATGAAATGTTGGGTGGGCCTAGATGGAAGTGTTTTAAAGAGCCCTGACCTGGCTATTATATGCCATTTAACCTTTCCCTATTCCTCATTCTTTGTGCTGGGAAAGAGAATATAATAGATTGAGTTCTACAAGTCATCAAGATCATGAACTGACCTTGAGGATGAAAGCCAACTAATTCAGGAAGACAAGGCACAAAGAATAAAAAGTCTTCCTTCCTGACGATTTAATGGAGTCAAGTCAGCACACTACATGTAAACTGTCTCCCATCTTCATGCCATATAAAGGAAAAAAACCCTATATTAGAGAAATACTTGGATTATGAGAATATATTATAGGAGAGTCTTAGATTTTTTTTTAAATCAACAGAACAAATAAGTGAGCAAAATAGAACCAGAGGCATGGAAATAAAGAACAAACTGACAGTGACCAGAGGGGAGTGACCAAAGGTGGAGGAGGGTAATGGGGGACAGAAGGGGAAGGGTGAAGTCAAGGAACATGTATAAAGGACTCACCCATGGACAAAAACAATGGGGGTGTGTAGTGAGGATTGAAAGTGGAAGGTGAGCGGTGGGTAGGGCCGGGGAAGAGTAATGGGGGAGGGGGGAATGGGGACAACTGTAATTGAACAACAATAAGATTAAAAAAAAAAACTGTAGTTAATATCCTCTAACACAACTGTTTGTCCTTAAACATAATTTGTATTCTAAGGAAATTATAGGATGTAGAATATTTGAAGGTTTTAATATATATGCTATGAATCGTTGATTTACTTTTTTGCCATTCACTTTTTCCCATTCAGTTGTGCATCACTAGTCCAGAATCATAATATTTAATAGCAGTGGAAAGAGCACATAGTTTGGAGCCAGAGAGCCTGGCTTGAATTCCAGTGCTGCCACCATTTAGCTCTGTGTCCTTGAACAAATGGCTTAGTTCTCATAAGTATCATCATACAAGCTAGGGGCATTTCTGAAAATAAGTGGGAATGGTGTTAATAATTACTTTGGAAAAAACAAACATAATTATGGACTGGCCTGGGAAAGCCAGACAGATAATTATTGTATCAAAATGTTCTGTTTCAAATTTCTGGTCTTTGGCTTACCTCTGATGCCTTTCAAGCTGATGCCGCTGAGGGAATGCAGAGGATGTGAGTCAAGTAAGTTCATGTGTGAGCCCTGTAAGAGGAATACATGGACTCCAGAAAGCCCTCCATGTCACTCAGCCTCAATCCCCACTGGTTTTTGCAGAAGTCATGGGAACTTCTCTTCCTGGTGCTGGAACCCTGGACCTCATGAGGGGCCTGGTTTGGGGCTGGGCCCTTTTGCTCTCAGGGGGAACCTCTGCAGCCAGAATATACCTCCTGATTTCTATCCATCACCTGTGGGTATGGGACCAGCCCACTCGACCTCTCTGTTCCTCCTACCAGTCTCCATGTGGCTTCTTCTTTAAATCCCTGGTTGCAGGACTTCCATTCAGCCATACTTCAGGTGGTTCTGAATGATGGTTGTTGTGTAGTTTAGTTGTAATTGTGATGTGGTTGCAGGAGTGAGACACACTTTCATTATAAAAAGACAAAATAATTTAAAAGCAAAAGAATGGATAATGATATTCTGTGCAAAAAGCAACCAAAAGAAGGTCATGTAGCTATTCTAATGTGAGACAAAATACATCATACGGCAAAGAGCATTAGTTGAGATAAAGAGGAAGATTTTATAATGATACATAATGATGAAGATGTCTAGCACAAAGATATCAAATTCATAACACATATAGGTTATATACACTAATCTTGGACCCCCGCTCCCATTTCACCATCCTTCTGTGTATCAAGGATGTGCAACAAAGTCTATTTATATGTTCTTCTGTCTGAGTACCTTTAATGGATGGAAATTTTGTGTCCTCCTAAAATTTAGATGTTGAAATCCTACCCCTCAATGTGATGGTATTAGAAGGTGGGGCCTTTGGGAGGTAATATAGATCACCCCCCAAATTAGAGAATGGAGTCCTCACAAATGGGATTAATGCCCATATTAAACAGACACCAGAGAACTCACTTGCCTTCTTCCCTCCATGTGAGGATACAAGAAGATGGCAGTTTGCAGCCTGGAGGAGGGCCTTCACCAGGGCCGGATCATGCTGGCACCCTGGTCTCAGACTTCCAGCCTCCAGAGCTGTGAGAAAATAATTTCTGGTATTTATAAGCTACCCTGTCTATAGCACTTTGTTATAGCAGCCAGAATTGACAAAGAGGGTGCCTGCCTTTCTTCTCTCTCTAACCCTGTTCTTTTTGCATGAGGCAATTGTCAAGCTTTCACAAGTGCTTCTGAGTCCATGGTTTGGCATCTGCATCCATACCCTTGTTTCCAGCCCTCTGGGGCCTGACTTTCTTTCTGCTTTTATGTATGTTCCAACAAGGTTTCTGCCTTATCTGACACTAGCACCTAAGACATTGCATGAACACATACCTCCTAGACTTTCTGATTTTTAAAAAAGATTGTATTATTTATTTTTAGAGAGAGTGGAATGGAGGGAGCAAGAGAGGGAGAGAAACATTGACATGCAAGAAAAACATCAATCAGTTGCCTCTCACATGCCCTCAACCTGGGACCTAACCCTCAATCCAGGTATGGATTCCAAATAGGAATCAAATTGGTGATCTTTTGGTTTGTGAAAGGATGTTCAACCCACTGAGATACACCATTCAGGGCCCTCATAGATTTTTTTTTAATAGGATGTCGCTCTGGTTTACAGTCCTCTCCTTCTAGAAATAACATTTCATAATGCATTTTGTAGATTAAGATCCACCTAGCTGAGCTTGCACAATTCAGCTTATCTGTGCCAAAACTGCTGCCTCGCCCAGGGGGTTGGTCCTCCTTTTTATTTTCCAGTTTTCTTGTATGTGACCTAGCCAAATTCAGATTAAAAAATCACATGTTATAAATATCATTCTCAGGAAAAAGTAATTAAGTAGAAAATATGTTTCTCTTTGGCTGGTAGCGAGAGGTTTTATCATCTTATCTCAGAGCATACTGCTTTTATTGGAAACTATGGCTTGCTAAACCATCTTTAGATAGGCAAATTCTGACAAGCCTAGGCCTCAACTAGTGCCAAGACTTCTGTGAAATGTGAGAAAATAATATGCACTAGCCAAGTTGAAAGTATTTCCTCTGCATGGGACAGAGAATCTAAAAGGAAAAGGGGAGAAGAGAAGGTCATTATAATAGCATCATAGGGTCATGCAACTCTCCTCTGAACCTCGAGGTATCAGCAAAGTGATGAACATTAAAAATGTTTTGGATATTCAATCGCTTGTAGAAATTATTAAAGTCACTGAGGTCTGCTTTAGTTTGTTGCAGAAAACTAAACGGGACAGAATGCTTAAATGTAGTAGCTGGAGATACAGGTGACATGGATATCCTGATTCTATTGAAGTTTCAGAGCTTTCTGGACTTCCCCCAGATGAGGAACTAGTTATGTGTGGTTCTAGGACACATTATCTAGGGCATTGGGGAAGGAGATACCCAAATGAGATCTGGATCACATGTACACTCAGTGAATTTCATGTCCCATTCTGTCATATCCAGCTCTTCTTTCTGAAACTGCCAGAAGAGTTTTATATCTACTTTATGCTCCCAGATTCTAGCCTGTGATCCCTCAGGTGCCCCAAATTGCTGCCCCAAATTGGCAGGAGTTTCCAATTTTGGGTTAAATGGGAAGACTTCCACTTCTGGCCTCCTGTTATCCTCACCAACTAACCCAAACCCTCATGACTACTGCTTCTCAGCCTTCTGGTTCATAGTTGGGATTTTAATTTCAAAGGCCAAGCTCTTTCTCATACCTGCTGTCTCTTAAGACAGTGGCCTCTGCCGAGGACCTAGTATTGTGAAAAGTGGAGGGTGAATGTTAGGGGCTTCCTAGTGCTTCCTGGAGTTTGCAGTCTGTCCATCCTACTGCTTGGCTCCAGTGTGACCTACAATATTGAAGCTCCACAATATTCAGATGTGACTTGTGTAGACTTACTACATCCCCTCTTATACCTTCTCCTCTCTGGGCATTAGTTTCCCTAAACTTAAAATAAACAGAGATTTTTTTTTGACTGATTCTGTGATGCTAGGAATAAGATCAGGTCATTACAGGGGAAGATCAACAATGCCATCTACTTCTTCTCCGACCTCTATTCTATTTTTTTAAATTCTCTGATTTCTTTAGTCTTAATTGTTGCCCTGGCTCTGACTAGAACCCTATTTTCTTTGGAATAGGGTTTCTGCTGGGCTCTAATTCATCCTGATAGAAACAGTACTTCTGCTCCTAAACTATTGCCTCTGTCAGTTCTAGAAGTTGGCCTCTGACTGCTTATCATTAATTACCAGATTTCCAAGTTTTTGTAATCCAGAACCTGGTAGCCTTTAAGAGAATTGATCCCAGATTCTGCCTTCTTGCCACCAACAATAGTGACCCCAACCTGTTACCATGACTTCTGGGGACCAAGCAGGTCCAAGTGGCCTGTATGAACTCTTTGTCTACACATATTTCCTTTGTTCTGTGCTTGCTGTATTCAGGGACTGGGACTTTATATCAAATAACAACTCCTGTTTCCATTGGGATTCCTTCATTCTTTACCTATGAATTCAGGCTTCAGCAGATGCCCTTCACTTTATTAAAAAAACAACAGTATGACAGAATCTTCCTGGATGCTGACTACAAGACCCCAGACATTCTGGTTGAATATGGGAAGGAGAGACAAATCTCTGGGATGAAGGGGCTATCTGGAATATTATACTGTGTAAAAACAAGAATACTGTCATCTGTTTAGTGATGGTGTTCATTGCTATGTTCTTTCAAAGCTCTCTCACATAGCTTGCTTCAAGGACCCTCAGGATTGTAAGGTAGGTTGGTAAACTATTTTATTTCTTACCATATTAGTAATAAGTAAATGAGTCTTTAGAATGTGTAAGAAAGTTGCTTAAAATAATGCACAACTGTATCTGCTTTAGTAGAGAAGCAAAGCTGTTTAATTTGAATGAAGACACAGCCTTCTTTTCATTTTGGCCACTCTCCTTCCCTTCCTGCCCTCCGTTTCCTGTCAGGATCTATTGAAACCAGGCAGTAGCCCAGACTAGAGAAAACTGAGTTCCAGGCAGGGCCAGGGCAGAGATCTGAACTGAAGGAATCAAACAGCATATCTAAAGAATGGAATGGCGGTGCAAGGGAAGATAGATGCTATTGTCAGTTATTCTTTCTATTTTACATTTGGTCAGTAGAGCATAGTCCAGGAACAACCTGGATTCTCTCCTAGGCTTTCTGTTTATATCTTCTTTCAGTCCAAACTCCTAACTGGCAAAAAAAAAAGTTTCTGCCATGCTTCTTTTTGTGTATGTGTCAATTCCAGTCATTATTACTTAAAAATTTTATTTTTCAATTACAGTTTGCATCCAACATTATTTTGTATTAGTTTCTGGTGTGTAACACAGCTGTCAGACAATCATCTACTTTACAAAGTGGTCCCCTTGATGTTTCAGGAGGTGGGTACCTGCCATGACTCCTATCTACAATCCCACCTTCTATGATATTTCAGCTAGAAGAAGCCTTACTAGAGATAACACACATAATTCCACACATACTATATCTGCAGAGAGCCTATGGAAATTATTACTCCTGCGTTTCCAGCTTATGAATTGTCTGCCATATAAGTGGTACCTACAAAGGAAGAAAATGTGTTGGGGCAGTGAAAGAGAATGATGTTTCTCACTCTTCCCTCTCTTTTTCTCCTCAAAGATTCAGGAACAAGAACTCAGCTAGGGTAGTAGTGTGGCTAAAGGAGTAATAGGACTAAAAAAAGTCTATTTCTCTGACATGCCCTAGATTCAACTATTTTGAAAGACACATAGTAATTTATAAGATATAATTACTAGAAGAATTTTATAATTATGTTGCCATTTTCAGAAATCTTTTGCCTAGTGAATTGCCTATGCCTCCATGTTTGTGCAGAATTATCATGTTTGACTGCTCACAAGGCTGTGATAATCAAGGTTTCTGGCTCATTGCTGAGCAGGACCAAAGTCCTGAAGTTTCTCTTGTCCCAGATGAATGCAAGTGGGATGTCAAAGTCATGTCTGTATTCATCATATTTACATTTCATTGACTTAGCACTGGTTTGGTTTCACATACATGAGTCTTAGCTCCATTTAATACATACAGTATACCTTGAGATCAGAATCAATATTTCCCTCGAGTAGAGGCTTGCCACGGGTTGTACCACACACAGCAAACACAGGCAGTGTTATAACAGGCCAGTGTGACTGTCTGTTACTTCAGGGTTATTTCACAAGATGTGTGTGTGGTGGGGGTTACCACACAGATTATTAGGGTATCAGAATTTGGAGTTCTCCTTCATTGGGGGAACCAGGAATTTAGTAAGAGAAGAGTCCAGGATCTTCTTAAGATGAGGTAGGTTGAGCAGGCAGTTATTTGGCAGACTGGTGGGATTTAGGGTCTCGGAGCTCAGAGAATCAGCTGAAATAGCCCCAAAGAGCAGATTGGACAGGGGTGGGGTTGTTATTACTGGGTTTTGTTTTATTTTGTTTTCCTGTGTATGTGCATTCCTACCTGAAGCTATTGTCAGTGATACTCACAGAAAGGGCTTAGAATGTTTCACTGTGATGCTGCATGAAGTGCTCTCTGCAACGAAGCTGGGTTGGGCCAAGGCAAGAAGTGGTGCTAGAGGGCAATTCTTAAGAATGTATGTATGTATGTATGTATGTATTTATTTATTTATGTTTTATGTTTTATTTACTTATTTTAGGGAGAGGGGAAGAGAGGGAGAAAAAGAGGAAGAGAAATATCAATGAGAAAGAAACATCAATTGGTTGCCTCTCATATGTGCCCCAGCCAGGGACCAAACCTGCAACCCACATATGTGCCCTGACTGGGAATTGAACATGTAAACTTTTACTTTGTGGGACAATGCCCAACATACTGGCCTGGGCCATTCTCAAGAATTGAGAAGGTACCATGGCAAAAGCAATGCTCACACGTGCAGGTATGCAGAGAAAGGCACACTAAATTCCGGTGAGGAACAGCTCTCATAAACCAGTTCTAGGCAAGGCTTGTGAAGCCAGTTGGGTTCTGACCTGGGAGAAATGGACTGGGTGAGTCTCAGAAATGTAAAGTAGGGAAGTGATATGTTTGACATGCCCACTCTGATCTCAAAGGCATCTAAAATCTGATAATACAAATATTAAAAGTGTGGGCTGGAAGATTGAGAAAAGGCTGGGATAGCTAGTATTTCAACACAAGTAGACTAGAAAGACTTGTGTCTTTCTCACGTTTATTTACAGAGCTTAGGGCTTCCTGACCACAGGGAGGGACTAACATTGAGTTGTAGCTAAAGCGATTCCTCCCTTTCTGCTCCTAAGTAAGAGATCTTCACCCAGAAGTTAGAATGGTGCCTCATCACTCCATTTCAATGGTGAGAAAGACTCAGTCTACTAACCCACTTGGGCCTCCAACAGCAGGGAGACCTCCTCAGCTCTTTTGAAAAGTATCTGTCCCACCATGCTTCTTGTCTTGGTCATTATAGGTCACTTCAAAATTCAAATTCCTGCAATCTCCTCTCCTCTTGGATTCTTTTACGCCTTTACTCTTTCATTTCTTTTTTTTCTTTTAAATATATTTTATCGATTATGCTATTACAGTTGTCCCATTTCCTCCTCTCTATTCCCCTCTACCTTGTTCCCCTCTCCCACCCACATCCCCTACCCCCTTAGTTCATGTCCATGGGTCATACATGTAAGTTCTTCGATTTCTGCATTTCCTATATTATTCTTAACCTCCCCCTGTCTATTTTGTGCCTACTATTTATGCTTCTTATTCCCTGTACATTCTCTCCTGTTCTCCCCGTTCCACTCCC